>NW_006408837.1:1166174-1181126 GCF_000296735.1 Chrysochloris asiatica | reverse complement strand
AGACACACAGTGATGTGTCACATACATAGACACACAGACACACACGGTGCATTGTGCACACACACAGACACACAGATACACACACAGTGTGTGTGTACACAGAGACACACAGATACACACAGTGCATGTGCACACACACAGATACACAGTATATGTGTGCACACACAGACACACAATCACACAGGGTGCATGTGAACGCACACACACAGACACACAGTGATGTGTCACACACATAGATACATAGACACACAGTGTGTGTGTGCGCACACAAGACACAAATGGTGCATGTGAATCACACACACAGTGCTTGTGTGCACACACACAGACACACAGACATGAATGGTGCATGTGAACGCACACACAGACACAGTGCGTGTATGCACACACCTAGACACACAGATATAAACAGTGATGTGTCACACACACAGACACACAGTCACACAGGGTGCATGTGAACACACACACAGACAAACAGTGATGTGTCACACACTGAAACACACAGATACACATGTGCGTGTACCCATCTGCCTGCACAAACACTGTGTGCACACACACTCTACTATGCTGGCAGATGCAAATAGGTGTACATGTGTTCACCCACAAATACACATACATGCACTATAGGTGCTGGTGCACATGTGTGTACATGACCTGGTGTTCATGTATGTGTGTCAGGGAGGGGACGGCTTGTCCTCCTCACCTGCCCAAGCTCTGCATCCTGGAAGCCTGGTCCCGGGGTCCACCCTCTCTCCTTCCCACTGGCCCCGGCCCAGCCACCGAGTCCTACCCTGATGTCTCACATAGCAGCTCAGACAACACGCATGAACGGAACAGGGCCAGGCTTTCCCATCCTGACGCTCAAGACAAGAAACCTACTTCAGCCGTGTGCTAGGCTCTGTCCAGGCTCCACATAGCAATGAGCCCATTTCACAGATGGGAAACAGACTCAGTGAGGTAATAGCCACACAGAGACGCTGCTGGAGCTCTGGACTCGCTCAGCTGCCTCACAACAGATATTTGGGGCTGCTCCTTCTCGCTTGAGCTGTCCTGTACACCAGAGAAAGTTTGTGGTCCCACCAATGTGGCAAACCATCCTATCTCTGGATGGGGGTGGGGGGGGCACTGTCATCCAGGCTGCCACCACTAGGCTCAGCAGCTCTGGCTAATACCTGTCCCCCACTCTGTGGGGTGCATGAGCCCTTCAGCACTCACACCCCGCCTCCCCTCCAGGACACGGCTCACCAAGCAGCTTCCTCTTTCAGCAGCACCGCACAATAAACTGCAGTCACCCCTTAACTGGGCAGGACGGAGTGGGGAGTAGAGGGAGATGCTGAGGGCCCCCACCAGGCCCACTGACCACACCTCAGGGCCCCCTGCCCCTCCACTGCTGCCCCAGACCCCTTACCTCCCCTTCCAGGCTCCTCTCCAAGACCCCACCCATGCCCTCAGCCCACTCAGCACCCACAGTGCCCCTTCCCCACAGCACCCCTCACTCAGCACCGCACAGCATCGCCCCACTTTCCTGGCTCTTATTCTTCATGCGGGGGCTCCCTGCTCCATCTCCCCAGGCGACCTGCCACCTGCCTGTTATCCCATAAAGGTCTCCTCACCTGATGGCCCCCTGCCACCTTGTACCCCAACTTCCACACCTTCTGGGGGCTCCTCCTAGGGCAGCACCTGCCTCTTGAGGGTCATGACCCACATCTGTGTCCACCCCCACCCCCCACCTGGTGTACAGGCTCCAAAGGGCGGTGGGGTGCGGTAGGGTGGGGTCTGGGACTGAGCCAGACAACCACGCAGGGTGTAACCAACCACATGGGATGCCTGTGTATCCTCACCTAACAGAAACCAGTATAGAGGCATGGCAGCGGCCACAGCCTGCCATGGACACAGGTGATGGCCCACTGGCAGATGGAGGGACAGCAATACCCCTAGTCCTGGTCTGTGTTTACTCTGGGCTCTCCGCTGGGCTCTCCAGAACACCATCTGCTGTGCTGACGGAGCCCCCCCACTGGACTCATGTCCCTAAAAGGGTCTAGAGGAGACACTTCCTCTCCAGACCATTGTCCCTCAGCATGGCCTGAACTCCGTATCCTGTTTGTATCTGCAGCTGCACCCCTGGGTCAAGGGTGTGTGTGTGTGTGTGTGTGTGTGTGTGTGTGTGTGTTTGTGTGTTTCCAGCCTCTCCGTACAGTACAGGATCCCAGCTGTGCTCAGTCAGTGATGTTATACTGAGCCCTGATCTCTCCTCCCTCCTCTTCTCTTCAGACACCTCACTGCAGCCAGCCTGCTCTTCTCTGACATCAGAATGGTCAGGAACGTCCTTCCCACATGCATGGAGAAGGCTCTCTCTACATGTATGTAGAGTAACTGTGTGGACTAAATCATACATTTCTTTGTTGTTGTTAAGTTCTGTCAAGTTGGTCCCGACCCAGTATAGGGTTTCTGAGGAGCGGCTGGGGAGCTGGAACCGCCAACCTTGCAGTTCAAATGGACTTTGCAGTTCAGCGCATTAATGCACAGCACCACACCAGGACTCCATGTTCCTTTTGTTGTTGTTGTTGTTGTTAAGTGCCGTCGAGTCGGTTCCGACCCATAGCGACCCTGTACAGGGTTTCCGAGGGTGTAAATCTTTACGGGAGTAGAAAGCCTCATCTTTCTCCTGCGGAGCGGCTGGTAGTTTCGAACCGCTGACCTTAAGGTTCGCAGCCCGATTCGTAACCACTACGCCACCAGAGCTCCTTTTTGTTGTTGTTGTTAAGTGCCGTCGAGTCGGTTCCGACCCATAGCGACCCTGTACAGGGTTTCCGAGGGTGTAAATCTTTACGGGAGTAGAAAGCCTCATCTTTCTCCTGCGGAGCGGCTGGTAGTTTCGAACCGCTGACCTTAAGGTTCGCAGCCCGATTCGTAACCACTACGCCACCAGAGCTCCTTTTAGTTGTGATTAATTTTAACTTTGGAAGATGCATCCTTGTCCAGTTCTTCCAGACAGGAGCAGTATAAAGGAGACCGGACCTAGAATTCTGGGTGGAAGTTTGGCTTTGCCTGGGATGATATAAGGAAACTAAGGCTCAGAGAGGTCACCCCAGAGTCCTGGGGACTGAGCCCGGGGTGGCTCATGTCCCTTGGGTGCTCCTTGCTTCTTTGCTCTCCACTCCCCTGTCCCTCCCATGGCATCAAGAAGCCATCCAACCTGCCCAGTGTCCCTCCTTTGGGAAGCCAGGATCAGCTGACAGAGCCTCTGGGCTTATAGACTTTAGGGAATCCCCTTGAATTGGATGAACCTTTGCCCCTCAATTAGTCTGGACTCCACCCCACCAGGTGCCTTCGACTCATAGCAACCCTGTGCACAATAAAACAAAACACTGCCCAGTCCTATACCATCCTCACAAACATTGTGTTCCAGTCCCAGTGCCAACCCATCTCGTGGGGGCTCTTCCTCTTTTTTGCTGACCCTCTACTTTACTAAGCATGATGTCCTTCTCCAGAGACTTGGTTCCACCTGATGACACGTCCCAACTATGAAAGACAAAATCTCGACACCCAAGTTTCTGAAGTGCAGTGCTGAAGGAAAGGTGGGTTTGAACCACAAGGTCAGTGGTTCAAACCCACCAGCCACTCCTTGGAAACCCTATACAGGGTGCTATGGGTCAGAGCTGACTCTCAACAACAAAAACAAGGAGCATTCTGGGCTGCATGTCTTCCAAGACTGATTTAGACATGGAAATTCCATCTCTGGAGGGGTTCAGCGGACATCTGGCCCCAGAACATCTCCTGTCAGAGCCCCTGACCCCACAGCAGGGAAACCACAGTGAAGATGTCATAGAAGGAAAAATGAACAGTTTTCAGAGTGCCGGTTCACCATAGTGTGCTTCCAGCTCTGGGGGCAGCGATGGGCTAGAGGGCTAGGCATCTAACCAGCTTCTCAGACAACTGAGCTCTGGGCCCCACAGACACACACCAAAGGGTTAATCTACAACACACCTTCACTGGCTAATCTCAGGAATGCAGAGGCCCTGAGGGGCCTTGGAAACTGCCCCACCCCCCACACCACCCCTTGGACTCTGGCCTCCTAGACAGCCCTGCCCCCCAGGAATGAAACACTTAGAGAGCCACAAAAGTTACTTCAAAATTCTTCTAGCCTCATAACGTTCAGCCTTTGGCCTTTCCCAGTAAATGCAAAACACATTTATCCCATTGCATAATCCCCAAAGTCTCAAATCAGTTCTAAAAAACAGACATTCTTGTCGCCTAACAGATACTTAGAAATTAGCAGTTGAGATTAATTTTAGCATACAAAGGGGCTTCAAAAAAAATTCATGGAAAAACAGAATATAAAGATACAGGAATATTTCCCAGAACTTTTTGAAGCCGCCTGGTAAACTGATTTGCTATACTGTCACCCAGCTGTCAATTCATCTTCCTGTGGTGTCCTGCATGTTGCTGTGATGCTGAAAGCTATGCCATTGATAATTCAGATGGCAGCAGGGTCACCCAAGGTGGACAGGTTTCAGACTAACAACAGACCAGAAAGAAAGGTCTGGCAATCAGAAAGTCTGAGACTCTACCAGGAAAGACAAGTTGAAGAGGAATGGCATTACAATTCACTGTGATACCCAGGAGACAATCTAAGAGGGGTGGGGGTGTAAGCCAACACAGTCAGGGGGCTTTGTGGGTGGGCACTTTGTTCTGTGAAACAGGCTCAAGACACAATGCATACACATTTGCCTCCTTCCGCTTGCCCACCGCTTGTGTATGGGCAGAAGTATGAGAACTTCCATTCTAATGCCTGCTTTGTGGAAGGCTGAGGTTTCTAGTGGGAGTCCCAACTCCATTTTAAATATTGACCTAAATTCTGCCTACATTGAGCTCTTTCTATTAATCAGCATTGTAAATGCTTTACTCTCAGGCACAGTGTGGTAGAAAATGGATTAGGTCTTTGCTAGCCAGCCTGGTGTGCAGTGTGGTGCTGAATAATAAACACTGGACTGCTATGGTTGATGGTTCAAACCCACCAGTCATTCCTTGGAAACCCTATACAGGGTCGCTATGAGTCGGAAATGACTCTCGGGCACACAGCATGCCAGCCAGCCAGCCTGGGATGGCGTTGTGGACTGGTCTGCTTACCACAAGGTTGGTGATTCAAACCCACAAGCCGTTCCTCGGAAACTTCTTTAAAGAATTCAAGAGCAAAGATGTCACTTTGAGGCCTAAGGTGAGCCTGTCCCTAGCCATGATAATTTCAATAGCCTCACATACATATGTGAAGAGCAGAGATATCAGCTTGAGGACTAAGGTGTGCCTGACCCAGGCCATTGTGTTTTCAATAGCCTCATATGGATGCGAAAGCTGGACAGTGAATAAGGAGGATCGTAGAAGAATTGATGCCTTTGAGTTGTGGTGTTGGAGGAGAATACTGAGGGTGCCATGGACTGCCAAAAGAACCAATAGATCTGTTTTGGAAGAAGTGCAGCCAGAGTGCTCCTTGGAGGCCAGGATGGCTAAGCTTCGTCTCTCCTACTTTGGACATATTGTCCGGAGGAAACAATCATTGGAGAAGGATGTCATGCTGGGTAGGGTGGAGGGTCAGAGAAAAAGAGGAAGACCCCCAATGAGATGGATCAGCCAGGTGGCATCATTGATGGCGTCAAGTGTGGCAGCAGTAGTGAGGTTGGCCCAGGATCGGACATTGTTTTGTTCTGCTGTGCATGGGGTCGCTATGAGTCGGTTCCGACTCGATGGCACCTGACAACAACAACAACAACAACAACAACAACACATACATATGCAAGTTGGATGGTGAATAAGGAAGACCGTAGAAGAACTGATGCATTTGAGTGTGGTGTTGGAGAAGAATATTAAAAGGACCATGGGCTGCTAGGAGAATAAACAAATCTGTGTTGGAAGAAGTACAGCCAGAATGCTCCTTAGAAGCCAGGATGGTGAGAATTTGTCTCCCATACTTTGAGTATGCTATCAAGAGGGACCAGTCCCCGGAGAGGGGCATCATGCTTGGTAAAGTGGAGGGTCAGCGAAAAAGAGGAAGACCCCCAGCAAGATGGATTGGCACAGTGACAGCATCAATGGGCTGAAATGTAACAATGATTGTGTGGTTGACCCAGGACCAGGCAGAGTTTCATTCTGTTGTGCATAGGATCACTATGAGTTGGTATTAACTGGACAGTACATGAGTTCAAACCCACCTGAAGGCACTTCAACATCATCAAAAAGCCAGTCCAGGGCAGAACAGAGCAGCCTGGTCCTCAGGAATTAGCCTGGGTGTACCTTTAATGGAAGTTGGGATACCAGGGCCACATGGCCAAGAGTCACACCCGGCTGAGGTGGGCAGAGGGTTCCAGTACCAATCCTATAAATGGTTTCTAATCTGCAATAATGTGTATATCCCAAGCATGTCCCCTTTCCACTTCCATTGTCCCACCTGAGACAATAAAGATTGGATGCGCTGCCATCACGGTTTTATGATTCCCTTTGCCTTCCATGGTCTATCATTAGCCACACTGAACTCCTGGGTGGTGCTGTAGCAAACTACAAGGTCGGTGGTTCAAACTCACCAGCTGCTCCTTGGAAACCCTATACAGGGTCACTATGAGTCGGAACCAACTCAACAGCACTACCAACCACCACAAAGTGCCTATAAAGGATTCCTGGTGTGTAGACTGCTAACCACAAGGTCGGCAGTTCAAACCCACCAGCTGCTCCTTGGAAACCCTGTTAGGATAACTATGAACCAGAAACAACTCTCTAAAGATCCCCAGCAACGACAACAAGCATGCGTATCAAATGCTGTCTGTGGTGTCATTTACGGGCACTGTTGTGAACCATTGAGTCGCTTCCAACTCAGCAGAATAGAATTAGGAGAAAGTCTGAACTTCTGCGAGAATGTGACAGAATGTGACAGAGACAGGGTGTGGGCACAGGCTGTTGGAACACTGACATCCATAGATTTGCCCCACGCAGGGTTACCACAAACCATCCCCTTGTAAGAAGTAGACATCTTTAAGTGCAACAGAGCAAAGCACACTGCCTACCAGCCTGCAGAGAATGAGATGAACGCCCATTCAATAAACACAGGGCATTGGGAAACAGGCTGGGGACTGAGGCGAAGGAGACAAGCCTCCCTTCATCCAATGTCACAGAAGTGCACCCAGGTTTGTGATCCTTTTATTCAAGGGGAGTCCCTGGGTTCAGTCCACCCAGAGGCACCGTAGAAGCAAGGTCTGGCAATCGACTTTTGAAGACTTACCCTCCCACAGCACAGTTCTTGTCTGACACACATGGGGTCTCCAGGAGTGGGCTCCAGGGTACCTGGTGGTCTATTTTGAGAACTCAGACACAGCGGGTTCCAGCCCTACCCCCACCCCTGGTGATTTGACCTCCTCAGTGGTGTCCACTCTGGAATCGGGGCTCTGATTGGGCATCTGTAAAGTGCAGACGAACGTTTTATCACAAAGCTTCCCAAAAAGAGAAAGCAAAGACCCCAACCCAACCCATTCAGGCTTCGGTTTAGACCCGCACATTTCCCAGCAACACCCAGACCCAGGAAATGAAACAGACTCAGGACTCGGCTGACCCCTCGTCCAATATACTCGGCGTTGGATCTAGACTTGTAGCTAGGTCTCCAGTGGGGCTCGCAGGGCAGCATGGTGAGCGGGCTGTCCCTGCATGGCACGCAGCCAGCTCTGTAGAGTCTGGTGCCTCTGTCCTCAGCAGCTGAAGGCACTGACCAGGGAAGAGCCCACTGTGAGCGGAGTCCCTCCCCCTGCAGAACAGGAACTGCTCAGTGCAAAACAAGGGCATTAGGCCGAACTGGTTGCTGCCAGATGGGTGTCCTCAGGGGGCCGGCCAGCAGGAAGCCGTCAGCAATTCCCCAGCCTCAGCTCTCTGTCTGCCAGGAAAGGGCTCGGCCACATCCCGCCAAGCCCAAACCACGAGCACCAGAGACACCCCCTCCCCGCCCCCCACCCCAGGGCATCCTGGAGCCCCAAGAATTGCTGACTTCTTGCTGGTTCCTGCACCCTCCCCCCCCCCAGGGGCTGAGCCGGCCAGCTGACCAGCTGCCTGAGTGCATCCACGAAGGGTTTCTTCTGAGACAGAAGTTCCTGGTGGTGCTGATGGTTAAGCGCTCAGCTGCTAAAGGAAAGATCGGAAGTTTGAAATTACCCAGAAGCACTTTGGAAAAAAGGCCTGACCATCTATTTCCAAACAAAATCAGTCACTGAAGGCCTTGTGGAGTATAGTTATACTATGACATACAGGAAGCCCCCAGAAGTCAGGGTCCACCTCATGGCCACTGAGGAAGGGGGCGTCAGACCCGCAGTCTATTCAGCGCCTGAGTACGGGGTCAACCCCAGACAAGAGAACAGAAAGATGTAACGGTCCCTGGGGCTTCTTGTCACATTTTCATCACAGCACGGTAAGTTCCGAGAGTCAGAAGTAGCCCTTCGGTAAAACAGGGTGGGGCGAGGGGCGCTCTGAGGTGAAGGCGGCTCGACCAGGGGCTCCAAAGCTTCTCCAGTGATGGAATGTGTGTGTGGATGCAGAGTGGTCGCGGTGCATAGAACGAGCTGGGCGCAGAAGGGCACACAGGTGGTGGTGGGACAGGCGGGGCGCGCAGAGGGGGTGGGGAACACAGCTTGAGAGGGGTGTGCCTAGGGGCGGGGCATCCCCATGGGCGTGGCACTTGGCTGGAGACTGCTGACTGCCTGGTGGGGCTCACTGGGTGCCCGCAGGGTCCAAGTGCTCACAGACTGCCCCAACCCACAGGACACCTGTGCCTAGGCCCTGAACAAGCAGCAGACATGTCTGGCTCCTCAGCACCCATGAACAGCTCCTCCTTGCTCTCAGCCTGCAGCCATGGTTGGATTCCTCCCCAGCTCTCTGGTGGACTCAGGTGGACGGGTCACCCAGGTGGTGAGCTAAGATAGGACTCGTAGGACCAGCAGGGGAGGGAGTGTCCTATGTCCTATGACATGACAAGTGATAGCTCAAAATAGGTAAGAGCCCCTCAAATCCTCATCTCCTGCCCAGGCTGCCGCAGCCCCCACCTGCACCCTTCCCACACCATGTCCATCTGCAATATTTCACAGGGAGCAACTCAGTGCACGGTCTGCGTGTGAGATCCAGTGAGCTGGCCTGTTCAAACAGGTGTGGTGTGCTGTGGTCCACACCAGCTGGAGTCTGCTGATGACGCAAACCAGCTCTGGTCTAACGAGAGCGTAGAGCTGGATTCCCAATTCTAATCCCAGCTGTGCTCTGAACCAGCACACTGCCCTGTCTGTGGCTCTGTCTCTGTTTTCCCACCTGTAAAGTGGAGCTCACAGCTGTGCTTACGTGCCATGTGGGCTGCTGGCCCATTTCATAGATGAGGCTGAGAGGGCTTGCCGGGAAGTTATTGGTAAATGAAAGGAGAATGCCGTCTGCTCATCTGCCTGCACACACTCATCTACACTAATCCCCTTCACAGAGCCATTTCTTACAGGGGATTTGAGGGCTGCTGGGCAGGAAGGTGGCGGCACACCCCCACACTGCCAGTCCTACACAGGACAGAGATGGATCCTGGCCCAGGGCCAAAGACAGACAAGGACACAGAGAGACAAGGGAACTTTCCAGAGTGTTGTGATGGGGGAGCAGGGAGGTTGGGGCTCCCAAAAGCCCCTGATCTCACCTGGAGACATCAGGGGATGCTGCCTGGAGGAGGAGGCTAAGCCAGTCTCTTATGGGAAATAAATGCAAAGTACATTCACAGGCAGAGAATATACAAGATGTACCTGGAGCACATTGTAGTTCTAGATAGTAAAAGCTTGCTCCAGAGAGGTGGGGAGATAGAAAGACATGTGGATGAGTGGATGTGTAGATGATAGATAGATGATTGATACATGATAGATAGATAGATAGATAGATAGATAGATAGATAGATAGATAGATAGACCAGACAGACAGATAGATAGATAGATGGCTAGATGATAAATATATGATAGATGATAGATAGATAGACAGATAGATAGATAGATGATAGATGATAGATAGAAGATAGATAGATGATAGATAGATAATAGATGATAGATAGATAATAAATAGATGATTGATAGCTAGATAGATGATAAATAGATAGATGATAGCTAGATAGATGATAGATAGAGGATATGTGGATGGATAGATGGGTGGGTGAATAGATCATAGATGGCTGCATGGAGGGACAGATGTTAGAAAGAGATGGTTAAATGGATGACTAGATAGACAACTCAGGTGATGGGTGGGTGGGTAGATAGGTGGATGGATAGATGAATGGATGACAGACAGATGATAGAAAAATAGATGGATATATAGAGAGAGACGGTCAATTCCCACACTGACAAGAGTACATCACAAGAGCACAAGAACAAACTAAAATATCTCACAATAACTACAGCAACAAACTAAATAAAATAGCATACACAAGTGTATTTCAATGTATAAAATAAACACCCATGAATTTGCTCTGATGTATTGACAACGAAAGAAGCAGATGGTGAAGGAAATCCGATTGTGGTGGCGGTGAAGGGTAATGGATTTACCAAATCTGTCTTGAAAGGAGTACAGCCAGAATGCTCCTTGGAAGTCCGGGGGGGGGGAGACTTTGGCTCCCTGACTTTGAACAAATCATCAAGAGAGACCAAGCGCTGGAAAAAGGCATCATGCTTAATAAAACCAACAGGAGATAGACTGGCACGGAGGCAGCAACTATGGCTCAGACATGGCATTGGTTCTGAGGGTGGCACAGGACTGGACACGGTTTCCTTCTGCTGCTCCTAGGGCAGACGTGAGTCTGAACCAATCTGACAACAGCTAACCCAACAATCCTGATACGAATAAATGGTGGAATCCATCAATAAATTGGGGAAGGAGACAAATCTCCTGTTCAGGAGAACCCTTCACCCCTGAGGAGGGACCTGTAACCCCCTCCTCACCTGTGGACACAGCCAGTGACATCCTTCCTTGAAACAAAGTGTGGGGAGAAACACAACCTCAGCCAGGTAACCAATGGCGACAGCAACAGTGGTGTCCTTTTGTTGTTGTTGCTAACAGCTGTTGAGTGTGTTCCCACTCATAACGACCCTGCGTAGGGTTTCCCAGGAGAGGCTGGTGGGTTTGAACTGCTGACCTCGCAGTTCAGATGGCCGCTTCAGTCCACCGCTTACCCTACAGCGCCATGCCCATTAAGTACACATATTCACCCCTGCGATCTAATCTCCCTGGTCCCCACCCAGTCTAACCAGGGGATAAACATCAGACCCATCTTCCCTCAAGGCTGGTGGAAAGCTGGAAACTCTCCTGGTGCTAGATGAGCAATATGAGGGGCAAAATCTATGTTGAAATGGCCAATGCCCTGCCCCACATGTATTGACCACACACATACACACACACACACAGACCCCAACTGAGGGTGTGTGCCGGGCGGAGCAGGTGGCAGGGGTGAAGAGCCCCTGCAAGGTTGTCAGGGGGAGAGGCATTCTCGGAAGGCTTGTCAGAGGACACCAGTGTCAGGCAGAGGTCCAGGCCCAGGCAGACTTGCTGAGAGCTGGGCTGGGAATGGAACAGAGAGAGGGAGGATAGGCCAGGAGCCTGGGGAGAAGCGGAAAGGTGGTAGAGTTCTTGTGCACCCCACTTTCAATCTCGGTGCCCATTAGTAACGTCTCAGTTCTGACTCACCGCAGCCCCACGTACACAGCTCGGTCCTGTGCCAGCCTCACAATTGTTACGTTTGAGCCCACGGTTGTTGCCACCCTGTTAGCCCATCTCACTGCAGGTCTTCCTCCTGGGGTGGCGCTGCAAAGGTACTGCACTGGGCCGCAAGGGCGATTGGAACAGCAAGGTCAGTGGTTCAAACTTACCAGCTGCTCCTACAGGGTCACTGAGTCAGGATCGACTCGATGACCCCATAACAACAATGACGCCACCTCATACGGCTGTTGTTTTTATTGTTTGGTGCCACTGAGTCAGTTCTGACTCATAGCGACCCTGTGCACAACCCTGTGGTCAATTTCTCACAATTTCCCAAAACTGTTGCTTTTCATTCCAATACCCAGTAATCTTGAAGGAGCTCTGATTGCGTAGTGGTTACGAGTCGGCTGATAACCTCAAGGTCAGCAGTTGGAAACTACCAGCTGTTCTGAAGGAGAAAGATGAGGCTTTCTGCTCCCTTAAAGATTTACAGCCTCAGAAACCCTGTACAGGGTCGCTATGGGTCGGAACCGACACCACAGCACATAACCACCACCAGTGATCCTACAAGACAAAGTAGAATTGCTCTATAGGATTTCCAAGACTGTAAATTTTTATGTAAGCATACAGCCACATCTTTTTCCTTTGGAGCGACTGGTGGGTTCGAACTGCCAACCTTTTGATGAGCCAGGTGCTTTAGTCACTGAAATACCAGGACAGGGTATTCAAATGCAATTACCATTTGTTGTTGTTAAGTGCCACTGAGTTGATCCTGACTGTTGTTGTTGTTGTTGTTAGGTGCCATCGAGTCAGTACTGACTCATAGCGACCTTATGCACAGCAGAACAAAACACTGCCCGATCCTGGGCCAACCTCACTACTGTTGCCACACTTGAGTCCATCGATGCTGCCACTTGGCCAATCTATCTCATTGGGGGTCTTCCTCTTTTTCTCTGACCCTCCACCTTACCAAATACGATATACTCCTCCAGCAACTGGTCCCTCCTGACAATATGTCCAAAGTATGAGAGACGAAGCTTAGCCATCCTGGCCTCCAAGGAGCACTCTGGTTGTACGTCTTCCAAAACGCATCTATTGGTTCTTTTGGCAGTCCATGGCACTTTCAGTATTCTCCTCCAACACCATAACTCAAAAGCATCAATTCTTCTACGATCTTCCTTATTCACTGTCCAGCTTTTGCATCCATATGAGGCTATTGAAAATAGCATGGCTTGGGTCATGGAGCATACTTATTAACGAGAATTCCATATCGTCTTCAGTAGTCTGGGGGTGGTGCCAACTCTAGGCTGAAAATTAGTAGTTCAAACCCACCCAGAGACAAGACAGAAGAATGGAGATCTGTTTCTAAAAGGCCTTGGAAACCCTATGTCCTAGTGTGCACACACGGGTCGCTGTGAGTCAGAACTGACCAGATACCAACTAACATCGACAACACATTCGGTTCCTGTTTTCTGAGTTTCCTCTAATGTCACCAGGCCCCATGCTGCCTGAGTGTCCTCTGGGCTCTGAGCCTTTCTGTGGTCTCCTGTTCTCGACCCTTTGAGGAGGCTGCCAGGTGTTCTGTGAGGGGTTGAAGTTGGTTCAGGAGTGGGTTCTGTTGTTCACAGGCTCTTTATGAACCAGAACCGAGTGGCTGGCACCTAACAGGAAGCGGGGGTTCTGTGGGACATTCCTCCAGCAGGACCAGCCGGATGCTCTCCTTACTTCCTGATTGACTTCTCATTTTCAACACACAAAATGGGTTACAGCTACACCTAATCACTGCAATGAAGTCAGCCACACAAGATAACCCAAACCCAAACCGAAACCCCACCAAACCCACTGCCATTCAGGGGATTCCAACTGGATTCTGCGGCTCCAGATAGGACAATGGTTCGTTGTTGTTAAGTACCTTCGAGGTGGTTCTGACTCCTAGTGACCCTGAATTGGGTCTCTGAGGAGCGGTTGGTGAGTTTAAACTACAGACCTTGGGGTTTAGTGCTTATCCTACAGCGTCACACCAGGACCCCACACTATGCTATATAGGGTCACTACAATGTAGGACCAAGAGCTCTGGTAGCGTAGTGGTTACGAGTCGGGATGCTAACCTCAAGGTCAGCAGTTCGAAATTACCAGCCGTTCCTTGGGAGAAGGATGAGGCTTCTGCTCCTGTAAAGATTTACAGCCTCGGAAACCCTGTTACAGGGTCGCTATGAGTCAGAACCAACTCCATGCCACATAACCACCAACCAACCACCACAGTGTGGAATAACAGTCATTTGATATAGGACAGTGTTTGGTAAAGTGGAGGGTGGGAGGAAAACGAGGAAGACCCCTAATGAAATGGACTGGCATGGTGGCAGCGGTAATGGGCTCAGGAATGGCAAGGATGTGAGGTTGGCATGGGACTGGGAGGTGTTTCGTTTTGTTGTGCATCGCTGTGAGTCACCACCAACCTGATGGAACCTAACTACAACAACATCACACAGTGTGGAGTTACAGCCAGGGTTTCCGAGGCTGTAAATATTTACAGAAGCAGGCTGCCACACCTTTCTCCTTCGCAGCAGCTACTTGATTCAAAACACCGACCTTTCGGTTAGCAGCCTGACTCCGTCACACCTTCAAGGCCCAGGGAAAGAGACCAATAATCTCAAAGAAAAATAGCGATGATAGAATCAGATAGTTTCCATCACGCAGAAAAGCACACAGTGACCCGAGGACACCTCTGTCACCTACCCAGTCGGCCACCACCGACACATGGAGGCACACTCGGCAGGGCAGCCCCAAGTTCAATCTGAAGGTGGTCATCAACACCCATAAAACCACAATCACATCTATCCTTTGGCCAAAAGTCTCGCTGCTCAGAATGCTGGCTGCTGATCCACGCCTACCTGGGAAGCGGCAGGTGAGTGAGCTGACTCATCGCTGCTGTCTGTCACAGAACACCTTAGAAACCAGCACGTGTCAGAAAAGTCACTTGGACTCTGCACCTGCTGCAGAGGAGAGCTGGCTTTCTGCCCGGCTGGGTGACAGAAGTCAGCATCCACGGTGACAAGGTCAACTGATAGCTGGCACCTCGCTAAGAGGGGGGGCAGGGCACTGTGACAAGACCCAGCATGCTTCCTTGTCCCACCACGGGAGGATGTCTGAGGTACAGAGCAGGGTGCAGGGCACTGTGGACACGGGTGTTGTTAGGGGCCATCAAGTCAGTACTGACTCTAAGCGACCCTG
>NW_006408837.1:1134212-1165819 GCF_000296735.1 Chrysochloris asiatica | reverse complement strand
CCATGGCACTTTCAGTATTCTCCTCCAACACCATAACTCAAAAGCATCAATTCTCCTATGGTCTTCCATATTCACTGTCTAGCTTTCACATGAATTTGAGGTTATTGAAAATGACATGGCTTGGGTCAGGCGCACCTTAGTCCTCAAGCTGACGTCCTTGCTCTTGAGCACTTTAAAGAGGTCTTGTGCAGCAGATTTGCCTAATGCAATATGTCAATAAATAAAAAATACTGTGGTGGAGAGGTATCAAAATGTTCACAGAAAACTGGAAGGAAAAGATGGTGGCATTTTTTTTTTATGAGGCCTTTGAAGCCCTCGTAAGTGTTGCCGTCGGCATTGGTGGTTATGTGCCGTGGAGTCGGTTCTGACTCATAGCGACCCTGTACAGTGTTTCTGAGGCTGTAAATCTTTCTCCCGTGGAACAACTGGTAGTTTCGAACTGCTGACCTTGAGGTTCACAGCCCGATTCATAGTTGTTGTTAAATTCCATCAAGTCTGTTCTGACACAGGGTTTCTAAGGAACAACTGATGAGCTTGAACTGCTGACTTTATGGTTCAAACCAACCTTGCAGTTCAGTACATTAACCCACATTGCCACAGCAGTGACAATTATGTGCCGTGAAGTCGGTTCCAACTCATAGCGACCCTGTACAGAGTTTCCAAGGTTGTAAATCTTTACAGGAACAGAAAGCCTCATCTTTCTCCCGCGGAACAGCTGGTAGTTCCGAACTGCTGACCTTGTGGTTCACAGCCTGATTCATAACCACTACGCTACAGTTACTGTTGATGGTGATCCCTGCTGACCCGTGTGTGTCAGAGTAGGTCTGCCCCATGGGGTTTTCTAAGCTGTCATCTTTATGGATGCAGACTGCCTGGTCTTTTCTTCTGCTGTACCTGGGGTGGGGGTGGGGGAGCTAAGAATGCATTCTGAGTTGATTGAGTTTTCAGAAGGAAACTACAGAAAGATAAAGACGTGGATGACCGTGACAGGTTGACCAGATGACTCTCTGGCTTTGTGGGCAATGAATGACTCTGTGTGATACTGTGTGGGGGTCAGATGTGTGGTACAATAATGATACAGGAGAGAGGCCATGTATTTGTCCAAATCACTGCGATTTCCGGCCTTCCTGTGTGGGAATGAAAACAACATCCTTCAGGATGTTGGAAAGTATGGAATGTGACAAAACAAGCCACTGTTATAAATGACAAATGTATGACACAACCCCATCGAGGACGCTGGGACAGAAAGGTGCCAACCTAAACAGCTTTAGGACCCTGGTGGTGCCGTGTGGGTAAGCATTGGACTGCTAACTGTGAGGTCGGCAGTCTGAGCCCGCCAAGCACTCCTTAGGAGAAAGAGGAGGTTTTCCGGTTCCCATAAAGATTTAGAGTTCTGGAAGTCCTCTACAGGGTCTGACTCAGAGAGTAAAGCTTTCAGGACCTTCAGTGCGGATGGGGCACAACTAAAAAGGAAGCGAAATAGCTGTAAACATCATTAATCGTTGGAACATGGGATGTACAGAATGAGATGGAATGCATAAACATTGATCTCCTAGGCATTAGTGAGCTGAAATGGGCTGGTATTGGCCATTTTGAATCTGGCAATCACATGGTTTACTATGCCGGGAATGACAAATTGCAGAGGAATGGTGTCACATTCATGAACAAAAAGAAGATTTCAAGATCTATCTTGAAGTATAATGCTGTCTGTGTGTGATAGGATAATATCCATACACTTACAAGGAAGAATTAAAAGAAGGTGGAAGGAATACCAAAAAGAAATGGACGATGTTCAACCATTTCAAGAGGTAGTTTATGGAGAAGTAGTGATGCCTGAGATGGAGGCAGAGACGATGACGTGGAGAGATGGAGCAGCTGGGGACTCTAGACACACAGAGGGAGAGGGGCTGTGAGCTGACAACCGGGGGGCAGGCTTGTAGTGTATGTAGTGTATACCCTTTAGTTGGTTGATGATGCATGGAGGGGATTGTAACCATGGCAATGAAACTATATACGATAGGATGAATGTAAAACTAAGGTTCTCCCATGTAAACTATCACATAATTCACAATAAAACATTAAAAAAAAAGAGGTAGCATATGATCAACAGCCAATGATACTGAAGGAGGAAGTTTCCAATGTGCACTGAAGGCATTGGCAAAGGACAAAGCTCTGGGAATTGATAGAATGCAAATGAACATCTTTCAGCAAACTGATGGCGCACTGGAGGTTCCCAATCAACTATATGCCAAGACATTGGAAGACAGCCACCTGGCCAGCCGACTGGAAAAGATCTATATTTGTGCCCATTCCAAAGAGTGCAGAAACCATAGGACAATATCATTAACATCACACAGAAGTAAAATTTTGCTAAAGAGTTGCCAGCAGTTCAAGCCAGATTCAAACAAGGTCATGGAATGAGGGATATCATTACTGACATCAAATGGATCTTGGCTGAAAGTAGAGAATGCCAGAAAGATGTTTACCTGTGCTTTATTAACTACACAAAGGTTTTTAACTATGTGGATCATTCATGACAAGCTATGGACAACGTTGCGAAGAATGAGTATTCCGGAACACTTAACTTTGCTTATGTGGAACCTGTATATAGACCAAGAACACAACAAGGGCACACTGAATGGTTTAAAATTAGGCAAGGAGTGTGCCAGGGTTGTGTTCTTTCACCATACTTATTTAATCTGTATGCTGAGCAAATAGTCTGAGAAGCTGGGTTCTATGAAGCAAAACATAACATCAGGATTGGAGGAAGACTCATTAACAATCTGTGATATACAGATGATACAACCTTGTTTGTTGAAAGTGAAGAGGACTTATAAGATTCACTGACTTAAAATACAATCTTCAGTATGGGTTGTACCTTAATGTAAAGAAAACAAAAATCCTTACTACTGGGCCAATAAATAACATCATGATAAATGAAGAAAAGATTGAAGTTGTCAAAGACACCATTTTGCTTGGATCAACCATCAACACTCATGGAAGCAGCTGTCAAGAAATCAATGTATTGCATTAGGCAAATCTGCTGCACAAAACCTCTTCAAAGTGTTCAAGAGCAAAGATGTCAGTTTGAGGACTAAGATGCACCTGACCCAAGCCATGGTATTTTCAATAACATCATCTGCATATGAATGTTGGACAATGAATAAGGAAGACTGTAGAAGAATTGATGCCTTTGAGTTATGGTGTTGGAGGAGAATATTGAAAGTGCCATGGACTGCCAAAAGAACCATCAGATCTGTGTTGGAAGAAGTGCAGCCAGAGTGCTCCTTATAGGCCAGGATGGCCAGACTTCATCTCTCATGCTTCGGACATATCAGGAGAGACCCTGGAGGACACCATGCTTGGTAAAATGGAGGGTCGGTAGAGAAGAGAGAGACCCCTATGAGATGGATTGGCCCAGTGACAGTAGCAGTGGGCAGAAACGTAACAATAATTGTGAGGTTGGCCCAGGACCGGGCTGTGTTTCATCCTGTTGTGCATGGTTGCTGATGGCACTTTAACAACAGGGACATAGAACTTGCCACAGTGTGTCCACAGTTGTCATCTTTACAGAAAAACACTGCCGCATCTGTTTCCCGTAGGTTCAAGCTGCCAATCTTCCAGTTAGCAGGAGTGTTTTAACCACTGCGCCACCAACTCAGTGGAACTCATCTACATCATAAGGAGCTCTGGTAGCGTAGTGGTTATGAATTGGGCTGCGAACCTTAAGGTCAGCAGTTCGAAACTACCAGCGGTTCCGCGGGAGAAAGATGAGGCTTTCTGCTCCCGTAAAGATTTACAGCCTCGGAAACCCTGTGCAGGGTCGCTAAGAGTCAGAATCGACTCCACGGCACATAACCACCACCACCACCACAGGATGGAGAAGAAGTGCCCCCACAGGGTTCCCAGGGTGGGTGTCATCTCTCTGGAAGCAGATTAGCTCATCTAGGTCCCTCCACATGACCGCTGACCTTCCGCTCATGTTGCTGTAACAGAGATACCACAAGGGGGCGCTTTCACAAACAGAAATGTCTTCTCTCACAGTTGGGAGGCTGGACCTCGGAATTCAGAGCACCAGTTCTAGAGAAAGCCCTAGTTTCCTTCCAGCACATGCAGGCCCAGCATTCCTTGGAGAGCTCTGTGTCTTGACCTCATTCTTCCCCTGGATCTTGGAGCTTCTCAGTGCAAGGTGCCAGGCCCAAAGGACATGCTTCACTCCTGGTCATTATAGGTGCCTCTCTCTCTGATCATTTCTCTCTCCTTTTATCTTTGTAAGATGAGACGTGTTTGCAGGCTACACCCCAGGAAAATCCCCCTTCACATCGGATGGGATTGAAGGTACTGCAGCCCATTCTTAACTCCTCTTACTGGGTCCTCCCATCAGATCACATCCTGAGGGTCATTACATCATGACAAAGAATCATGACCCATCATGGGGACACAATTCACAATGCTTAACCCACAGCATCACCAGGACTGTGAAACCATCCTTCGTGAGGTTGAAAACAAGGCCATGGTATTTTCAATAACCTCATATGCATGTGAAAGTTGGACAGTGAATAAGGAAGACCGTAGAAAAATTGATGCATTTGAGTTCTGGTGTTAGAGAATATTGAATGTGCCATGGACTGCCAAAAGAACAAACCAATCTGTGTTGGAAGAAATACAACCAGAATGCTATTTAGAAGCCAGGATGGCCAGACTTTATCTCTCATACTTCAGACATATTGTCAGGAGGGACCACTCCCTGGAGAAGGACATCATGCTTGGTAAATTGGAGGGTCAGCGAAAAAGAGGAAGACCCTCAATGAGATGGATTGGCACAGTGGCAGCAGCGATGGGCTCAGGCGTAGCAACGATTGTGAGGTTGGTGTAGGACCGGGCAGTGTTTCGTTCTGTTGTGAATCGGGTTACTGTGAGTCAGTACCACTCACGGGCACCTGACAACCAACAGGCGATCGGAATGCTCAAGGACCAAAGACCTAAAGTGGATCAGCAGGGTGGTACTGGAACCGACCGTGAGCCATGTTCCTGGCCATTTCCTGTGTCCACTTCCTGTGTGGTCAGGCCAGCCATGGTCTCCCCTCTGCCCTACAGCCAGCATGGGGAAGTCTTTGGGTTAGTGTCCCAGCTGCAGCCTCTTCCTCCCAGTGGTTTTGGGAAGGCTGTACCCCTTAAAATCCAGGGGGACCTGGCTCGGGTGTGGAGTCAGTGTGGGGATGAGGCAGAGGCAACTCAATGCTACTTCTCCTGTGGGGAAACTGAGGCCATGCTGTTGGCCCACACGCCTCCCTCCCAGGCTTTGCTGCCTAGGGCCAGCTTTAGAGCCCCAGGGACATCAGGGGCCCAGCCCTTCCTCCTCTCCCATTGGCTCTCCTTGTCACAGCAGGGAGAGGAGGAGGGGTAGCCCCAGGGGCTGAGGGGACAGGACGTTAGTCCTCAGGGATGGCCTGGGGGCTTCAGGGAAGAAAGACTTCCATGAGGGTGGAGGTGGAAGCAACAGAGTCACCCCCACCCCCAGTCTTCAATGAGCCTCTAAGCTGATGGCCAAGGTGGGAGGGGCAGCGAACTAGAACCCCCCCACCCTACCCCCGTAGTATTTCTAGGAAGTGCAGTGGAGCCATTGACCATGTGTAGCTACTATGGTTTGTATCCAGCTCCCGCACCCATCTTACAGATGGGGAAATTTAGGCCCCCAGCCAGCAGTAAGCAGTGAGCACAGACCTTCACCAGTGGGTTTTCCCACGTCCTCCAACACTGGCTTCGGCTGTCCTCCGCCCCTCCCGCCTGACTGTCCAGACTATAGACCCATTTCTCAGACTTATCAAACAATGGCCCCTAACGCTCTCTGGTTAAGCCGGTTCCGGGGGTGGGACGGAGTCTCTAAAGTGATCTAGAACTTACCAGGCCAGGTGGGTGGACGCTGCTCTCTCTGAAAGGTACAGGACGCTTCCTCTGTGTCCCTGCAGCCCAGGGGTGGCAGGAAGAAACACAGTCAGGGCGTCTGCCCTGTGCTCCGCGCAGCCGTGCAGCCCGGATCATTGGCTGCGGTGACTGGCCCGCCCCTCGGGAAGGGGCCGAGTCTCCTGCTGACCTTCCTTCTCCTTATCAGCCTTCGGAAGTGTCAGCAGCATTCTCCGGCAGGGCAGGGCGGGGAGGCTGCCCGGGGAATGCGGGGCCTGGCTCTGAGATTCTGCGGTCTGCAGGGAGCTCTGGGGTCACCACCCAGCCCCCATACCCTGGAGAGGCAGGAGAAGCCCCCTTGGGGCAGGGAGCATTACTTTTCTGTGGGACCTGATCTCTGTGGATGGGGGTTTTGCAAACATTCACTGAGTGCTTGCTATGAGGAGTATAGCAGTACAGGGTCTCCCCAGAGGGGACAGGGACCACCTCCCTGAACCCCAGTCCCTCTGAGGACCAGCTGATGGGCCCCTGCATGTGTGGGGTGATCCCTACACCACTAGCTGTGTGCCTCACTTTCCTCATCTTTGAAATGGGTGCACGTCACACACACACACACACACACACACACACACACACACACACACGGTGGCGGCCCCTGGATGCCACAGGAGGGCAGGCAGAAGTTCCTGAGGTGACCCGAAAACAACCTTCCCAGATTAGGACACAGCTCACAGCTGGGGCTCCCAAGGTCCTCTCAGGTAGGGGTGCAGCGAGCTCTGGGGCCACCCGTGTGCAGTTGCAGGCTGAGATCAGCTGGACACAGTGCTCCCCAGTGTTCCCATGCATCCCCTGGCCTGGCAGATCCTCTCCTGGGAGCATCTGTGTATCCCAGCTCTCCCTGGGCCTCAGTTTCCCCAGCTGCAGATGGGATGGGAATGAGAAAGGCGGTAGCCTGCAGACAGGGTGGGGCAGAATGACCTACTGACCCCGTTGCTAATTTACATCTGAAAAACAGGCCTGGGGGCTGGAGAGCTCAGGTCTCCTGACTTCTGAGGGTTCTGTCCTTGCCACACCATGCCACACACACACACCCCAGGACGATGGCCACCCCATGGTCAGAACCAGAACCAGAACCAAGCTGTGGATATGGGGTCTCCCCAACCAGGGTGCAGGCAGGGGCTGTGAGGAGGGCTAAGCTGTGTCTGAATGCCCAGTGGCTGCGTGGACAGATGACAGACCCCTGTTGGCATTTCAGAGCAGAGCAAACAACTGTTCTCTGTGGTCACTGGTGGGCTTCTGTAAGTCCTTCCTATCTTCCCACACATAATACTTCTAGACTCAGAAAATGACTATTTTTGTGATTGCAGAGAAGACAAAAAAAAGCTAGTGTAATAAGGAAAACCATTGGTGGGGACCAAGTGTATAAACCAGTGTCTACAAACAACTTTAGAAGCAAAAACCCAGGGATGGCAACACCAGGCATGGACCCCCGTCATGGAGTTGCTGGTCCCTCCGGTGAGTGTGTGTGTGTGATGTATCCACATGTATGTGGAATATGGGCTCTGATACATTTTGGGGAGGGTGGAGGGGGTCTTGTGGTGTCTGGTATGGGGCTTGGATGGTAATGTGTGTGTGTGTGTGTGGTTGTGGTGTGTGTTAAGTTCACGGGGTGTATGTGTGGGGGCTGTGTATGCTCTGTATGTGTGTGGGCTGTGTGCTGTGTGTGTGTGATGTCTGTACTGTGTATATGAACACGTGGTGTGTGTGGCATATATGTGTGAGGGTGTCTGTGTGCTGTGTCTCCCCAACTTCCACTGTGAACCTGGGTGGATGAGCCCCCCAGGCATTGTCTTCCTCAGCCCAGCCTCTCTGCGCTGGGAGATTCCCGTCCCCCTGGAAGGACCGTCCTGGCCCGACACTGCCCTCTGGTGGGAGCCCTGGCCACACACCGTGGACATCAGTGAGCTGCTCCCACCCCAGAGCCTCTCACCCCAGACCTCAAAGGTCAGGGAGTGACAGGTGGAGTCAGTCCTTGTCTGAAATCGCCCCTGCTTTCTGGCCCTTTGTGCTGAAAGGAAGAACAAAGACTATCCACCATACAGGCTGGGGCAAAACCCATGAGACAGAGTAGGGCTTCGGAGACAGTAAAATTCTTTGTTTTATTTTTTAATTTTGTGGTGTGAATTGAGTGAAGGTTTACAGCTCAGATCGTCACCTTTACATTCAACAAACTCTACACAGTGTTTCATGTCAGTGACTGCATTCCCCTCCAGGCAATGACAGTTACCCTGCTTCCTCCCTGGGCATCCTATTGGCATTTCGCCCACCTTCCTATCCCTTCTCAGCTTTGTCCTTAGGAAAATGTTGTCCTTTTGATTCTGAATAATTGACCATTCCACGGTCACCTCGGTCACCTCGTAACAACACTAGATCTTACTAGGGTTGTTTCCCCTCTAGATACCTAGCTACTGCTTGGCGCGAAATGGGGCCATAAAGGTGAGTGCCCTTCTGGACTTGAAGGGTGGTAGAGGGCCACAGTCTTAGGTTCCTCTAGTCTCTTTCTGACCAGTAAACCGGGTCTTTTGTTTATTTGTTTGTTTAAATTAAATAATTTTCAGAATTCTTCCACATTTTCTCCTACTCTAGCCGGGATCCTCTAATGTGATCCTTTTCTGGGCAGTTGGTAGCGCTAGTTGGGCACTGTCTGATTCTTCGGGTCTTAGAGTTGGGGAGACTGGTGTTCACACGATGCGTTAGTCCATTGGACTAACGGATTCCAAGCCTCTTCAATGCTTATCATTCTTCATTCTTCCACATATGGAGAGACCAGCAGCTGTATCTCAGGAGTTTCCAAGATCCCAGATGCACCCCACGCAGGCACGGTGTAGAACAAGGTCTTTGTGGACTGGGATATACCACTTGGCCATGGTGTCCCCTGAGATTATGGCCAAGACAGTAAATCTTTATGGGAGCAGATGGTCTCAGCTTTCTCCTGAGGAGTGGCTGGTGGATCCGAACTTTTGACCTTGTGGCTAATAGCTCAATGCTCAACCCATTATGTCATGAAAGCCATTATGCTGTTGAGTTGGTTCTGACTCATAGTGTGCACGATGAAATGATGCATTGCCCAGTCCTGCGCGATCCTCAGAACAGTTGTTCCGTTCGAGTCCATTGCTGCTGCCACTGTGCCAATCCATCTCGTTGGGGGTCCTCCTCTTTTTCACTAATCCTCCACTTGACCAAGCATGATGGCCTTCTTCAGTGATAATAGGTCCTTCTGATAATATGTCCAAAGTGTCAGAGATGAAGTGTCACCATCCTGGCTTCGAAGGAACAATCTGGCTGTACTTCTTCCAACACAGATCTGTTTGCTCTTCTAACAGTCCATGGTACTGGTGAGTTTGAACTGCCGACCTTATGGTCCGGTGCTTGTCCAATGGCTTCCTTCAAGTGCAGTGTCCCAAGAAAATATAGATGAGACCATATTTTCCCAAACACTACATGTTACTTTTCTGTTTTAAAACAAACCTCTTCATTAATGCAACAAAATTCCTTGTATAAAATCTTTGTTTATCACCTACTACATGCCAGACCTTCCATAACCTCAGCCCACACTGACCGCATCACCACCGTGTCCAGCAAGCGCTGAAACAGGATTGATGTTGAGAAGCAGCCTCTTCTCACCACACAGCACCCCGAGAGTCAGGCTCCCCAAGTCTCAGGGTTGCGGACCACTGGCTGTTTCTCAGCAATTCCTTTTTTAACTCTGTGGACTCAGAAATGTGTACAATTGGCTGTGCCCATGCCTCGGCCTGAGCTGGTGACCCACCCAATGTTACAGCAGCAGAGACTTGGAGCTTGATCCCAGCCCTGGCTGGTTCTTAGTTATCTTCAATCATTTGTCTTTAACCCTAGTCCTGTATCCATCCCCATCTGTCAGTGTGTCATACTGCGGTGACTTTCATGACGCTGTGACGCGGGAAGCTATGTTGGCGGTATTTCAAATACCAGCAGGGTCACCAGGTTTCAGCAGTTTCCAGAATAAGACCAGGAAGAAAGGCCTGGTGACCATCTTTCTAAAAACCAGCCAATAATAGATTACACCATAAGATTATTCAGTATAACTGTCTCCTGTCCTTTCCACTCCATCTCTCTCCTTCTTCCTATATCTCCTTTTCATTTCTCCCTCTCTCTACCTTCTCTGTCTCTTTTCCTTTCTCACTCCACCTCTCACACTATAACTCCTCTATGTCTGCTGTACAGGTAGAAACTTTAATCCCAATAAAGGCTCTTTGATCAACACCCCCCGAAAAAACAAATCCATTACCATCAAATCTGTAGGAGTGGGTACAGTTGCCCTACAGGGTCTCAAGGCTGTAATTTTGGGGACAAATTTATATTGAAAGTAGTACAGCTGGGTTGCTCCTTAGAAGCCAAGAAGGCCAGATTTCGTCTCTCATACTTGTCAGGATTCCTTAAAGAAAGACCCCATCCATGTTTGGCAGAGTTGAGGGTCGGTGAAAAAGAGGAAGACCCCCAAAGAGATGAATTGGCATGGTGGCGGCGGCAATGGTTTAAACTTAGCACTTGTGAGGGTGATGGAGGACCTGGTGGAACTTTGTCCTTTATGCTTTGGGTCATTATGAGTCAGAACTGACTTGATGGCACCTAACAACAGTCTTTAAAGAAACGCTTGCCACATCTTTCTCTTATGGAGCGGCTGGTGGGTTTGAACTAGCAACTTCCTGGTCAGCAGCTGAGCACTTCACCACAGTGCCACCAGGTCCAGTCATTCTGGAATCCGGCCTGTCTACGCCTGTTTTTTATTCCGTCACTTCCCAGGAACCATCTCTTATGACTTTTCTGCAGCCATAAAATGTTGTCAGGGGTCTGAAGGCCCCAAGTTACCCGGTTCCCTGTGTCCGGAGCCCACGGCACTTCATTCCCCTCCCCAACCCTGCCCAGTATAATAAGGAAATGTGCAAAGACCTGGAGTTAGAAAACCAAGAAGACAGAACATGCTTAGCATTTCTCAAACTGACAAAACTGAAGGAAAAACTCAAGACTTTGACCAGCTGCTCCTCGGAAACCCTACACAGGGTCGCTATAGGTCGGAAGCGACTTGGTGGCACTTAACAACAGCAGTGGGCAAATGCTGAATGAAGCTGGAAACCTCAAAAGAGGGTGGAACGTGCACACAGAGTCATCGAACCAAAAAGAATTGGTTGATGTTCAATCATTTACGATCAAGAACCAATGGTACTGAAGGAGGAAGTCTAAGCTACAATGAAGGCATTGGTGAAAACCAAGACTCCAGGAATTGATGAAATGCAAATTGAAATGCTTCAACAAACTGATGAGGCACAGGAGGCACTCACTCATCTCTGCCAAGAAATTTGGGAGACAGCTACCTGGCCAACTGACTGGAAGAGATCCGTATTTGTGCCCGTTCCTAACAGAGGTGACCCAATGGAATGTGGAAATCATCAGACAGTATCATTAATATCACATGCAAGTAAAATTTTGCTAAAGATAATTTAAAAAATGATTGCAGCACTGCATTGACAGGGAACTTCTAGAAATTCAAGCCAGATTCAGAAGAGGACGTGGAGCTAAGAACAGAGTTACTGACATTAGATGGATCTTGGCTGAAAGCAGAGAATATCAGAAAGACGTTTTCTGTGCTTTATTGACTATGCAAAGGCTTTCTACTGTATGGATCACAACAAACTATGATAACATTGTGAAGATTTGGAATTCCAGAACACTTACATTCAGAACCTGTGCATAGAACTAGAAGCAGTTGTTTGAACAGAGCAAGGAAACACTCTGTTTGCTGAGAGTGAAGAGGACTTGAAATATTTACTGATGAAGATCAAAGAGCACAACCTTCAATACGGATTACATCTCAATGTCAAGAAAACAAAAATCCTCACCACTGGACCAATAAACAACATTCTTATCAATGGAGAAAAGATTGAAGTTGTCAAGGACTTCATTCTTCTTGGATCAACTATCAACACTCGCGGAAGCAGCAGTCAAGAGATCAGACGACGTATTTCACTGGGCAAATCTGCTGCACAGGAACTTTTTAAAGTACTGAAGAGCAGAGATGTCAGCTTGAGGACTAAGGTGCGCCTGACCCAGGCCATTGTGTTTTCAATAGCCTCATATGGATGCGAAAGCTGGACAGTGAATAAGGAGGATCGTAGAAGAATTGATGCCTTTGAGTTGTGGTGTTAGAGGAGAATGCTGAAAGTGCCATGGGCTGCCAAAAGAACCAATAGATCTGTTTTGGAAGAAGTGCATCCAGAGTGCTCCTTGGAGGCCAGGATGGCTAAGCTTCATCTCTCATACTTTGGACATATTGTCCACAGGAAACAGTTGCTGGAGAAGGATGTCATGCTGGGTAAGGTGAAGGGTCAGAGAAAAAGAGGAAGACCCTTAACGAGATGGATCAGCCAGGTAGCATCATTGATGGACTAAAGTGTGGCAGCGGTAGTGAGGTTGGCCCAGGATCGGACATTGTTTCGTTCTGCTGTGCATGGGGTCGCTATGAGTCAGTTCCAACTCGATGGCACCTGACAACAACAACAACAAGGAAACACTCAATGGTTTAAAATCAGGAAAGTTCTGCTCCAGGGTTGTATTCTTTCACCATACTTATTCAAGGTGAATGCTGAGCAACTACTTTGAGAAGCTGGATTATACGAAGAAAAACGTGGCATCAGGATTGGAGGAAGACTCATTAACAACCTGCGATATGCAGATGACACAACCTTGCTTGCTGAAAGTGAAGAGGACTTGAGATATTTACTGACAAAGATCGAAGACTATAGCCTTCAGTATGGGTTGCACCGCAATGTGAAGAAACAAAATTCCTCACCATTGGACCAATAAATAACATCATGATAAATGGAGAAAAGATTGAAGTTGTCGAAGACTTCATTTTCCTTGGATCAACCATCAACACTCATGGAAGCAGCAGTCATGAAATCAAACAACGCATTGCATCAGGCAAATCTGCTGCACAAGACCTCTTTAATGTGTTCAAGAGCAAAGATGTCAGTTTGAGAACTAAGGTGTGTTTGACGCAAACTATAATATTTTCAAAAGCCTCATAAGCATTTTATGGTTTAGATAACAAATAAGGAAGACAGTAGAAGAATTTATGTGCTTGACTTATGGTATTGGAGAAGAATATTGGGAGTGACATGGGCTATCAGAAAAACAAACACATCTGTCTTGGAATTCAGCCAGAATGCTCTTTAGAAGGCAGGAATTGAGGACTTTGTCTCTCTCACTTTGGACACGTTGTTAGGAGGGACCAGTTCCTGGGGAAGGATATCATGCTTGGTAAAGTAGAGGGTCAGTGACAAAGAGGATGCCCCCCAGTGAGATGGACTGGCCCAGTGGAAGCAGCAATGGGCTCAAACGTAATGATTGTGAGGCTGGGACAGGTCTGGGCACTGATTCAGTCTCTTATGCACAGGGTCACTGTGAGTCGGTACCGACTCGATGGCACCTAACAACAACAACAACTGCATCCAGGGGAACCGGGTGACCCCAGATTTGGGAGGTGAGGTGTGGCTGGCCTGGGGGAGAGTTCAGGTGTAAGCCTCATAGCTTTCATTTTCCTGGGTTTATGTACCTGGCTTCAGATTTCTGAGTGGCTGGAGGAATCCCAGAATGAAATGGTTTTTCTGGCTGTGAGGGGACTCCATTCCTGGACTGTGTTTAGAGGTGAGGCAAGGACAGGGAGGTTGTCAGCCCTAGTGAGCATCTCTGTCCGTTTTCCACGTCGGCTCTGGGATGGACGGTGTCTCACAGTTGGTAGGCAGAGCAGACCCTCTTTGGGGTGGGTACACTTTGCATTGAGGCAATTTGTAGGGCTTGGGGTGGGACCTCTGCTTTGGGAATGGTGAGTTGTGTTGAGTGGGGGGCCATCCATAGCTGTTTGCTGCCTGTCCTGGGCCAGGGTCTCCCCATGAGCTGGACCTCGTCCTGCCAGGAGGCCTTTGGTTTGATGAGAGTGTGAGGCCTGGATCCATGTGGCCTGGGGTTGAGGGAGACCCTGATTTAGCGGGGGACCCAGAAGGGACTCAAGGAAGGACACATCCAGCTTAAGTGCCGAGGGAGCTGGGAGCCATCAGGTGAAGATGGGGAAGGCGTGAAGGGAAAAGCATTCACAACAGCATGGAAGGACAGAGGTGGACCCGGCCACCAGGTGAAGAAGGAGGGCCAGCTGACACTTGGGGGCAAGAATGTTGTTGTCAGGTGCCATGGAGTCAGAACCGACTCATAGTGACCCCATGCACAGCAGAATGAAACAATGTCCGATCCTGGGCCAACCTCACTACCGCTGCCACACTTGAGTCCATCAATGCTGCCACCTGGCCAGTCCATCTCGTTGGGGGTCTTCCTCTTTTTCTCCGACCCTCCATCTTACGCAGCATGACATCCTTCTCCAGCGACTGTTCCCTCCTGACAACATGTCCAAAGTATGAGAGACGAAGTTTAGCCATCCTGGCCTCCAAGGAGCACTCTGGCTGCACTTCTTCCAAAACAGATCTATTGGTTCTTTAGGCAGCTCATGGCACTTTTAGTATTCCCCTCCAACATGATAATTCACAGGCATCAATTCTTCTATGATCTTCCTTATTCACTGTCCAGCTTTCGCATCCATATGAGGCTATTGAAAATACCTCATATTTTCAAGAATACTATTTGCTAAAACCCGAGGGGTTCCGCAGGCTGTCCCTCTGGTCGTGCACTCCATGCCTGAGATCCCAGAATCTAGGCTTCTCCAGTGGACCCCCCCAAACCCCTGGAGGGAGTGGCAGACTCAGAAGGGTACTGGGTTGGGACCCCAGCTCCTCCACTCAGCAATAATGCATTTGGATAGTGAGAAACTTGGGCTCTGTGATCTTGAAGAACTTGGAATGGACTCGCTGAGCTGGAGTTTTCCCTCTGGAACAGGGTGGAGGACCGAGGCTCTTCTTTAGGGTCCAGGGGGTGGGGTTTGAATCCATGGCGAGGTGGGCTCCGCATTGGTGAGGGTCAAGTGACCCCCGGTTCTCCCCCATCTCGCTTATCAAAGACTACAGCATGGATTGGAGTTCTGATGTGATACTGCAGGTTAATGCACTGGACTGCAATGTCCATTTGAACCACAAAGTTGGTGGTTCAAGTTCACCAACTGCTCCTCAGAAACTCTATACGGGGTTGCTATAAGTCAGAGCTGAAAAGACAGCACTTAACAACGACAACACTGATGGTACCACTGGACCAACAAATACCATCATGATAAACGGAGAAAAGATTAAGCTGCCAAAGACTTCATTTTCCTTGCATCCAAAATCAATACTCATGGAAGCAGCAGTCAAGAAATCCAATGACATATTACATTAGACAAATCTGCTGCAAAAAGACATCTTTAAAGTGTTAAAAAGCAAAGATGTATTTGTGGACTATGGTCTTTTCAATGGTCTCATATGCATACGGAGCTGCACAATGCCTGAGAGACACAGGAGAAGAATCGATGCCTTTGAGTTATGGTTTTGGGAAGAAAACTGAAAGTACCGTGGACTGACAGAAGGAAGAATGAACAACTCTGGTTGGAAAGAGTAGAGCCCGAATGCTCCTTAGAAGCCAGGATGGCCAGACTTCACCTCCGGACTTTGAACTTGTCATTAGGAAGGTCCAGTCCCTGGGGAAGGACATCATGCTTGGTAAAGTGGAGGGTCAGTGAAAAAGAGGAAGACCCTCAGTCAGATGGACTGGCACAGTGGCAGCAGTGGGCTCAAATCGAGTACCAGTTGTGAGGCTGGCAGTGTTCCGTTCTCTGGCACACGGGGACCTTATGAGTCAGAGCAGAACTGAAAAGCACCTAATACCAACAGCAGTCTTCCAGAGGGTGGATGGGTTGGGCCCCACCGGATCTGCTCTGGTCCAGCCAAACCCACCAGCAGGCTTTCACTTTTTTGTTTGTTTTTTAAAAGCAAAATGTTTCTATTGTGACAGGAGTGAAAGTATTCCATCACGCAGATACATTTTGTTTTGTGAAGAATGGGTATTCCAGAACTCCTCATTGTGCTCACGAGGAACCTGTGTTGTTGTTGTTGTTATGTGCCGTGGAGTCGGTTCCGCCTCATAGTGACCCTGCGTAGGGTTTCTGATGCTGTAAATCCTTATGGGAGCAGAAAGCCTCATCTTTCTCCTGTGGAACAGCTGATAGTTTCAAACCGTTGACCGTGAGATTCATAACCCAATTCATAACCACTATGCCACCAGAGCTCCTTACACCAAAGGTAGTTGTTCAAAAAGAACAAGGGGGCACTCACTGAGTGGTTTAAAATCAGGAAAGGTGTGCGCCAGGGTTGTATTTTTTCACCATACTTATTCAATCTGTATGATGGGCAAATAATCCGAGAAACTGGATTGTATGAAAAGGAATATGGCATCAGGATTGGAGGAAGACTCATTAACAGCCTGCAATATGCAGATGATAAAACCTTGCTTGTTGAAAGCAAAGAGGACTTAAAATACTTACTGATAATAATCAAACCACAGCCTTAGGTATGGGATGCACCTCAACGTAAAGAAAACAAACATCCTCACCATTGGACCAATAAACAACATCATGATACAAGGAGTAAAGATTGAAATTGTCAGACTTCATTTAGCCTGGATGCAACATGAACACTCATAGAAGCAACAGCCACGTAATCAAAGTCGCAGCACAGAGTCCGTCTGGGGACGGTTTACCCCACCAGCCAGTCTGCAGGAGAAAGCCAGGGCAGCCAGTTCCAGTAAAGGTTCACAGTCTCGGAAGCCCTAAGGGGCACTTCGGCTCTGTCCTACAAGGTCACTAGCAGTCGGACTGTGTGCGTCACCAGGGGGCTTGGGGTTCCTGCGTTTCCTCCCTGCAGATCGAATCGGCAGACAGCCGGGGGTCCACGCCCAAGTCTTTGCTCCCCACTCCCAAGCAGCCAAGCCCCCGTCTGCCCTAAAGGTTCCCCAGTCCCCGCCCCTGCACAGCCTCACCTGCGCTTGCCTGTTAGGGCGCTAATCAGCCTCAGATACAGGTGGTCCCCCACCCCGCGACTCCCACCCCAGGATGCCCCCACCCCTGTGCTGGGCGCCTAATGTCTGAAGGGAGCCGGGAAACGCAGCCCCTGCCTCGGTTTCCCCTTCTTTAAATGGGGAGAAACGGGGGTTGACCCTTCGTGGCCCCGGGAGAGCTGCGCAAACTCGCTTCTCTCTCCGCCGCCGCTCGCGATGCCCGAGTCCCGGAGCGGCCAACCCCCAGGCCGCGGTGACAGCTCTGCAGAGCCCTCCAAATGATGGCGAAAGGCCGCAGCCGGCGCTGGCCTCCTGCGCCTGCGCGAGCCGCGAAGCCTGCTGGGATTTGTAGTCTGGCGGGAGGGAGGCCGGGCAGACCAGGCGGAGTCGTGGGGGCGCGGCGCCTCCACTTCCCAGGGTACCACGCCGCTGTGTCTAGGAGGCGTGGCCCTCCGGTGAGAGGGGTGGGGCCAGGGGAGGGACGGGGCGGGGTCTTCTCTCTGGCTGCGGCGGGATGCAGGGCGCGCGGATGCTGCGCGGAGCCTGGTGGCTGGCGGACGCGCGGACAGAAGGGCAGTCGGACAGACGGACGCTCGGATCCGTGGGCTGGGCGCCTGCGGGCTAGAGCTACGGGCTCTGGAACCGCTCCGATCCGAAGGCCGCCGCGGCGATGAGTGCAGGTGAGCGCGAGGACGGCGGTGGCGTGGGGCGCACCTGCCGCGCGTTCCCGGGGCTCCGCCCGGCTTTGCAGCTCTAGATCCGCGCCGGCCGGATCCCTGCGCCCTGCGCCCTGCATCCCGGCCCTGCACGGGGATGTGGGAGGGTCCGGGGGTTCGGGGTGCGCCGCTGCAGAGAGTGCCCAGGGGACCGGCCAGGGTCAGAGCTCCCCCATCCCCCTGGACCCAGGCGCCCCGACTCAGGGGCGCCGCCCTTGTGAGTCTCCTGCAGTGCTGGGTGGGGGCCCTCGGCCGCGGCACGTTTGGGGGTGTAGAGATCGAATGTGTGTCAGAACGTTCGCAGCCCAGCGTTGCCGCTCCAGTCCCACCCACCACTCCAGCTTTAACCCGGGTCCTGGTGCTTGCTGATCCCCTGCCGCCGCCGCCCAGTGACTCCCGTGAGGTAGGGGAAACTGATTCCTGGTCTGGGAGGTACCACGAACTCGAGTCCGATCCTCCCTAGGCCGAGAGCTTGCCTGTCCGTTCCCTGACTCTGATGGGTCGCCAGCTGCCCCCCCCCCTTTTTTTCTAGGGTGCGACCTGCGCTCCCGCGGCTGGAGCCCCTTGCTGGGCGCCACAGAGGAGTGGGGACTCGAACCCAACCCTGTTGCACCCTGTAGAGTCTGCGTTCCTGACGCTGAGAATGTCTGGTCGCGGACTGCAATGTGGCCCTGGGCCATGGAGCGGAAACAGATCGGGGACAGCTCTTCCCTGGGGGCTGCGGAGGGAGTGTGTGCGCTGGGCCTGGGGGGTGGGGCGGCTTATTGGGGCCTCCTCCCATGGGGACAGTCCCCTCCCCTTCCTGGACCCAGGAAGGAAGGACAGCCTCAGCCATCAGGGTTGAGAATGTGACTGAGAACAAGTGACATGCTGAGGTTGGGACCCGCTGGAGGCAGGCCACTCCCAGGCTTGGCAGCATCCCCAGCCCACTTATTTAATGGCTGGTGGGACTAATGGGTGGGTGCACACAAGGTAATTGTATGTTTTTGTGAAAATAATGGAGACTCCAGATTATCTAAAAGAGGCATCTGGAGGTGTGTTGGCGTTCCCCCCTCTGGCACCCCTGGATAGGGAGAAGTGTCTGGGACCATGGGGTGGGGTGTGGGGTCTGGTTGTAAAGAGAGGAGACTCTGAGGCTGGGGTCCTGGTGTCTTGGGCAGTCATTGGCCTGATGATGAGGCACAAGGTGAAGTGAGGTGAGAAACCCATTTAGTGAGGGTTCCTGTTCCCTGGCATCTCCCTGGTCCTCCTGGACTTGGGTAGTTTGGCTTCTTTCCCACCTGCCCACCTGTGGTCAAGGTCCCAGACATGCCTCTAGCTAGTGATGTGCACATGGTAATTTCCACCCCTCCTGGAGGGTGGGGAGGAGCAGACAGCAGGGACCTTTCATCTTGTGGTTTTGCAGTCATCCGGTGGGTCAGAGTTTCCCTCCCAGACCTGGTCAAGTCCCACACGGACAGCTCCCGCGGTTCCAGAAATCTGGGCATCACTTGGTGCTGCAGGCCACTGTGCAGATGGGGCTCACTCAGAGACCCCTGTCTCTCTTGCAGTGAGGGAGGAAGGTGCTTCTGTCTGGAAATACAATATTAACTCTGGACATGGGTAGTGGGTGAGAGCCAGCTGTGTGGTCACTTCTGGGCTCTTGTGTGTTGATTTCTGGCAAGTTGTTCAGATCCTCCCTGGTGAGGTGGAGAGAGCAGCCTGGATTCCAGTCCGGCTGTGGTGTCCTGGGCAGGAGGACATACCTGTCCGTCCTCAGTTTCCCCTTCAGCTGTGAGCCACAGATACACAGTGAGAGTCAGTTGGTGATGATGAGTGCAGTGGCTTTGTCACATCCTGGCATGGTCAGAAGAGACCAGGTAGAATCAGGGAGCCGTGAGAAACGGGGTGGTGTGCCGTCAGTGGCTCTGCCTTCCAGGGGCACAGGGTCTTTGAGTAAATCCTGTCCTCTCTGAACTTCCTCTATGTTTTGCCCTGAAGGACTCCCTGCAGGTCAGGGGCCCAAGGAGTGCAGGGCCGGGTCAGGGCCTGGGGGCTGGCTGAGGGTTGCTGTGTCTCCCTGGAACTGCAAGATACTTGGGCTCCACTCCAATCCACCTGCCTCACAAGAGAACCTGAGGCCTGAAGCAGGAAAAGCAACCAACCCGGACCAAGGAGAGAGCTAGAACCCTTCTCAGATCCTGCGTTTCCTGGTGGGGCCCCTGTGTTTGAAACAGAGAGAGACCCAATGTGTTGGGGAAAGACTGAGACACAGTCTCAAAGCAGCATTATTGATCCCAGGAAAAAGTTAGACTCATTTCAGCATCCTGCAAAAGGGGCCTGTGGGCATCTGTGGTTTCAGTTGTGTTTATTATAGTGTTCAAGGACCCGGGTGGCACTGTCGGGTAAGTGCTGGATTGATCATTGAAAGGATGGTGGTTTGAACCCACCAGCTGCCCTGCAGGAGAAGGATGAGGCAGTCTGCTTCCATAAATATTTACAACCTCTGGAATCTTAGGGCGCAGTTCTGTTCGACCATGCAGGGTTGCTATGAGTCAGAATTGACTTGGTGGCAGTGAGTTTGTGCTTTTTTTCTTCTTTCTTTCTTTAGCTTTTTATTGTGAATTGAGTGATTGTTAACAGAAAAGATCATCAGCTTTACATTCAACAAATTATCCTCTTTGTTTCGTCTCAATGATTCCAATCTACTCCCTGGAACAATGATTACCCCACTTTCTCCCTGTGGCTTCCCTTTTACATCTTACATTCCACAAATGAACTAAGCAAACTTATTTGATGTGCACATACAAAACAAAAAAATATATATTCATTTAAATGTCCTAAGGAGCTCTGGTAGCGTAGTGGTTACGAATCGGGCTGCGAACCTTAAGGACAGCGGTTCGAAACTACCAGCCGCTCCGCCGGAGAAAGATGAGGCTTTCTACTCCCGTAAGGATTTACACCCTCGGAAACCCTGTACAGGGTCGCTATGGGTCGGAACCGACTCGATGGCACTTAACAACAACAACAACAACAAGGGCATATTCTGCAAGCCAGCCTCCTGCCTGCAGGCACACAGCCCTTCTCAGTTCATGGGCCCAGAGCCCGCAGCTGCTCTGTCTCTCCAGGCCACCACCTCTGCCTCCGTCTCTGCTTTTCTAGGTAGGATCTCACGCTCCACTCATACTCTTCCTTCTAGATGGACCTAAGATCATCTGTTCCTGAAACGAAAAACTAACCACTCCCCACTTTTATTTATACATCTTCTACAATTACAATGTGACAATCACAATTCATCCTGATAGCAATTATTCACAATTGAATCATAAAATCCTATTAGCGTCATCCCCCTTCCCCTTTAACCAGAGCCATCTAGAGAAGAGGAAAACTATTTAGTGGGGATTCTACCTTAACCCACACCCCCTCCTCCTTGTTCTGAAACTAAGCATCCTCATAATAACTTGTAAGCCATCCACTTCCTGCCTTCATAGCTCCCCCATTTTTGGTAGCCAATGTCTTGTTTGCCCGTCCCTATCCACCCAGTGCACTGAGGAAACAAGCTTGCTCCTTGATATGAAGAGTCCTTCCGTTTCGGTTGGAATTTTGAGTAACTGTATCCATAAACAAAGGTCCAGTTCTTCAAATTGTCGCAACTGACACTTGTTCACAGTATCAAGCAGCTTGCTTTATCTTCATCTGGTCGAGTTTTGGTCAGCTAGTCATCTAAGCCAGGTCAAACCGGTACTATCTGCAAATTTGGGAGTTCATGCACACCTCCCTGCACTTCATACAAGATGGCCGCTTCACTCTCAGCTCTAGCCCCCAGTGGTCAGTTCCCATGGGCTCAGAAGTCACACATTTCCTTAAACTTCAAACCAGCCAGCCCTTCCTCTTCTCTTTCTCACCTTAAAGTCAAAGGGTGTCAATGGAACGTGGCCACCCTCAGCCCATGTCTTCGTTGCAGCCTTTCCCCCACTTCTGGACAGAAGTAGACCCAAGTGGTCATCAGTGAGCACACTAGACTGTTTGCAGGTTCCCTTTGAGTTTCAGTCTTAGAAGGGGGTTTTGAGTTTGGGTTTTTAAAATGATATTGTTCAACCACTAACATCTGTTTCCAAAATTTTCCAACACCCTTGAATGTTAGGATATTAGATGCCCATTTATGCATCCATTCATTCAATGAACAGTATCTGTTGTTAGTAAGGGCCATCACGTCAATACTGAGTCATAACAACCCTTTACAGGATTTCTGAGAGCAGATGGTGAGTTCGAACCACCAACCTTGCGTTTAGCAGTCCAGTGCTTATCTTACAACACCACGCCAGGCCTCAAACATCATCTGTTGTTGTTATGTTGTTAAGTGCAATTAAGTCAGTTCTGACTCATAGCGACCCTGTATAGGGGGTCCACAGAGTGGGTGGTTGTTTTGAAACCTTATAGTTAGCAGTCCAGTGCTTATCTTACAGCACCACATCAGGACATTACCTAGTGCCTACTAATGCTCAAAGAGCCCTGATGGCAGTGTACGTTAAGTACTGGACTGCAAACCACAGGGTTAGCAGTTCAAGACCCACCAGCAGTTCCACGGGAGAAAGATGAGACTTTCCCCTTCTTTAAAGATGGACTGCCTCTTATAGGGTTGCTAGGAGTTGAAATTGACTTGATGGCAGTGAATAACTGACTGTGTGCCAAGAGGTCCCCTGGAGGGAGCGCAGACAGTGAACATGCCCTGCTGCTGACCTCAAGGTTGGCGGTTCAAGTCCAACCAGAGATGCTTTGGAAAAAAGGCCTGGCTATCTACTTTAGAAAGTTCAGCCATTCAAAACCCTGTGGAGCACAGTTCTAATGTGACACCCATAAGGTCACCATGAGTTGGGGTTCACTTTATGGTGACTGGTTTGATTGAAGCACTGGGATTCTGTGGTGGCCAGCAATGAATAAAATCCTCTGCCCTCTTGAGATATCTATTTCTCTGTGTGTGTGTGAACATTAGAGTATAATATACGTGTAAAGAATTTCCAATGATGGGCAAACATGTGCTTAATTTACATAACAGCAGAGAGGACACAACGGTGCTTCATATACAATTGCAGCTCCACAAAAGCTGTGAAGGAGGAAAAGAATCCATTCAAATGTCACAGTGGTCGTCTGGAGGTGGTGGGAGGAAGAGCAAGTCTCTTTCCCATCTGCATCCCTAGACTTTCCCCGGAGTTTCCAAGGGTTCTTTGTTCTTTGAGGAGAAAGCAGAGAGTAAAGAAAAGAGAAGACAGCAGGGGCTAATGCCGGCCAAGGGGGCTGACCACAACTAGGGATGGTTCTGGTGATGGTTGAAGCAACATGATGGACAGAATTCCTGTCCCTCAGCTGGACATGAGCTGTCACTCTGAGGACTAACTATGGTGCACCTGATCCCAGCCATCATCTTCACGGTTGCCTCATATGCATGTGAAAGCTGGACAATAAATAAGGAGAAGAATTGATACTGAGTTATGGTGTTGGAGAAGAATATTGAAAGTATCATGGACTACCAGAAGAACAACACATCTATCTTGGAAGTACAGCCAGAGTGTTCCTTAGAAGCCAGGGTGGTGAGACTTTGTTTCTCATGCTTCGGATATATTATCAGGAGGGACCAGTCCCTGGAGAAAGAAGGACATCATGAAGGTTATTTAAAAAGTGGAAGTCCCCCAGTGAGATGGATTGACGCAGTGGCACAGCAATGGGGTCAAACATAGCAGATGGTGAGGATGGTGTGGGAGCAGCGGTGTTTCATTCTGTTGTGCAGAATCCAAACCAACCCGACTGCACCTAACAGCAACAGCTGTATATTCGAAGAGTGTTGCGGTGGCCAATGTTTTGGGGACAGCAGGGGCATTGCTGCTGCCTCTGAGGACATGACCCTGCTTGGAAAACCCTGACTTGGTGACTAGTCCAGACGACTCGATTCTGCCCGTGCCGCTGTTCCCTCTGCTTGGACCAGACAACATCTCATCTCCCAGCATCCATGGAGCCGGGCAGAGGCTGCCACGTGACCGACTCCCTTCTGAATTAGGTGCAGCGAGGAGTAATCATCCTGACCCAGAAACCAGCTGCTTTGCTTCTAAAGAGGGCTGTGGTCCCCAAGTTCTGAGCTGTGTCCCTGACATTTGAGGATGAATTTTGGCTGCCTGCCCCCGACCCTTGATGCTTCCTGTCAGTGGGAACTTGGGGGTGCCCTTCAGATTGCTCTGACTTACGGTGGCCCACGTGGAGCAGCACAGAATACTGCCCAGTCCTGCTCCCACTGCTTGTGGTCATTGTGGTTGCTGCATTCTGAGTGCCTTCTGCTCAGCTTCCAGCCATCTGTCAGCCAGAGCTCTGTGTGAGCCAGGCACTTTTCACTGGCTAAAGCACCTGACTGCAAGGTCGGTGGTTCAAGCCCACTAACCACTCCTTGGGAGAAAGATGGGGCTGTCTACTCCCATGAATATGAGAGTCTCTGAAATCTTAGGGAGCAGTTCTGCTGTGGAGTTCTGGTGTGGTGCTGTAGGATAAGCACTGAACTGCTAATCACAAAACTAGTGGTTCAAACCTTCTAGCCTCTCCTCGGAATCCCTGAGTCCGAACCGACTCAACAGCACTGAACAACAAGAAGTCCCCCTGTGCTCTGTAGGGTTGTCTGAGTCTGAACCCACTCCATGAGAGTGAGGTTTCTTTTTGTTTTGGGCCAAACTTTTTAGTTCATATTCTGTAGTTGTTTAACACACACAGATGGTCTTAATGGGGAGAGGGAGAATGGGAGGCTCTTGCCGAATCCCAGGGAACTGTCAGAAAGATACTGTGTGGCCAGCATGATTGTTTGTCGTGGGTTTACTGGGTGGGTAGCACCTCCTTACTTAAGCGTCTGATCTCAGGTTTTGCACACTGAGAACATTGATAGTTCAGTTAGAAGACACCCTGAAATCTTCAGAGTAGGAAACTCAAGCACCTTCTAACATGTACCTTGTTTAAATAAGTGGAACGATTCACCTGCAGAAGGTGTTAGTATTCCGTGCCTCCTTTCCTGGGAAGAACTGAATAGGAAGTGGTCTTCAGGGACACTCAAGAGAATTACAACGCCAACATGAATCAAGTCTTAAACATTTAACATTTACTCATTGAAAGCAATGTCATAAGACTAAACAGGTTTTACATTTTCTTCACAAGAACTTAAAAATTATGGAGGAATACTTCACAGGAAATGGTTTTAAAGTAACACAATTTTTCCTTTTAAGAGTTCTTGGATAGTTATGAAAGAATAGTTTCCACTTTTTGATAGTTTCTTTGTATAGGGATATTGGTCCAAAGTTTTATTTGTTTTCAGTATCTGTTTCTGCCGCCCCCTCTATCAGATGGGCTTCCTCCCTAGCCCCACCTCTTGGTGCTCCACGGCTTGAATGGCTGTAGGAATCACGTGGAAGATGGTATCCCCTTTCGTTAGAAAGGGGAAGCCCTTTTTCTTGTCTGCAAACCTGTTCATGACCATTTGAGTAGAGATCACTTTGGCTGATTGAGTAACTGTCACGCCTTCCACCATATCCGTCTTGTGAGCTGTTGTTATCGTAGCAACTGCTTCTACCATGAGATGGTGGGGGGGGGGGGCTCTTGTAGGTGGAGCCCTATGTGAGTGACCATAGCTCTCAGAGGAATCTCTGGAAGAGCCTCCACTTGGATGGTCTGAATAGTCATAATCACAGCCATAGCACCTCTATCACTATAGCGTCTGGATGGATAGTCATCATGTGAACTTGAATGACCATAATCATGATATGTATAATCTCTTGGTGGTGGTGCATAATCTCTTGTATCACAAGAATTTGGGTAATCTCTGCTTGAATAGCTGTCTTTAGTAGAATATCCATCATCTCTTGGTGGCAGATACACATCTCTGTGAGAGGGCAGGGGTTCCCTTCTTGGTGGTCCTCCATAACTATCTCTTCCACATGATAGAAGGCCTCTGCCTTCCATTCCACTGCTACTGTGAACTGGTTCTGAAGGAGCTGATCTTTTAGGAGAAGGACCACCACTTCGTGGGTCCTCTTTGTACTAGAAGTGGTCCCCTGGAAGAACTCATGTTAAAATTTATGGAACAGCCCCTATCATCCATGTGTCTTCACGTGAAGGGGGTCCCCTGGTTCCTCCACCTCTAAGACCTGTCAGTGGGTCTCTGCCTCTTGGAGGTGGTGGGGGTCCACGCCTGTCTCTTTCTAATGTTGGTTTAGTGGTTTGTTCCACCTCGATAGTGTTCCCATCCAAAGACTTTCCTTTCATGTCTCTGGTTGCATCTTTGGCATCTGCTGGGCTTTCAAAGGCAACTATAGCTACTCCGCTGGATTTGTTGGTTTCACGGTCTTTCATCAAGAGCGCTTTGACAATTTGTCCATGTTTGCCAAAGACTGCCTCCAGGGCTGTCTCGTTTGTTTCTGTAGTGAACCCACCAATGGAGAGCTTTCCAGGGTCATCCGCGTCAACCATTTTTCCCCAGCGGGGAATGTTCAGGATGTGACAACCCTTTCCACCTCCTACTTGGCTCGCCAAAAGGTGCTTCTTTGTGACTCAGCACAAGGCTGACTGTGGGATCAGAGAAAGGAAGGGGAAGCCGCCAACACTACTGTGTGACCAGCAGTTTCTTTTATTTATTTATGTAAATTTCTGGCAGTCTGTTGCCAGGATTTTCTTCCTACTCTGTCTTGGTCTGCTGGAACCTGTCCGCCAAGACTGACCCTACTGTTGTTTGACTGAAAATCAAGCCCTGGGGGTGAGTTCAGTTCCAGACCTGAAGGGTGATTTCTGCCCTGTAGGGGTCTCTTGGCTCTCATCTTTATGGAAATCAATTGCCAGATCTTTCTTCCGTGGCACTGCTGAGTGGGTTCAAACCACTGACCTTTCAGTTAGCATTCTAACACAAATTGTTTGTGCCACCAGGGCCTGGGGGAGTAGAGGTTTGCGGTGGGTGGGTGACAGAATGACTGTGTGGTAGCAGCGGTGATGGATGCTGCCCCCTAGGACCAGGGTGGACATGTCCCAAAGGTCCTCAGGGTCCCAGGAGACTCACTGTGGGTCTGTAGGCGGTGTGCCTGGGGCCGGGGCAACCGGAGCCGAGTCCTCTTTGTTTACACACGGAGTTTTTCCATCTCCGACAGCTCAGGCATCTAAGGTGTCAGGAGGTTTGGGTGTCACAGCAGCCAGGCACATTGGCACTCCCCTGGGCTGGACGAGGGCCAGGTGCTCCGGTATGTTTTCTCCCATGATGTCGTCTGCGCCTAGAGGTGCTGCTGAGGGGAAGACTTGGCCAGTGCCCAGGGCAGAGCCAGGATCCTAACCCTAGGATGCCTGGCTCAGAGTTCCTGGGTGGTACAAGCAAGTGAATACTCTGGGCTACTAACTGAAGGTTGGAGGTTAGACGTGCCTTGAGAGAAAGACCTGACTATCCAGTTCTGGAAAAGCAGCCATTGCAAACACGCAGGGACCACCAGGAGTCTCCTCGGTGCCTGGCTCCACCTATCCCCACCTAGGTGGGCTCCGTTCCTCTGTCTGTCCCTATCTCCCCACCTTCTCTGCAGCCAGCTGCCATGAGCGGTGCATTGTGTTGAATGGATGAGGCTTGGCCCATTGGTAGGACCTTCTGTTCCTGCATTGTGTGGGACTTTAGACAATCCATCTTCTCAGCCATTGCCCAGGTATGACACCTGTGTGCACCTGGCCAGGTAGGTAGAGCCCACACCCAGTCCTTGCTGTATGGCTTCATAGCACATCCTCTTCCAGTGCCTTCTGTAGAATTCCCACTGGGGACTTCACCCAGCCTGAGGGAATCCAGTGACTCGAGACAACTGGCTGCACCCCAAGACAGCTGCAACTATACTGCCGGAGTCGGCGTGCCTCCCTGAGGGCTCCTGGTGGAGCAGACAGCTAAGCTCTCCTCTGCTAGCCACAAAAGTTGGCAGTTTGAGCCTACTCAGAGATACCAAAGAAGAAAGATCTGGCAATCCGCTTCAGAAAGGTCTGAAGTATAAGAGATGAAGTCTGGCCCCCCTGGCCTCCAAGGAGCATTTTGGCTATGCTTCTTCCAACACAGATCTGTTGGTTCTTTTGGCATCCCATGGCACTTTCAATGTTCTCCTCCAACACCATAACTCAAAAGCATCAATTCTTCTATGGTCTTCCTTATTCACTGTCCAGCTTTCACATGCATATGAGGTTATTGAAAATACCATGGCTTGGCTCAGGCGCACCTTAGTCCTCAAGCTGACATATTTGCTCTTCAACACTTTAAAAAGTTCCTGTGCAGCAGATTTGCCCAATGCAATACGTCTTCTGAACTCTTGACTGCTGCTTCCATGAGTCTTGATAGTTTATATGAGCAAAATGAAGCCTTTGAACTCTTCAATCTTTTCTCTTCATATGGATGTTGTTTATTGGTCCATTGGTGAGGATTTTGTTTTCTTTACATTGAGGTACAACCCATACTGAAGGCTGTGGTCTTTGATCTTCATCACTAAGTATTTTAAGTCCTCTTAGCTTTTATCAAGTAAGGTTGTATCGTCGCATATTGCGGGTTGTTAATGATGTGTGTTCCTCCAATTCTGATGCCACGTTTTTCTTCATTTAATTCAGTTTCTCAGATTATTTGCTCAGCATACACATTGACCCTTAATCTTGTCAGGACCCTGATCTGATGTAAGGGAGATTCCTAAGTGTGTGGCCTGCCACACCTTGTATGTTACAAGAGAATTGACCAGAGAAAGAGGGACCCAGTACCACCAGGAAAGAAGATCCAGGAGTGGACTGTGTCCTGTGGTCCTGGGGTCCCTGTACTGTAAGTTCCTAGATCTAGGAGATGATTGATGAAAAAAGACCCGTGGAGAGCTGTTTATAGAACACTGTATCTACAGATGCTGAAAGGAGATTAAGGATCTTCTTCCAGAGCAGTTGCTCTGCATTCAGACTGCAGTCCTCCCAAAGGGACAGAATAAGCTTGTGTTCCTTAGTGCCATCCACTTGTGGTATTTCTGTGACAGCTCTAGGTGATCATGACAAGGGACTCAAACATCCCATGGAGCCTGGAGACGGTGCAGGACCGAGCAAGGCTTTGTTTGTTTCACATGAGCTCACCAGTGTGAGTCTGGGCTGACGACATGGTAACTAAAAACAACATTGTATTCACCATTAAAATAGAGACATTTAAAAATATGTATCAGCTCACTGAAGAGTAATACACCCACTGTGTGTTCACACAGCAGAAGGTTTAGGGAACAGAAGGCCATTGTTTGACATTTTTGCAAATCTCATTAATATCTAACTTGATAGAAGGCAATGGATGCTTCTCTCCGCATCTGTATTCCATCTACTGTGAAGTCAAATGTCACTTAGCTTCTGGAAAACCTCACCGGTCACTCCAGAGAAGCTGAATGGACAGTGGAGTCTCCTCTTGGTTTTACCATGCACATAATTTGGACCCCACCAGTCCTGGTGTGGTGCTGTGGGCTAATGTGTTAGACTGCAGAGTTGTTTGAATTGCAAGGTCGGTGGTTCAAGCTCACCAGCTGCTCCTTGGAAACCCTCTATAGGGTTACTATGGGTCAGAATTGACTTGATGGCACTTAACAACAAGTCCTCCATAGGGTCTTAAGGATCCCAAGGCCCCAGATCACACTTGGAGAACCTCAGAGAAAAGGGGCCATGTCATGCAGCTGTTAAAATGATTACGAAGGATTTGGAAAATATGTGGTTGTTGCTGGTGACTGAAGAATACAGGATGCAGAATGTTACACAGTTCATCTCTAAAATACAAAGAAAAAAATGTAGAAGCAAATATATTAAAACGTCATGGCGTTATGATATATACAAGGGGTTTCAAGAAGTGTACAGAAAGTTGGAACTAGAAGATAATGGAAGTTTTGGGTCAACTCTTGGAAGCCCCCTTGCAAAAGAATAAAAAATAACAATATGGTAGCCACTATCCCACACCACAGCACTGTCTGCTCGGGTTCAATAGTCCACCGCAGTGACCACAGAATGCAGACAGCATGCTCACAGTGCTGGGGGTCTGAGGGAAGGGAGCAGGTCACAATTCAGGTCAGAAACGCTCAGGGCACAATTGTTGCAGTCATGATAGCCTCTCCTCAGCTGAGCCCACAGGCAGGCCTCTCTCTGCCTGGCCAGTGTTACAGAGCTCTTTCAGGGCTGCTGATAAGTGCCCACGGGACACATCATTCCACCGAAAGTCTCAGCCTGAAGGCTTTCGGCTCTAGCTCCGTGGGTCAGCACACCTTGCTCCCTCACTTTAGTGCCCGGAAGCACCCCAACTGTGCGAGCAAACCTCCTGCCCAGAGTCACTTGGCTTCACTTGCTCTGGGGTCTGGGGCCAGATGCTGTCTCGTGCTCTGGCTCTTGGTTCTGCTAGTCCTCTGACATGCCTCTGGGTCGAGGGGGTTCAATGGCAGGGATCTCGGAGTACAAAGGACACTCTCCAGTCTTGGCTCTTTGATAATAGTGCAATTCCTCCACTTCTGCTTTTGAGATAGCCTTTTTGTACCTATGGTAGAGTTTCAGGTTTTCATAATTACAGTGAACCTTGTTAACCTCTGCAGCTCAAGAATGTCATCCTGTCAGCATCTTCTCCCACCCTCTCTCACCCAGACCCACCGGGAGCAAAGTGCTTTGGTGGGAGTTATGAAGACAAAGGCTAGAAAGACATGCATGTTCAGTCATTGAGTATAACACCGTTAATGTGTGCACACACACGTAGACACACTCGGATAACGCACTGCTGTTGAGTTAATACTGACTCAGTGACCCTGGGCAACCGAGTAGACCCACGCCCCCCCCCCCCCCAGAGTTTCAGAGGTGGTCAGTCTTTATGGGAACGGATCACCTCATCTTTCTTCCATGGAGTGGCTGGTGGATTTGTACCACTAACCTTTTGGCTGTCAGCGGAGTGCTTTAACAACTGTACCACCAGAGTTGCTCCTCCGCCACACACACACACAATTTACCATTTCCATTTTAAGTGATGGGCTGTTACCACCATGTGTTTCCATCACCCCAGAATCTCAGAACCTCATAACAATAAATGTCCTTCCCTCGTCCCCCAGGATCTGGCCATCAGGAGTCTACTTTTGTCTGTAAGCATTTGCCCATTCTGGGAATTTCATATACGTTTTGTTGTTATGTGCTGTAGAGTCGGTTTCGAACCATAGCGACCCTGTACAGGGTTTCCGAGGCTGTAAATCTTTACGGGAGTAGAAAGCCTCATCTTTCTCCCACGGAACAGCTGGTAGTTTCGAACTGCTGACCTTGAGGTTCGCAGCTCGATTTGTAACCACTACGCTACCAGAGCTCCTTCTAAGTAGGACCAGATAATATTTGTCCGTTTCTCTGTCTGATGTTCTCATGATTCATCCTTGTGTAGCATCAAGACTTGGTTCCTGTTTGTGGTTGTAGGTGCCGTGGCTCAACAGGATAAGCACTGGACTGCTAACCACGAAACTGGCGGTTTGAGTCCACCAACCGCTCTATAGGATTAAAGTGAAGCTTTCTGCTCCCATAAAGATTTATAGCCTTGGAAACCCTATACAGGCCACTATGAGTCAGAACTGACTCTATAGCACTTAACAACAACAACAGAATTCCATTGTATGAATGGGCCACCCTGTGTGTCTCCATCCTCTGTGAGTGGACACGGGGGTTGTTCCTCTTTATGACTGAGTGATATTCTGTTGTGTTGATGGACCACACTGTGTGTCTCCATCCTCTGTGGGTGGACACTGGGCTGTTTCTCTTTATGACTGAGTGATAGTCCATTGTGTGCACAGACCACACTGTGTGTCTCCATCCTTTGTGGGTGGACACTGGGCTGTTTCCCTTTATGACTGAGTGATATTCCATTGTATGGATACACCACACTGTGTGTCTCCATCCTCTGTG
>NW_006408837.1:1097799-1134112 GCF_000296735.1 Chrysochloris asiatica | reverse complement strand
CTTTATGACTGAGTGATATTCCATTGTATGGATACACCACACTGTGTGTCTCCATCCTCTGTGGGTGGACACTGGGCTGTTTCTCTTTATGACTGACTGATATTCCATTGTATGGATACACCACACTGTGTGTCTCCATCCTCTGTGGGTGGACACTGGGCTGTTTCTCTTTATGACTGAGTGATATTCCATTGTATGGATACACCACACTGTGTGTCTCCATCCTCTGTGGGTGGACACTGGGCTGTTTCCCTTTATGACTGAGTGATAGTCCATTGTGTGCATGGACCACACTGTGTGTCTCCATCCTCTGTGGGTGGACACTGGGGTTGTTTCTCTTTATGACTGAGTGAATGGACCACACTGTGTGTCTCCATCCTCTGTGTGTGGACACTGGGGTTGTTCCTCTTTATGACTGAGTGATAGTCCATTGTGTGCATGGACCACACTGTGTGTCTCCATCCTCTGTGGGTGGACACTGGGCTGTTTCCCTTTATGACTGAGTGATAGTCCATTGTGTGGAAGGACCACACTGTGTGTCTCCATCCTCTGTGGGTGGACACTGGGGTTGTTCCTCTTTATGACTGAGTGAATGGACCACACTGTGTGTCTCCATCCTCTGTGAGTGGACACGGGGGTTGTTCCTCTTTATGACTGAGTGATATTCTGTTGTGTGGATGGACCACACTGTGTGTCTCCATCCTTTGTGGGTGGACACTGGGCTGTTTCCCTTTATGACTGAGTGATATTCCTTTGTGTGTGTACCCATCACCTGTTGGTGGACACTCAAGTTGTTTCCAGATTTCGTTCTTGTGTCTACTGCTGAATACTGGCTCACCAGTCTCTATTTGAATCCATGCTTTCAGGCCTCTTAGGAGTGTTATGTTGTGTTTTTGCATTTGTCTGCTTGCAGACATGCCTGTAGCAGGACTCCGCTCGTTCCTGATCAGGAGGTGGTTACAGAGCTGCTCTCACACTTGGCACCTGCTATAGACGTGTTGTGCTCCATTGGGGGAGGTGGACTTGCATGCTGGCATTAGGGCTGCTGAGTTAGAATCAGCATGCTTCAGCTATGGCACTTGGTAATGGGTGTTTGTACTCTTGTAATTTAGCCATAAAAGCCGGTGGTGAAGGTCCTGCTCATGAGGAATCGGGAGGCAGTCTGTAGATTCCCCATCTGTCTCCAGCCAGACTGTTTGCCTGGCTGGGCTCCAGCATGGAGCTTGGCTGTGGGCTGGAAACCTGTGCTGCTGACCAGAGGGTGGGCCCACAGGGACTGATGGGTTTGTCTAATAAAAATCAGTCCCAGGTGTTATGGAATAGCTATGAATGTCGGGCACCAGTCTGGAGTCTGTACAGGCCCCACCTCCAGTTATAGATGAGGGCGAGGCCCAGACCAGCCAAGGGGAGAGGCCGGCTACAGTACCCATGCTGCCTCCCCTGGGAATCTTCCAAATTCCGGGCCCATTGGGGGCTGTGGATTTTGTACCTTATAGGAGTCCTGGTGTGGTGCTGCAGGCTAAATCACAAGGTTGGTGGTTCAAACCCACCAGCTGCTCCTTGGAAACCCTATACAGGGTGACTGTGAGTTGGAACTGACTTGACAGCATTTAACAGGAATTCCCTTCACTGGTCATGGAGTCCTGATTGGGCGAACATACACAGGCACATTGGGGGCTATGGGTTTTGTGCCTGATAGAGTCCCCTTCACTGACGTGGGGTGAACACACTCACCTGTGAATCGGAAGGTTGGAGGTTTGAGTCCACCGTGAGGTGCGTCACAAGAAAGTCTTGGATATCTGCGTCTGCTCACTAAAGCCCGGCGCATCATTCACAGGACCACTGGGAGTCTCTGAGGACTGCCCAGCAACTGGTTTGTTTATTTTTGGTTTTACAGCTACATCCGCCCCTCTGTAGCCTGATCCACACACACCCCTCCCTTCGCTCCTTCCTTCAGTGAGCATCCATTCCTTTAATGACAGAGGGCTGCAGGCAGAAGCAGCCCTTTTTGAGGATTTGACACATTTCACCAAACCTAGTGGTTCTGAAGTGGGGAGGGTGCCCCCTTGAGGCGATTTTGGGGATGAGTGTAAAGGGTCCCCTCTAAGCTGTGGGTTGTTGGGCAGTGCCCCTGTATTTTGGGAGTAGGATGTGGTGGTGCCTTGGGACCACATAGCTAGGGCGACCCAGAGTCTTAGGGAGGTCCTTCAGCCAATACAGGGGCCAGGCCTGGCCCTTGCTGTCTCTCTCTCCCACATCTGGGACAGATGTGGGAGAGAGAGTTAGGCTGGGAATGTTGTTGTTGATAAGTGCCATCGAGTAAGTTCTGACTCCTAGAGACCCTGTATAGGGTTTCCCAGGAGTAGCTGGTGGGTTTGAACTGCTGATCTTGCAGTGCAAGTTGACCTTAAGTGCTTACCTATGGCGCCACACCAGGACTCCACAGCGAGGAATAGAAGCTTGTATTCCCCACGGTACTGCCAACTCTCCCGTCACAGGGATCCACAGGTAGCCACTGGGGGCTGCAGTTCACAGGAAGTGGGCAGCCAGTCGGTGGCTTATGGTGAATCCTGTGTTTGCTCCCAGCGGAAAAGAGGACGGCTTCAAGGATATGGATGGAGACCGTGGCTGCATCAGCTGTCCCTAATATGGTAACGATTGTGAGTCTGCGCAGGGCTGTTGTACATGGGGTCTCTGTGGCTGCATCTAACAACCTGACATCAGTGATAATGCTGACGAAAGGTCTGCAGATCTGTTTCCATAAAGATCCCCTGGAACGGTTCTACTCCGTAACACACTCATGGCCATGGGTTGGAATGTACCTGATGACATGGGAGCGCATAGGAGCCGGAGTTTCTCAGAACCCCGACACCCCTGATTTCCTGAGGGTGTCCCCAGAATCCTCAAACTCCACAGGGCCCCAACAGGTCCACAGGGATTGAGAGAGGCTGAGGTCACTTAAGTTCAGGGCTGTCTGCCCGAATCCCAGGCCCTTTCTTCCACCCCAAGATACCCTGTGGGCGGGGAAGGGCCCAGTAGTTCCCGACAGGGCCATCTGAGTGTCCAGCGGGTACTGTCACAGAATCCCACATGTGGGGCCTTTACAGAATAAGCATCTGTTTTCTCACAGGTCGGGAGACTCAATGTACAAATTCAGGACGTGGCCCGGGGGGAAGAGCCTTCCTCCCTGTTTCAGCTCCTGGTAGCTGTCAGCAGTAATCCTCCGTCTCTGTCCCCCACCCCCACCCCGTGTGCAGCTCACGGTTTACTCTCAGAAAGGATTAGGTCGAGGACACACCCTACTTGGATCTGACCTCATTAAAATAGTAGTAATAATAATAAATCTGTTTCCAAACAGGATCATAGTTACAGACATAACTATCAGTTGCCATCCAATTGATTCCCACTCAGCGTGCCCCCGTGTGTGTCAGAGTAGAACTGTGCCCCGTGTGTAAGGTTTTCAATGGCTGATTTTTTTCAGAAGGCCATTGCCAGCCCTTTCTCTGAGGTGCCTCTGGTTGGCCTTGAACCTCCAACTTTTCTCTGGGTTAGCAGCTGAGCATGCTCACTGCGTGTCCCATCCAGGGACTCCTTCAGAGGTACAGGGGCCAGGATCTGCACATGGACATAATCCATTCCTTAACTGGAGGTGGTGCTCAGCTGACCTTCAGTCATTGCTGTTGGCCTTCTAGTGGGCCTGGGGCTGCGTCTCACAACATGCACGTGTGGGTTTGAAAAGACAGGACTGAGGCCACTGAGCACGCCCTGCAACCACCCCGCCCATGTGCACCAGTTCCTTCCCTTCACCTGCATGCCACCTTACAGAGGGGTCTGTGCTGACCTGCTTTCCCCTGCTTTCCTAAGGGTCCCCCTGAGTGGTAGCTCTCCTCCTAGAAGCTACTTGTTGGTGGTGGTGCTCAGGGGCACAGGGCCAGAGTCTGTGTGCATGGGTGTGTCTGTTTATAGAGACATATGTGCACATGTGTGTGAGAGCACATGTTGATATACATGTGTGCACATATGTGAATGTTTATATAGGCATTGTGCAGATGTATGAGTGTGAATCTGTCAATATACATCCATGTGCATTTTTATATAGGTGCGTGTGCAGATGTGTGTTGATATACATGTGTTCATATGCATGGATGTGTTTATACAGACATGTGTGCACATATGTGGCTATGTGCATGTGTTGCTATGCATGTGTGTATGAGTGTTTATATAGGCATATGTTTGCATTGTGTGTTAATATATGTGTGTTTGCATATGAGTGTGTGCATGGACACATTGATATAGGCATGCATTGATATACACATGTTTACATGTATGTGAGTATGTGCCTGGGTATGATTATATAGGAATGTGTGTGCACATGTGTTTACATAGGTATGTGTGTATGCGCTGATATACACATGCATGTACATGTCATGTATTTATATGCATGTGTACTTATTTGAGTGTTTATATAGGAATGTGTGCATGTGTTGGTATATATGTGTGTTAATGTATTTGTATGGGTGTGTGTTTATATAGGTATGTATGCATATCTGTGAGTGTCTTAGGTGTTTAGGCACATATGCATATGTGTGTGTTGAGATACATGTGTGTGCATATGTGTATGTGTGCTGATGTATAATGAGTGCACGTGCATGTATGCATGAGTTGATATACGCACATGTGTGAGTGCACATGTGCCTGTGTTGCTACATGCACTGAGTGGTGGTATGTGCATATGTGTGTGTGCATGTATGTGTGATACATTCATGAGTATGAGTGTGTTCTGATATGTGTGTGTGTGTGTGTGTGTGTGTGAAAACGTGTGCATGTGTTGATATAAACACATGTGAGTGTTTATATGGGCATGTGTGCACATGTGTTGATATAAGAACCTATGTGAGTGTACAGAAGTGTGTGTGCATGTGTTGATACAAATACAAGTATGAGTGTTTATATGGGCACGTGTGGCATGTAGGCATTGGTGTGTGCATGTGTGTTAGTGTCTGTATGTTGATCTATTCATGTTTGTGCATGGATGTTTGTTGATATGTGTGTGGTTGTGTATGTGTGTGAGATGTATGGCAGAGGCTCAGGTTGCTGGCATTCGTAAACAACAATGTGAGTCACATGTAGGGGAGCTGTAGTGGCCTTGGGTCCCCGATTCCTGGGCCATTGGAACCTTGCAGTGCGTGTCAAGCCACACAGCAGGACCCCAGGCTGGTGGGGTATTATTGAACCACGTGGGACCAGAGTGTGTCCGGCACCCTACTTCCTCCACTTCCCTGGGCCCCTGTTAGGCTTTCAGAAAGAGGCATAATTTTAACAGCCAAGTCCTCCCAGATGTCCACTGTCTTGTGGACACCAGGACTGGGGCTCTGGCTGACTCTGGATGGGCAGTCCAGTTTAGGCAGCATCTGACCCAGGGTGGGCTCTGGCTGACCCAGGGTGGGCAGTGGGGGAAGCCCCTCTCCCCTTGACTCACTACAACTGCGACCTTGGCTGTTCTGCCCCAAGAGGGAGTATAGCTGCTCTGAATCCGAGAACAGCTGTTGGCATGATTTTGTCAGGGTTTTTGCCTTCGTTTTTTCATTTTTATTTTTTTTGTGTGTGGTAAATATGTATATAACAAAAGATTTGGCAGTTCAATCATTTGTACATGTAGAATTCTTCATATTGTGTAACCACCGTGACTTTCCTCTTCCAAGTTATCTCCCCTCCCTGCCCTTCACAGAAACGCAATGTCTCTTAAGCAAAGACTCCCCGATCCTCTCTCCCATCGCTGGTAAACACTAATAAACTTTGGTTTCATGCATGTGCGTACTTCACAGAGGAGATCACACAGGGTTTGTTTTTTGGTGACTTCTTTCCAGGGGGCATCCATGCTGTGGTATGCATCGAGACTGCATTCTCTGTATGACTGAATAGTAGTCCACTGTGTGGGCTGCACACACGTGTTCTTGCCGTGACCCTGTGGGGTGGGCATGTGGCACATGTTGTCCCCAATTTTTAGATAAGGAAACTGAGGCTGGTGAGGCAGGATGACCTCGGTGGGGGTGGGGGTGGGGAGGATGGGCCGATGTGGCTCCCCACTTGCCCCACACCACCTACCTGCCGTGGGAGGACAGGGGAAATGGATGGATGGTGTAGGGCACAACTGGTGGGGACAGAGGCTGACTGGGGCTGAGGAGAGGGTGCTTCTGACTGGGGTGTTTTAGACACCTTCCTTCGCCATCATGCTCAGTGGCTGGATGCCTCGCCTGCTGTGGGGGCTGCCCATGGACCCATGAAACCCAAAGCTGAAACAGTAGCTGTTGATTCTTCTCTGACTCGCGAAGCCCCATGTGAAGTAGCATACAGCTGTGCCCACTGGTTTCCAGAGTTAGAGAGCCAGGCCTTTCTTCCCAGGAACCTCTGGGTGGACTCGAACCTCCCACCTTTTGGTGAGTAGCCAGTCTCACTCTTGAACCCATGAATGACATCACATTACTTTCTTGCAACATTCTAGATCTGTCTGGTCACCTGCCCGGCCATCTTCCAGCCCAGGGCCCTCTTGTTCCTGTGTCTGTCCCCTCCTGAGCCTTCAAAGCCTGGTGGAGATGTCCTCCTCCAGAGACCCTCTGAAAGCAGGTTTCTACCCTGTCACATCCACAGTGACCACTGAGACTGCTCCCTGCTCCCCATCCCACTCCATACTCACCCCATGTCTTCATCAGGCTTGTCCACAGAGAGAGACTCACTAGGACACATGCATGCACCCACAGGATTGTTTAAGGAGTGGGTGCACGTGTTTGTGGGGGCAGGAGACACACGTTAGGAACAGTTGTGCTAGAAACTCCAGTGGTAGGAGGTCCGTTCACAGTCTGGAAGCAGAATCCTCCTCACTCAGGAAACTTCAGTTTGTACTCTTAGGGCCCAACTGATGGGGTCAGGTCCACCCACATTGTGGAAATTTATCTGCTGTGTCAAACTCAGCTGGTCACCTGTCGACACCCTCAGGCACTGTCTGGACCAGTGTGCCACAAAAAGCCTTGGCGCTGTGAACCAGTTGAGTTTAAGTATGAAACTGACCATCCCAGACTTTGATCTGCTAACTGTAACCAGTACCACAAGGGGATGGTTTTGCTGAACAGAAACTGATTTTCTTGTTGTTTAGGAGGCTGGAAGCCAGAATTCAGCGCACTGGCTCTCAGGGAAGGTGCGCTCTCTGGTTCCTTGGTGACTTCAGCTCAATTTCCCTTCTGTGTCTTTGTGCCTGTTGTTAGGGTACCATCCACTCTCGTCCCACTCACAGCGACCCTATGCACAACAGGATGAAACACTGCCCGGTCCTGAACCAACCTCACAATCTTTGCCATGCTTGAGCCCATTGATGGTGCCACTGTGCCAATCCATCTCATTGGGGGTCTTCTTTTTTGCTGACCCTCCACTTTACCAAACATGATATCTTTCTCCAGGGACTGGTCTCTCCTGATAGCATGTCCTAAGTATGAGAGATCAAGTCTCACCATCTTGGCTTCTAACACAGGTTTGTTTGTTTTCTGGCAGTTGGTGGTACTTTTAATATTCTCCTCCAACACCGTGACTCAAATGCATCCATTCTTTTATGGTCTTCTTTATTCATTGCACAGCTTTCACATGTGTATGAAGCTATTGAAAATACCATGTCTTGGGTCAGACTGACATCTTTGCTCTTGAACACTTTTAAGAGGTCTTGTGTAGCAGATTTGCCCAATGCAATGCGTCATTGTTTAATTTGACCCATAAAAGGAGGATTTTTCGAGCTCATTAGAGCTTCAGCTGGCATGTGAGAGGTCAATAAACAGTCCACCTCCCACACAGTGCCCTTCCAAGTCCCCTTCCTGGACGCTGGGAAACAGGTGGCCCTCTGGATTGGGATGGAAGGCTATTTTGGTGTGCCGGGAAGGGGCTGGCCCCAAGCCTTCTCTGGCATGAAGTGTCAGTTGCCACGTGACCTTCAGACTGGCCGGTTGGACCCAGAAGTATCCCACTCGCCTCTGTGAGCACTGGGCCTTGCTGTCTGAGGGCGAGGGCTGCTCTCAAGGGTCCACAGGCCATGGGGATTCCCGGTGACACAGGTGGGTTCTACTGCGTTTGGTTGGGAAGGCATGTGTTCCTGCCCGAGGTGGGTGTTGTTTTCCTGTATGAAGGCAGGCACCCGGAAAGGCCTGGGCCACACTGTCAGGGGGAGATGTACACATGGACCCAGGAATTCTGTCTCAGGGTCACAGCCTTGTGGGGTGGGGGCAGGGACACTATTTGACATGTGAGTCCCTGAGATACGGTAGGTGTCGCTCAGGAAGGACTCCCGCTGAGCCCAGTGTCCCTCCCTCGGGATCCACAGCCCTCTGCCCTCCTTTCTTCTCTCAGGCACCACGGTACTTCATCGGGGATGGGTTTTCCCCCTAGGGGACATTAGTCCCTGTCTGAGGACCTGCTTGTTTGTCAAAATAGGGGGAATGTAGCTGACGTCACGTGGGTGGGTCCAGAATATATTAACAGTTGTCATGATTCAATTGTGAAACAGCAAATAACCCAATTTTAAAATGTGTCAAATCTCCAAAGAAGATGCAAAAGTAATGAGCAGGCACATGGAAGGTGCTGAATCTCTTTAGAGGTCAGAAGAACATGCCCCAGCCTGATGGGACAGCCCCCGACACTGGAAGGCTGTGATGGAAAACAGGCAGCAACAGATGTTGGGAGAATGAGGAGAAGCTGGGACCCCCCTTCCCCCCCAATCACTCCTGGTAGGATTGTCAATCGGAGCAGCCACTTAGGGAAGTTGTCTGGCATCCCTTCCTCGAAGGGTTAAACATAACCAAACCCGAAGTCCTGGTGTGGTGCTGTAGACACTTGACCGCAAGGCCAGTTTGAACTGCAAGGTTGGCGGTTCAAACGCACCAGCCGCTGATCCTTGGAAACCCTATGCAGGGTCGCTATGAGCCAGAGCTCACTCGACAGCACTCTTAACACCAACATGACCAAACCAGAACCCACCGCAGTTCCACCTCAGTGACCCCATAGGACAGAATGGAAGGATTCCCTGGAGTCTCTGAGACTAAAAGTCTTCAGGGAAACAGGAAGCCTCATCTTTCTCCCGAGGAGTAACTGATGGGTTTGAACCACCAACCTTGTAGTTAGTAGTCCAGCACTTAAGTCAGGGCCCCACAGGACCCATCAGGCCTAGCGATGCTACTCCTAGGAATAGACTGAAGAGATTTGTCTGTGCAGACACTTGTAAACACGCCAGCACAGGGACAGGCGTTATTCACAGAGGCCCCGGAGTGTAAACAGTTCACAGAGGGCAGACCCAAGGACCACACAGTGCTGCCAGCAGCAAAGGCCCAGAACACAAAAGCCCACCGAGACCAGGAGGAGATGAGTGGTGCGGGGAGGCAGTGGGGTTCTTTTTGAGATCATGTTGTTTTTATTGTTGTAAGATGCCATCGAGTCGGTACCGACTCATAGTGACCTTATGTACAGCACAACGAAACACTGCCCAATCCTGAGCCAACCTCACAATTGTTGCCACGCTTGAGCCCGTTGATGCTGCCACTTTGCCAATCCATCTCACTGGGGGTCTTCCTCTTTTTCTCTGACCCTCCACCTTACCAAACATGAGATCCTTCTCCAGTGACTGGTCCCTCCTGACAATATGTCTGAAGTATGAGAGATGAGGTTTGGCCATCTTGGTCTCCAAGGAGCACTCTGGCTGCACTTCTTCCAACACAGATCTATTGGTTCTTTTGGCAGCCCACGGCACTTTTAGTATTCTCCTCCAAGACTACAACTCAAAAGCATCAATTCTTCTACGATCTTCCTTATTCACTGTCCACCTTTCACATGCATAGGAGGTTATTGAAAACACAATGGCCAGGGTCAGGCGCACCTTAGTCCTCAAGCTGACATCTCTGCTCTGCAATACTTTAAAAAGTTCCTGTGCAGCAGATTTGCCCAGTGCAATACGTCATCTGATCTCTTGACTGCTGCTTCCGCGAGTGTTGATAGTTGATGCAAGAAGAATGAAATCCTTGAAAACTTCAATCTTTTCTCCATTGATAAGAATGTTCTTTATTGGTCCAGTGGTGAGGATTTTTGTTTTCTTGACATTGAGATGTAATCCATACCGAAGGCTGTGCTCTTTGATCTTCATCAGTAAATGTTTTAAATCTTCGTCACTTTCAGGTGTTCTAAAATTGTGGTCATGGTTACACAACTGCGAATAAACTAAACCTATGAATTGTCCCCTTAGAAAGATGAATTGCATAGCATGATGATGGCTTATGAATTGTATCTCAATAAAGCTGTCGTTTTAAAGAAAGGATACATTGAGCATCTTCCACAGGGCTTTCCGAGGCACTCGCTCTGCTGTCCTCGGAGGTAGCTCACCTGGGACACCTGAGGCCATGACAAAAGTGATATCTTGTATTACTTTATCATATTGTTGTTAAGTGCTGTTGAGTCCATTCCAACTCATAGCGACCCTGTACAGAGTTTCCAAGGAGCAGCTGTTGGGTTTGAACCACCGACCTTGTGGTTCGCAGTCCAGTGCCACACCAGGATAATCTGATGCGATAGTATATTACAAGGAGTTCTGGTAGTGTAGTGGTTACGAGTGGGGCTGCTAACCTCAAGGTTGGCAGTTCGAAGCTATTCCATGGGAGGAAGATGAGGTTTTCTTTTTCCGTAAAGATTGACAGCCTCGGAAACCCTGTGCAGTCGGAACCGACTCCACGGTACTTATCAACAACATATCGTATTACAAAGTCCTGGTAGGTATGGTAGGTGTCGCTCAGGAAGGACTCCCGCTGACCCCAGTGTCCCTCCCTTGGGATCCACAGCCCTCTGCCCTCCTTTCTTCCCTCAGACACCACGGTACTTCATCTGGGATAGGTTTCCCCCCAGGGGACATTAGTCCCTGTCTGGGAACTATAGGATCAGCACTGGACTGCTGACCTCAAGATTAGTGGTTCAAACCCTTCAGCCACTTCTCAGACACCTTATACAGGGTGGCTTTGAGTCGTAACCAACTTGGCAGCAGTTAGCAACAGCACATCATACACTATATTATCAGTCCTTTGTACTGTTATCATGGGGGTGCAGATGGTCAGTGTGCTCGGCTGTTAATGGGAAGGTTGGAGGTTTGAGTCCACACAGAGGTGCCGTGCAAGAAAGTCCTGGTGATCTCTTCTGAAATATCAGCCAACTTTAAGGAGCACAACTGTGCTCCGATGCACATGAGTTGGCCAGGTCTTGGCTTCAACTTGAAGTCAACTGGTTTTGTAGTATATTATACTGTACCCATGTGTATGTGTGTGTACGTGGGGGTGTGTGTGTGTGTGTACTGAGGTGCACGGTAGAGGGTGGGGCAGCGATCAGAGTTTCCAAGTCACTGTGGTCACTCCACAGGGCCTGACTTGCTGCTCCTGCTCGCCTCAGGGTGACCCCACAGCATACCAGGAGATGATGCCCAGTCCTGCCTCACCCCCAGGACCAGTGAAGGAGCCCACCGCTGTGATCCACGGGGCTGTTTTGTTGTTGCTGTGGTTGTTTTAAGCACTGGACTGCTAAACTCAAGTCTGTGGTTCAAACCCACCAGTTGCTCTTTGGAAACCCTATTGTTGTTGTTAGGTGCCATGGAGTCGGTTCTGATTCATAGTGACCCTGTACAGGGTTTCCGAGGCTGTAAATCTTTATGGGAGCAGAAAGCCTCATCTGTCTCCCACAGGGTCACTATAAGTCAAAACAGACCCGACAGTCACTTAACAACAACAAAGTACAAGTTTATAGAACAGAATGGTTTTCCATCCAACAATTCAGACTCTGTGTGCTTTGTTGGATTGTCCCACAGTGGACCAGCACTCTTCCCAGGGGTGCCGTGTGTTTCCTGTTTTCACCCTCCCGTCTTTCCTGTGGCTTCCTGACGTGTGTGTTTCATCCCTGGGCACAGGCTGCTCTGGGATCTCCTGTGGGCGATTGTTCTAAGGAGGGTGACCACCATGCAGTGACGGCTCAGATGAGAGGCTTGTGCGTTGTTGGACTGAAAGTTGAGCTCTGGAGGTGAATTCAGTTCCCGAAGGTTGTGTAAGACCCCTCGTCTCAAGGGGTCTCAGCAGTCTGTATCTGACCAACAAGCCTGATCTTTACTTGGTGTTTTGGGTTGTGTTCCACACTTTTCTCCTGCTCTATTCAGGACGTTAAGAGCGGTCAGCAGTGGTAGCTGGGCTTCACCTTGTTCTTCTGGTCTCAGGGTCGTGAAGGCTGAGGTTTTTTATTGGCTGGTCTTCTAGAGTAATTTGCCAGGACTTTCCTCCTCCTCTGTCGTAGTCTGGAAGTTTTGCTGAAGCCAGTTCAGCATCCTAGCACCACACCAGCCTCCACTGATGATGAGTGTGATTGCATATGAGGTACATGCACCAGGAATAGAACCTGGGAAGGTTCAGAGAGGAGCTACTCCACAGAGTCTCTCTATGGGAGCAGGCTGCGTCACTGTGCTCCCTCGGAGTGGCTGGTGGGTTCAAACCGCTGATCTTTAGGTGAGCAGCTGAGCCTTATCAATTGTGGCACCAAGGCTCTTGGACTTAGATGAGGATGCTGGAAATTCAGATTCAGGGAGACGGAGGCCCCTACAGCTGTAGGGTGCATTGGATGGCTCCTGTGCCCAGAGCTGGGTGGGAAGGGAGTTGGCCGGGCAGGAGTCCCTCGGAGGTGAGGTTCACGAGTAGCCACTATGTCAGGTGAGGATGGACTGTCCTCTCAGTGCTGCACTGAGCCCCCTCTCACTCCTGGGGTCTCGGGTCTAGACAGGTGCTCCATCTGCCGCATGAGTGTTTAGCACCAGGTGTGTGTCGTGAAGAGGAGGCAGGAACAATACCATAGCAGGATCTTGATGACACATATGCCCTCCTGGGACATGGTGTGTGGGAGGGGGCACAATCTGTGTGCCTCCCCAGTCATTTGGAGGGTTTGAAGGAGTGCAAGGGTCAGCTGAACCCCATCACACTGAAGCCTGGGGCAGGGTTGAAGGCAGCTGCCCCCCCTCCCCCAAAGAGGCCCACCTACACCAGGGTGTCCAGGATGTCAGGGGCGGCTGTTGAGGCAAACTCAAACTCAGGCCTTGAGGACCCTCTCAGGGCAGGGTGAGTGCCCAGCCGTGTGGGCCTACTCTGTCCAGTACTGGGGCCACCTGACCTCGCAGGATTTGGAAGATGCTGCTGCGTTGAGATCATTAATTAGCCCTTCTCCCTGCCCCATCCCGGACTCCCCACACACGTGGCGCCCTGCAAAAACCAAGCAGCTTCCTGTTTTTACTGGATTTGAGGGGCACACTAGGGGCATCTCTTGTATGCTGGGATTCAGAGATTCTCTGCAGACAGAGAGGAGGTCACTTGTGGGTCCCACGAGGACGCCCTGGCCTGAAGCAGTGTGACATGGGGACAAAGCGGCTGCTCTGGGTACCGCTGGCTCTTGTGTGTGGTGTGGGTGTGTCCATCTGATGCCCACTAAGCCCAGGGTTCCGGGGCGTCACCCATAGAAATTCTTGGATGACCCTCTGGTCAGGAAGGGCTGGACTCTTCCGGCAATGAAATAGCACCTACAGGGAGGCGGGCAGCGAGCATTGCCCAAAGCTGGCACTGATGTGGAGTAAATGGTAGGGATCCCACGCTGTGTGTGGGACGGCTCACCCACACATGCACACAGACATTGCTGTTAGGAGTACCCACACCCTAGGCAGACAGTCCCTGGTCCTTCCGTCCTGGGTGTCTCAGAGCCCCTGGTTGGCACAAATGGTGGACACACTAGATTGTTCACTGAAAGGCTGGAGGTTCAAGTCCACTTAGAGGTGCATCAGAAGAAAGGACTGGCAATCAGTTGCTGGAAAGCCAGCCGTTGGAAAGCCTGCGGAGCCCAGTTCTACTCTGGCACACAGTGGGACTCTGAGTCGGGTGACACCAGGCAACTGGCCTAGGCTCTCTGGATTCCTCTTCCTGTTGGAGGCGAGAGTGTGTCTGTGTCTGTATTCCTTTCCCGCTGTCCAGGTCGTCCCGGACCTGGCCTGCAGTCAGCCTCAGGATGGGGGAGCCAGGAGCCACCAGAAGGGTCTGTGGGGCTCAGTGGTCTCAGCTGGGTTTGCTGGACCACACCCCACAGTGTGACTGGTAGCATGACCCGTGGCCCCGGGGAACAATGGCTGTCCCCTCACTGGCTGAGCCTTGATGTTGGCATTTGGGAATAGACCCAGGGTCCTTGCTGGGTTGTCTCAGTGCATGGTTGACCCTCCATGCATAGTGCTGTTGGCATGGGCTCCCCAGGCAGAGGTGGGCAGAGCAGCACCCCTGGAGAGGGAGGTGGGAGCCTGTGCTGGTGGATGAGTGGTGGGAGGAATTGGGGACTTGATAGGCGTGAAGGATGGCTCAGGCAGAGATGTGCTCTGCTGGCTGTGGGAGCCATGGCAGGCTATGGAGCAGGGGAGGTGCTGTGTGTATTTGTAACATCTATCCCCTTGGCCTGAGCTCTGTGGGGTGTGAGGGGACACTGCCTGCTGGGTCCAAATGGACAACTCCCCAGACACTTGAGACCTTAAAAGTAGCCATGGTTAGAAACTGGACCAGCAGGCCAGGGGCCAACCCTGTCATAGAGCCAGGGAGCTGCCTCCCTGGGCCCACAAGAGAAGACTCCCATGGCCCACGCCTGCCTCTGGCTGTGGCTGTCCAGTTGTTCTTGAGTGCCGTTGAGTTGGTTCTGACTCATAGTGACCCAGTACAGGGTTTCTGAGGAGCAGCTGGTGAGTTTGAACTGCCAACCTTGCTGTTCAGACTGACCTTGCATTCCACTGCTCATCCTATGTCTCCACACCAAGAACACCAAAGCTGTCCAGTGGCATGCTGTAATTCCACTGGTGTGTCCCTGGCAGAGACAGGTGATACCCATCTGAGGCCCTCTCCCCCAACCTCTGAGCCCCTGACTTGTCCTGCTTGTCCTATCTGATTTCCACACGTCTTGAGACCTCGGCCCTGCTGTGACCACCCTGGTACAGATGACAGGACCTGGGTTAGCATGGTGACCTGCCTGATAATGCCCCCCCGCCACTGTCATGTGGTCTCTCTGGAGTGACCTCGGTCCCCTTCTGATGACAGTGGGGTTTCCGTGTGGAATGTGGACTTTGCCCTTGCTGATGGAACTAACATTGCAGTGGCCCTGAGCTGATGCCCAGGTCTGGCCATTCCTGGGGAGGGGGGACTAGGGAGGTGCCTGGGTGGGAATCAGTGAGAATCGGAGAGGTGGGCCTTGGCTGAAGAAGAGCTGAGAGTACAGGGCGTGGGGTCGCAAAATTGCAAGGAGAGGAAGGAGTTGTCTGTGGGGTCAGAGGGCAGGGGCTCAGGCCTGCCTGAGGTCCCTGGGATGGGAGCTTGTTGTGTGTGTTTGTGTGTGTGTCACAGTGGGTGGGATCTATCCCTGGGTGGTCTGTGTGACTTTGGGCCTTTAGTTAACCTCTCGGAGCTTGGTTTTTTAATTTGGCCAGCTTGACGTTCAAACGCCTGCCCCCTCCTCCCGCCCTGCCGCTGCGTGCCTGTAAAGTTGGGTGACTTTGGACACTTGGCTTCGGGGACCAAGGTGGGCCTGGCCACTGGGGAGGGGGTGACTTCATTGGGAGGGTGCCTCAGGGAGACCTCATGGTTGGGGAGGGGGTCGCCCTGAGCCCCACCCCACCTGTCCATAGTATGAAGGGACTTCAAAGTGAAGGAGAACAATTAATTCATGAAGGACTTGGTAAACAGTAAACTGCTGTTTCAGAGAATCTAACTTTCACTTGGTAGAGAAGTTCCAGAAATTAGATCTGGAGCCATTTGAAACCTGACATTTCTTCTGAGAGCCAGGGGCTCAGAGCTTCTCCCAGAGCAGAGAAGCTGGCATGGTTCCTAATATAGGGCAACCCCTGCCCCCAACCTTTCAGAGAATGAACATGTCTTTTTAGCATCCAGAGTAAACATAAGAAAAGATTCAGTAAAGGACCAAACTCACTTCCGACCCCTAGCAACCCTGTGAGACAGAACTGCCCCATGGGGTTCACAAGGCTGTCAATCTTTACGGAAGCAGACGGCCTCATCTTACTTCCTTGCAGCCACTCAGTGGGTCCGAACCACTGACCTTTTGATCGGCAGCCAAACAATATAACCACCACTCCCTCAGGGCTCCTTGGATTCAAACTGGTTTATGAGATTCTCTTGGTCCTGGTGTCAGGGGCTGGCAGACTCCTGGGGGAGCGCCTCCAGGTGGAGAGCCACGGGACAACAGGGTCCTTGTGAGATCCAGTGTGGGTGTTAGAAGGGGTCTGGTAGGGGGGGAGGTGGGCGGCAGAGAGCATGCAAAGTGGACTTCAGATGTTCTCAGGAGCTCACCACTAGGTGGTCTTCCAGATTTCTGTGGTTGTGAGACAAGCAACCCGAAACTCTCATGGCATAAAACAGCCCTCTGTTCCGTTCTTGGGCTCTGCGGGTATAAAGTCAATGGGATCACAGGGAGGAAGTCTTGTCTCTGCCCCACAATGTCTGCATCATGGTGACATGGCAGATAGGCGGGGGTCACCTGGAGGCACTGTGGGCCCCATACCTGGTGGTTCTACCAGCCAAAGCACCTCCGTGTGGCCTCAGCCTGCGGTTGCTTCCTCACATCTTGGTGGCTGGGTCCCAGGAACGTCTTAAGAAAGTGAGGCCGAAGTGTGTGGCGTTCGGAGACATCACATGGTGTCATGCCTGTTGTATTCTGTTGGGGGAGGGGTCTCAGAGCCCCCAGTGACAGGAGCAGGACATCACATGGGTGGGGCTGGGGCTGCTTCTTTGGTGATGCTGCCACCTCAGGCAGTTGTAGCAACAACCCTGTGAGGAATTCTAAGGGACAAGTCAGAGGACAGGGTTCCAGAAGGAGCTGGGGGGGGGGGAGGGCACCTCGAGATGCTGAGGTATGTGGATGAAGGTGGCCGGTGGTGGTGGTATGTTGTGGAGTCGGTTCCAATTCATAGCAACCCTGTATAGGGTTTCCAGGGCTGTAAATCTTTATAGGAGCAGAAAGCCTCCTCTTTCTCCAGAAGAGCAGCTGGTAGTTTCGAACTGCTGACCTTGCAGTGAGCAGCCCATCTTGTGACCCACTGCGCCACCACATGCTGTTGGAAGGGGCTCTGAAACACAAACACAAATGTACTACCCAGCATGCTGTGTGCCAGAGAAGACGTGCGCTGGTCCCACCAGCTGAATGAACACTTGCTGGGTCACCCTGAAGGAGCCCTGGTACTGCAATGGATTAAGTGATGGGCTCATAACCTAAAGGTCGGCAGTTTGAACTCACCAACTGCCCCTCAGGAAAAAGATGAGGTAGTATGCCCCGGCAAAGATGTGCAGCCTCTGAAACCCTGTGGAGCAGTTTTCTTCTGTCCTACAGGTCGCTGTGAGTCAGAATCGACAAGACTTTGGTTCTGGGTAGGGTCACTCTGAGGGGGAAGGTGGGCTCCACACAAGTCCTGGTCTTTTCTGTCATCACATATGCACACGAAATACGGACAATGAAAACACTAGCTCTAAGGAGCTCTGGTAGTATAGTGGGTATGAGTCAGGCTGCTAATTTCACGGTCAGCAGTTCAAACCTACCAGCTGTTCCGCGGGAGAAAGATGAGACTTTCTGCTCCCGTAAAGATTTACAGCCTCAGAAACCCTATACACTTTGAGTCAGAACCAACTCTATGGCAGGCATATCACCAAAGAACTGATCCATTCAAATGGTGGTGTTGTGGTTGTCAGGCGCTGACCATGGTTCTGACTCGAATGACCCTATGCACAGCAGAACGAAACACTGCCCAGTACTGTACCATCTTCTGAGTTGTTGCCAAGTTTGAGCTCATCACTGCTGCCACTGTGCCAATCTATCTTGTTGGGCATCTTTCTCTTTTTCCCTAACCCTCGACTTTACCAACCATGATGTCCTTTTTCAGGGACTGGTCCCTCCTGATAATGTGTCTGAAGTATGAGAAATGAAGTCTCACCATTGTGGTTCTGGCTACACTTCTTCCAAGACAGATTTGTTTGTTCTTCTGAAAGTTCAGATTACTTTTAATAGTCTTCTCCAAAACCATAATGCAAATGCATCAACTTTTCTCCAGTCTTCCTATTCATTGTCCAACTTTCACAAACATATAAGGTTATTGAAAAATACCATGGCTTGGGTCAGGCACCCAACCTTAGTTCTCAGATTGACATCTTTGCTCTTGAACACTTTAAAGAGGTCTTGTGCAGCAGATTTGCCTAATGCAATAAATAAGTTGTTTGATTTCTTGATTGCTGCTTGCATGAGTGTTGATGGTGGATCCAAGCAAAATGAAGTCTTTGACAATGTCCATTTTTCTCCATAACATCATGATGTGATCTTTTGATCCACTTGTGAGGCTTTTCCTTTTCTTTATGTTGAGGTGGAATCTATACTGAAAGCTATAGTCTTTCCTTTTTATCAGCAAGTATTTTAAGTTCTTTTCACTTCCAGCAAGCAAGGTTGTATCATCTGCAGATCACAGATGACTAATGAGTTTTTTTCCAATCCTAATGCCATGTTCTTCATGTAATATAGCTTCTAGAATTATTTGTTCAGAATACAGATTGAGTAAATATGGTGAAAGAATACAACTCTGGCTAACATGTTTCTTGGTTTTAAACCATTCCGTGTCCCGTGCTCTGTTTGAAGTGCTGCCTCTTGGTCTATGTATATAGTTGAGGTTTCTCATAAGCACAATGAGTGTTCCTTGCAATGTTGTCTATGGACTTCTCATGATCCACACAGTTGAAAGCCTTTGCATAGTCAATAAAGCACAGGGAAACATCTTTCAGGTGTTCTCTGCTTTCAGCCAAGTTCCATCTGACGTCCTCTTGTCCCATGTCCTCTTCTGAATCTGACTTGAATTTGTAGCCATTTCCTGTCAATGTCCTGTTGTAACCAGTTTTCATCTTCATCAAAAGTTTACTTCCATGGCATAGTAATAATATTTTTCAGTGATTTCTGCATTTTATTGGGCCATTTCTCTTTGGAATGGGCACAAATATGGATCTCTTCCAATTGGTTGGCCAGGTAGCTGTCTTCCAAATTTTTTGGCAGAGATGAGTGAGCAATTTCGGAGCTGCATCAGTTGGCTGAAAGATTTCAATTTGTATTCTGTCAAATCCTGTTGTTGATAAGTGTTGTTGAATCAATTCTGACTCATAGTGGCCCTATGTATAGGGTCTTCAAGGAGCGGCTGATGGGTTTGCACTGCCGACCTTTCAGTTAGCAGTTTAGTGCTTATCCTGCGTCACCACACCAGGATTCCTGTTAATTCCTGGAACCTTGTTTTTGCCAATGCCTCCAATGCACCTTGGACCTCCTCCTGCAGTCCCATCAGTTTTTGATCATGCGTTACCTCTTGAGCTGGATGAACATCAACCATTTCATTCTGATTCACTGACTGTGTGTGTTCCTTCCATTTCTGCATCCTTCAATACTCTGCCCGAGAATCCTTCAGTATTACAAGTCGAGGTTTGGCATTTTTTCTTTAGTTCTTTCAGCTTGAGAAATGCTGAGCATGTTCTTCCTTTTTGGTTTTCTAATTCCAGGTCTTTGCACATGTCATTATAATACTTGACTTTGTCATCTTGAGTTTCAGAGTCTTTCCTCTGACATCCCTTTTTGTCTTTCCTTTCTCTTTTGTCTTTTTAATAACCTTTTGCACTTTTCTCTGTATGATGTTCTTGATGTTATCCCACAATTCTTCTGGTTTTTGGTCTTTGATGTCTAATGCAGCCACTCTTTTCTTGAGATTATGTCAAAGTTCAGGTGGGATATGTTTACGGTCATATTTTAGCTCTCGTGAACTTGTTTTAATTTTCTTCAGCTTCTGCCTGAATTTGCATAAGAACAATTGATGGTCTGTTCCACAGTCTACCCCTGGCCTTCATTTGGCTGATGATAGGCGTTTTTCACAGATGTAGTAGACTTGATTTTAGTGTATTCCATCTGGTGAGGTCCATGTATATAGTCATCTTTTTATGTTGTTTAAAAAAGTATTTGCAATGAAGAAGTCATTGGTCTTGCATCTCTAGCATCACTTCCATCGCCAAGGCTGTATTTTCCAACTTCTGATTCTTCCTCTTTGTTTCCAGCCTTTGCGTTCCAATCACCAGTAATTAACAGTGTATCTTGATTGCTTGGTAAAGTGGAAGGTCAGGAAAAAGAGGAAGGCCATGAACGAGATGGATTGGCTCAGGAGCAGCAGTGATGGGCTCAAGTGTACCAGCACCTGTGAGGCTGGTGTAGGACCAGAGGCCGAGGTTCTGAGAGGAGCATTTGGAAGGTGGCCAGTTAGGAACATGAGTGGACGTTGTCATACCCTCTCTTCCATTCTGCAAACACTGGGGCCCAAGCCCTGTGTCCAGTTCATGGGACCTAAGACAGAGCAGAGCTGATGGCTGTCTTGTGGGGCAGGGCCTAACCCCTCCTCCCCTTACACACAGCTGGCAGGCCAGAAACACAGAGAGTGTTCACAGAGGCTGCACCTACCACTCGTCTGTCTGTGTGTCCTACTGTGTGTCATCTGTCTGTGTGTCCTACTGTGGTGGCTTGTGAGTTGCTGTGATTCTGAAAGCTATGCCACCTGTATTTTAAACACCAGCAGGGTCACCCATGGTGGACAGGTTTCAGATGAGCTTCCAGATGAAGACAGACTAGGGAGAAAGAGTGATGAACTGCTTCCGAATCTTTAGTCACTGAACACCTTATGAATAGCAGAGAAACACTGTCAGATATAGTGCCTGAAAATGAACCCCTCAGGTTGGAAGGCACTCAAAATATGACTGGGGAAGAGCTGCCTCCTCAAAGTAGAGCTGACCGTGATGACATGAATGGAGTAAAGCCTGTGGGAGACAAGCCTGCGAGACAACAGCAGGCAAGGATGTGGAGACAGGGTCCCTACAGGTCTGAGCCCGGAGCTCACTTGCCTTCCTGCTTGGGGTGGTGTCCACCCCACCCCCACCCCTGCCATTGGCCGGGAGCTCCCTGGCTCTGTGTCCTGGTTGGTCCCTAGCTAGCGCTTAGCACAGGGTGGGTCCTCATGCCTCTCGATTGAACTGAGGAACTGAATGTGCGCTTTGCTCTAGCATCAGAACTGCCAGGTCTGCAGCATGGGGGCAGTCAGGCCGAGGAGCCCACTCTGCCTACGGCCTCTCTAGAGAGCAGCTGCCTGGCTCTTGGTTATAATTAGCAGGCAGCCATAAGTAGGTTGGGAAGGAAGCTGGTCTCACCACGTGGTTTTGTGTGAATCCCCTACAAGTGACACTGGGGGAGGGGCCAGGCCACTCTGAAACCCAGGGTCACCTAGACTCAGAGTTCCCAGGACAAGGAGCCCCACCCCAGGAGGCAGGGCACAAATGGGGAAGGTCGTGTGTGGCAGGACACACTTGCCCTGGGATCCAATTCCATATTTAGAATATTCCTCTTAAGACGCCAGTAGCTGAGCTGGCTGAGGGAGCCGGGGCTCTGTAGTGTCAAAGTGGAGTGGTCTCCAGGAACTCCTGCGGATAAATGTTCTAACCATTTTGAAACCTTGAAACATGTTTATAGTTTACAGTTACGATGCTACGACATTGTAACATTACATTGCTACCTGAAGCGTGAACAGTGTTGTGTATGAGGTGGCTAGAGTCAGAACTGATTTGAGGGCACCTAACAATGGCAATATTTCTCCCATGGAATGCCTGGTGGGTCCAACCTTTTCGATTAGCATCTGCGCATGTAACCACCACACTGCAGACCTGACCTGCGAAAATGGGGATGTTAGGACAGCAAGCAGGCAGAGCTCCTCACAGTGCAGTAGAGGCATAAGGAAGGAAGCCCAGTCCAAACTCACCACTGGCCACGTGCATCTGAGCTGCAGAGAAAACCTGGCGTCCTCCTTAGTCATGACTGCAGTGTCTGTTTCACACCACCAGAGGGCAGTAGCTCCATGATTTGGCCCTACACCTGAACCCCTGAAGGTGGTCTTAAGATTGCCTGCTCCCTCCACCTCAATAAAAGCCAAATCCTTATACCCGACCATGACCCATAGCATCGCATGTGTGTCATGGCAGAACTGCTTCATGGGGTTTTCGTGACTGTAACCTTTACGGATGCAGATGGCCAGGTATTTCTTTTGTGGCATGGCTGTGTGGGTTCAATCTGCCCAGCTGTAGGCTGGCACTTGAGTGGCCACCCAGGGGCCTCAGGGCTGCCCCAGGGGGTGGAATTGGGTGGGAAACCCTGTCCTCGGGGTAGGACATAGTTCTTCATGTCATTCTTCCCAGACCAGCTAGCTGTCTTCAGGAGTCAGACACTGGCCCCATCATGCCCTGTATTTTTGGGAAGGATAGCAGCTACTGTTTACTGAACTCCTGGTGTAGTGTGTGGCGCTGCAGGGCAATGTGCTGACTTCGAAATTGCTTTAACCTATACAGGGTCACTATGGATCAGAATCAATTGGGGGGACGGTGGCGGGTTGGTGTTGAGGTCCAGCTGCGTCTCTCTGCTTGGAGGGCCTGTCTTGCTGTGAGTTTGCTGTTGTTAAAAGTGACCACAGCTTTTGTGGCTGAAACAACACACAGTTACCATGTTCCAGTTCTGGAGATCTGGTGGGTCTTGGGGCACGGCCACTAAGGTCCCCAACTTGCCTTTTTTTTCCTGTAGTGTCCCAGCCGCAGGTGGCCCCCGGCACCCTGGAGAAGCCGCCCAGCACTGCGGTCCTGTGTCACACCTGCGGGGCCGTGTGCAAGGGTGAGGTGCTTCGTGTGCAGAAGAAGTTTTTCCATATCAAGTGCTTTGTCTGCAAGGGTGAGTCTGAGACTCCAGAACATTCTTTGCAAGTCCAGAAACTCCGTGTAGTGTGTGAGCTTTTCAGTGTAGCCTTTGTTCCTGGCAGGGAGGGGGCTTATGGGTGGGGACTGCCAAGGGGGGGGTCCCTTCACCCTGAGTTCAGAGCCTGGGAGGAGAGCCAAGTGGCCCCCTGGGTGCGGTGGACAGAAGGCAAAGTCTGTATCCAGAAGACAGAGACCACAGAGCCCCTAAGACCACAGGCGGTCCCTCCAGGGTGAGGAGAGAGTACCCACATTCATTCAGATGAGACCAGATCTGCCTTGATGTTCTCCTGATGCCTTGCCACAAATACCACAAGGGGGGCTTTTAAGGAACAGGCGTTTATTTTCTTGTAGTCTGAACTCAGGGCACAAGAAGGTTCCGGGGGAAAGTCCTCGTCTAAGCTTCTCCATCATTCTTCTCAGCTCCTCAAGGAGTCTTTTTTCTTGTTTTTGAAGGGCAAATATACACATCGACTGCAGCAGGTTCAACATCTCATAAACCGTAAGGTGAATCTGAATCAGATGCAGTCATTTGACTTTTTAAAAAATTTACTTACAGCAAATTTTTATTATACACACAGTCTATCTTTTTGTAGATAAATTGGACAACTCAATTTCAGAAAACCAACACTCAAATCCTGCCTGTTATTTCAATATTGAGAGCAACGTAACTTTGTGGGCAGTGTTTCATTTATTTAGTTCTTGCCCTGGATTTTCCATGTTGCTGCCTAACCCGCTTCTCATTTAATTATCGTTTGTAACAATGTTTACATTTCAGTGACTATAAAGTCATTATGATGGCTGTGTATTACTCAGTCATAATAAAGTCCATCCCTTCCCAATGTATGTTTAATTCATTGTCATCAGTAACATATACAACACATAAGATACTGGTGTGAAGCTGTGGGATAAAACACTGGACCACAAGGTCAGTTTGAACCACAAGGTCGGTGGTTCAAACTCACCAGCTGCTTCTTGGAAATCCTATACACGGTTGTTATGAGTCAGAACCAACTCGATGGCACTTAACTACAACAACAACATATGTATAACATGAACTCCTGATGTGGTGCTGTAGGGTCAGCACTGGACTTTGAACCACAAGGTCAGCAGTTCAAACCCACCCAGCCACTCCTTGGAAATGCTGTACATGGTTGCTGTGAGTCCGAAATGACTTGACGGCACTTAACAACAACTACAATATACATAACATAATAGCACACAACATCTATGATGTATACAAGAAGATTTCAAAAAGTTCATGGAAAAATCAGGTTAAAAGATAATGGAATTTTTCTTCAAACTTTTGAAGTCCTTCATTTATATCATATATGTGTCTGTTGCGGTCAAGGTAGGCGCGCGTGGTCTGTGCCACAGAAAAATCAGTTACTGTGGTGATTCTGTGTGATGAAGCAAGCAAGATTTAATGGATAATTCTGTACCAGTATTCTGGTGGAATTCTTGTGTATGAAAGCACTGGACCAAAAGGTCAGTTTGAACCGCAAAGTTGGTAGTTCAAACTCACCAACTGCTCCTCAGAAACCTTATACAGGGTCATTATGAGTCAGAACTGACTAGACAGCATTTAACAGCAGTATCTTGGTGTGGTACTGTAGGATTACACCACATTGCTAACTACAAGGTTGGTGGTTCAAACCCATCAGCTGCTCCTCAGAAGCCCTATACAGGATTGCTTTGAGTTGGAACCAACTTGATGGCGTTTAACAACTTGGGTCAGAGGTCCTGGTGTGGCTCTATAGGATAAGCACTGGGCTACTAACCACTAGACCTTGTACAGGGTTTCCAAGGAGTGACTGGTAGGTTTGAACTGCCGACCTTGTGGTTTGCAGTCCAGTGTGGATCCTACAACGCTACACTAGGACTCCCTTCACTTCTGAGGACCTTAGATTTCTCAGGCCACTTTAGCCTGGTCTCCCACGGTGTGGATTTGTACAGTCCCCCCCAGTCCCCAGATTTGTACAGTCCCCCCCAGTCCCCAGATTTGCACAGTCCCTCTGAGGCCGTGGTTGTTGGGACTCCAACAGCACTCAGCCCTCTCTGCTGTCCCCAGTGTGCGGCTGTGACCTGGCCGAGGGCGGGTTCTTCGTGCGGCAGGGCGACCACATCTGTGTGCAGGACTACCAGAGGCTGTACGGCACCCGCTGCTTCAGCTGTGACCAGTTCATCGAGGGTGAGGTGGTCTCGGCGTTAGGCAAGACCTACCATCCTGATTGCTTCGTGTGTGCCGTATGCCGGTGAGTGCTCCTCTGGACCCCCCATCAGGCCCCTCCTCCTGCCCCAGCTCACCCTGGGCCCCCCTGACCCTCACCCTGCTTGTTACAGCAGCTTCCCTTTCCTCACTGGGCAGCTCAGTGCTGGGGGCAGCCATGTCTGGCTGCATGGCAGGGACCCACTCAGGGGACTCTCAGCCTGTCCAGGTTCCGTGCTGGTGGCCAGAGGCATGCTCTCGACGTTTCCCAGGAGGCACCCATCTATCCCTCTGTCTGTCTCACCCTCTGCTGAGCCTGGAACACCCCTAGGTCTCCTTTGCCCTGTCCGCTGTCTTTCTTCCCCACCCCCTGCATGGACCTGCTCGGGCCACCCCAGCCCTCACTTCCCATGGCCTCCGGCCTCCCCTGGCATCTCCATGGTCCTGTAGGCTGTGACCTGGCCACACGTTATCCTTGTCCTCAGCAGGTCTCCTCAGTGACCCTGCAGGTCTCAGCTCTCATGCGCTGTCCACACCACCCCCTAGCCACCTGAGCTCCAGATGCTGCCAGACCCCTGGTCTCTCCACGTCCCTGACCGTCAGTCTGCCCACAGCATGTGCTGGGACCAACCTGCCTCAGCGTCCATGCCGTGCACCCACCTCTGCCTCTCCTCTCACCTCTGACCTCTGGACTCTCTCACTTGTTCCCATGTCTCTAAGAAAGAATCAGCCTCTTTAGCCTGGCTGAAAGGACCCCCCAGTCTGCTCTAGTTCATTCATTTGTTCAACTGTTCATTTACTCATTCATTCAGCCAGATTTTATGAAGCCCCTATGTGTGCCCAGCTCAGACCCCATGGGGCACCTGTCACCCTGGAGAACAGTGCCCCGACACCTCCCTGATAAAACCCAGTAAAATCACTGTCCTGGAGCTGGCTGGACTCATGGGGACCCTACAGGGCAGGGTAGGACAGCCTCATCTGTCTCCTGAGGAGCAACTAGGGGGTTTGAACCACAGACCTCGTGGTTAGCAGGCCAGTGCTTAACCCTCTGTGCTCCCAGGGCTCCTCTGTATCTCAGGCTTGCTAACACTTCTGGTTACCCATTGAGGGGCATGGGGGTAGGGACTGGTACTGGTTTCTGGCATGGAACACACGTGACCCCAGCCCCCTACAGCACGGACAGACAGCTTCTGACCAGGCTGCCGTGACTGGGACTGGACTTACCCGCTTGGACACTGGACAACATGTATGAAACTCCTGCATTCAGACATTGGACTGCAGATAGCTCGGTGCTGAGGAAAGGGAGCAACCCAAGTGAGTTCATGACGCCCCACCTCCCTGCCTGGAGGCAGTGTCTGGGCCACAAAAGTGGAGCATGGTGTTTCCATGGGGTTGAGGGGATGCAGTCGGACAGGCAGAGGCCTCTGGGACTTGTAAGGCAAAGTCCCAGTAAATAGAGAGTGAAGCAGAAACTTAGAGGGCCCTGCACGGTGCAGACGGTGACTATGCTCAGCTAACTGAAGGCTGGAGGGTTGAGTCTGTCTATAAAGCCCTGGTGATCTGGTTCTGAAAACTCAGCACTGAAAACTCAGTAGAGCACAGTTCTACTCGGACAGATACAGTCTGCATGAGTTAAAATCAGTTCGATTTATACACACACAGAGACAGCTACAGAGATCTCAGGGGAACCAGTCCCTGGAAAAGGACATCATGCTTGGTCAGTGAAAAAGAGAAAGACCTCCAACAAGGTGGATCGGCATAGTGACAGTAGCAATGGCTGAAGCAAAGCTGCAATTCCGAGGATGATGTAGGACCAGGCCGATTTGTCCTACTGTGTATAGGGTTGTTATGATTTAGCACCAACTGGGTGGTATCTTACAACAGCCCCCACTGCCAAGTCTAAAAACAAGTCTCAAACAGATCATGCTGATCCACAAATAGTCTGTCTGTCAACACAGAGCCCAAGAAAACCCAGCTTTCATCCACATGAAATCTACAAGGTCCAACATCCAATGAAAATTTACTAGTCATGAGAAGAAACTGCGTAATATCACTCGTAGCCAGGGAGAAAAGAAATCAGTTAACGAAATAGACCCAGGAATAAAAGCCATGTGAAACGGGAAGACAATGGCTTTAAAAACATCCACTGTAAATAGGTTTAGATTGCAAAGCTGTTTGAACTGCAAGGTTGCTGGTTCAAGCTCACCAGTTGCTCCTTGGAAACCCTATACAGGGTCGCTATGGGTTGGAATCCACTCAATGGCACTTAACAACAACAACAAAGGAAAATATAAACATAAGAGGGAGAGATATGGAACATATAAAAAGATGGAACTTATAGAGATTGCAAAGCCCATGCTTGAGATGGAAAATGTTCTTAGGAGGAATCAGCAATAGATGAGCTATTGCAAAAGATCTGCAAACGTGAAGACGTAGCGGCAGAAACTATTCAAACGGAAGCAGATATATATATATATATATATATTTAAAAAAAAAAAAAGACTGATACGAACCCCGAAAAGGGTAGGGAAGGGGACAGTCATAGTTAAGGTTTTGTGTCCATGTGCCTGGGCCAGGATTCTGGTGGTTTGCTCTTATAGTTGTAGTGACCCCCCCCCCCATGATGAAATCTGATACAGTGTAAACACTTCCATGATGAGCTCTGCTATGAGCAACCAATCAACTGAAAGGAAGTTTCCTTAGGGGCGTGGCCTTCAATGCCTTGTATCTTATAAGAGATACATGGAGGAAGAACTGAGGCAAGGAGAGACCTCCTACCACCAAAGAGTGGAATGTGTCCTTTGGACCTGGAATCCCCGTACTGGGAAGGTCCTGTTGTTGTTAAGCTGCATCAACTTGGTTCTGACTCCTAGCGATCGTGTATAGGGTTTCTGAGGAGCAGGTGGGTTTGAACTGCTGACCGTGGGGTTTGAAGTTCAGTGCTAATCCTACAGTCCCACACCAGGAGGCCATGAAACTCCCAGACCCAGGGCAAGTTTGATGCCAAGATGCATGGAGAGCTCCAAGGAACATTGGGCCTACAGATACCAAAAGGAAATGAAGACCTCTCCCCAGAAATGGTGCTCCAAAGTCGGACTTCTCGCCTCCTGCACTGTGAGGAAATACATTTCTGTTTGTTAAAGCCATTTCCTTGTGGTATTTCTGTTACAGCAGCACTGGAGAACCAAGTCAGGAGTCAGAGGAAAGGCAGGCTGCATGCTAGACAGTCTTCAAGTGGTTCTCCAGCCTGGAGAGCGAGGAAGGAAAGAGGCTCCGTGTGTGGGGGCAGCAGGTAATGGGGATGGACAATCACCATGCTTCCCGATAAGCAAGTGGCCTGCTCTTAGCCCACCACCAGATACCTGTCAGACAGCCAAGAGGGACAGTCTGAGGGCGGCCGGCAGGTGGGCTGACCCTCTGCTATCTCCCACCCAGCATGCTCTAGGCAGCCTCAGAATATAATAAATAACCCTTATGTGGTCCTCATGACTGAAGCAAGGAGGGTGCAGAATATAAGGGGTACCAGGAAACACAACGATTTGTAGTTGATACAACCTTGCTTGCCCTAAGTGAAGAGGACTTAAAATACTGATGAAGATCAAAGAGCACAGCCTTCGGTATGGATTGTACCTCAGTGTGAAGAAAACAAAACTCCTCACCACTGGATCAATAAACAACATTCTGTTGTCAAGGACTTCATTCTTCTTGGATCAACTACCAACACTCATGGAAGCAGCAGTCAAGAAATCAAACGACGTATTGCATTCGGCAAATCTGCTGCACAAGACCTTTTTAAAGTGTTGAAGAGCAAAGATGTCAGCTTGAGGACTAAGGTGTGCCTGACCCAAGCCATGGTATTTTCCATAACCTCATATGCATGTGAAAGCTGGACAGTGAATAAGGAGGATCGTAGAAGAATTGATGCCTTTGAGTTGTGGTGTTGGAGGAGAATACTGAAAGTGCCATGGACTGCCAAAAGAACCAATAGATCTGTTTTGGAAGAAGTGCAGCCAGAGTGCTCCTTGGAGGCCAGGATGGCTAAGCTTCGTCTCTCATACTTTGGACACATTGTCAGGAGGGACCAGTCACTGGAGAAGGATGTCGTGTTTGGTAAGGTGGAGGGTCAGAGAAAAAGAGGAAGCCCTCCATCGAGATGAATTGGCCAAGTGGCAGCATCGATGGACTCAAGCGTGGTAACAATTGTGAGGTTGGCCCAGGACCGGGCAGTGTTTCATTCTGCTGTGCATAAGGTCACTATGAGTCAGTACCAACTCGATAGCACCTAAAAACAACAACAGGAAATTCAGTAATTAAGAGAGATCACATTTCAATGCAATGCTTAAAAAGATGAAAATGAATCAAAATAAAAATCCAGGGTGGACAAAACTCAAACATTTTGGGGGACAGTTCACCGTGGTTTGGATGGAAGTTGGCGGAGCCTATTCGTTTCCCATTCAACCATTGACGCACAGGCTGCCTTGCGACATCAGCTGCACTCCCTTCAGAGTATCAGCATTCTTCTCACTTTCTTCTGGGTTTCCTGTTTCCATTTGTCCTTCTTGCCTGCTCTTCCAGGCTTTGGTTTTGGGAAAACGCTGCCCTTTACGTCTTGTTGTGAGGAGCACATTACTCATGGGTGTCCCTTCACTTTATAGGCCTGTCTGTTGCTTGACTGACAGGTGATCCTGGGGGAGGGCTCAGCTCCAGGTCTCAGGGCCATATCTCAGCATTCCACCAGTCAATAAAGACCTGATTCGATTGTACACAACCTTGGAATCTGTAAGGGGTTCGAATCCACGTAGACGTGTGCTCCATACGGTTTTCAAGGGCTGACTTGTCAGGATCAGATTAGATTTTGTTCCTTTTCTCCTTCCTTAAAGGTCCAGCTAGGTATAATGTGGAGATCTGTACTCAGAGCTGGATTTCAGTCTGGTTCCAACACCCCCTTGGCTGTGCGTCCCTGGAAAGGTCTATGACTCTATGTAGACATCAGTCTTCTCCATTGTGGGAGAGCTGAATCCTAACTTAGACAAACACCCTAAAGTTATTAAATGAGGCATGCCTGTAAGCTATCCATCACAGGTGTGTGTTCCCTAAGTGGAGCTGTTGCCGTTATTACTGGAGTGAATTGTTACAAAGTCATTATAATGATCCATCATTGTTACCATGATTACAAAGCCATGATGCCATTATCACAAAGCATCATGGTCAGAGGAGACTGGGCATCCCCACAGTAGGACCATGGCAGTACCCGTCTCGGCGTCTCGGAGGCCCTGGTCCCGCCCTCAGTGTCCACTCCATAAGAGGAGGGGCAGTGCCTGGTGTAGCTCCGGTTCCCAACTGTCCTTCCCTGTCTTTCCAGGTTGCCCTTTCCGCCCGGAGACCGAGTGACCTTCAACGGGAAGGAATGCCGGTGTCAGAAGTGCTCCCTGCCCGCCTCGCTGGGCAGCAGTGCCCACCAAGCCCTCCGGAGTAAGTGGGTGCTGGGCAGTGTGGTGGGGAGGGGCTGGCCTTGACCGTGACTGGCAGGGACCTGGCCACACTGGCCCCCGAGGCAGGGATCTGGAATGAATTCTGGTGGCTTCTCAGGAAGGTGACCAGAGTACAGTATTGGACTTGGTTGCTGAACCTTTGCTCAGTCCATTTCCTCCCCTGGGTACCACTCCTGCTTCAGGCCTCCAGCTCCCGAGTGTGCCTCCTACAGGAAGCCTTCCTGGACTTCTGGGTTGGCAGCCAGCACACACACACACACACCTCCGCCCTTCAGGCACGTCCTGAGCCCTGAGCGGGGTCTGAAAGCAATATCACCCAGGAACTAACCAGAGTGTGTGAGCAGCCAGTGCTGCTTAGGTGAAGACGCGGACAATTGCTGCCATGCACGGGACCAGTGCCCACAGACTGCACTAGTTAAGGGATGGAGGGGGAGGTGTGGCCGGGCGGGAGCAGGCGAGCCAGCCTTCTCCAGCCTGGGGCTGTGCCATGTGCTAGGGACAGACCCAGCTGCCCACTGATGTCCACCCCCACCCAGGGGTCTCGAGTAGCTTTGAGTTGGTATCCTTTCACTCTGAAATGTGGTGGAGGATTCCAGGGGAACAAGCTGGAAGGATCTGAAGGAGAACTTCCCATCCAAACACTTCTCCCCAGCTGAAGTGGGCCGAGTCCAGTCCAGCTGAAGTGTAGTTGCTGGCCGAGTTGTGTAGACTTGGCTTCAAAAACAGTGCCAGTACCAGATGCCGCCAAGTCGATCCTGACTGAAGGCGAGCTGAGCACAGCTTCGATCCACAGGGTTTTTGACGGCTGCTTTTGCAGAAGCAGATCGTAGGATGTAGTCAAGGTCATATTTTGACTCTTATGGACCTGTTTTAAAATTTTTGAGCTTCAGTGTGAATTTGCATATGGAGTAATTGATGGTCTCCACAGTCTGCCCTGGCCTTGTTTTGGCCTAATATATGGAGCTTTTCCACCATCTGTTTCCACAGATATAGTCAATTTGATTTCTGTGCATTCCATCTGGTGAGGTCCATGTGTGTAGTTGTCTTTTATGTTGTTTAAAAACAGGTATTTTCAATGAAGAAGTCATTGGTCTTGCAAAATTCTATCATGAGATCGCTAGCATTGTTTCTATCACCGAGGCCATATTTTCCAAATACTGATCCTTCCTCTTTGCTCCCAACCTTTGCATTCCAATCACTAGTAATGATCAATACTTCTTGATTGCATGTTTGATCAATTTCAGACTGAAGAAGTTGGTAGAATTCTTCTATTTCATCTTCACTGGCTTTAGTGGTTGGTGCATAAATCTGAATATTAGTGGTATTAACTGGGCTTCCCAGGCACATGGATATTATCCTATCATAGACAGCGTTGTACCTCATAACTGATCTGGATATGTTCTTTCTGACAATAAATGCAATACCATTCTTCTTCAATTTGTCATTCCCTGCATAGTAAACCATGTGGTTGTCAGATCCAAAATGGCCAATACCAGTCCATTTCAGCTCACTAATGCCTAAGATATCGATGTTGATGCGTTGGTTCATTTCACTTTTGACAAGTTCAAATTTCCCTGGATTCATACTTTGTACATTCCAAGGTGCAGTTATTAATGGATGTTTACAGCAGTTTCTCTTCATTTTGAGTTGTGCCCCATCAGCAAGTGAAGGTACTCAAGGCTTTGCTCCATTCACGTCATCACGGTCAGCTCTACTTTGAGGAGGCAGCTTTTCCCCAGTCGCATTTTGAGTGCCTTCCAACCTGAGGGGCTCATCTTCCGGCACTGTATCTGCTCTTCATTATTTTTCAATATTCAGTATTCTGGTGCTGACAGTGTTCCACTGCTATTCATAAGGTTTTCAGTGACTAAATATTCAGAAGTAGTCTGTCTCTCCTTCTCCCTAGTCTATCTTCGTCTGGGAAGCTCAGCTGAAACCTGTCCACCATGGGTGACCCTGCTGGTATTTTAAATACTGGTGGCATAGCTTTCAGAATCACAGCATCACCCAAGCCATCACAGTACGATAAACTGACAGGAGTGGGAGGTGGGAGGTGCTGGTGAAGGGAAATGCTGAGGGTGTGGCCAGGGAACTGGAGTGAAGCTGGAGAGATTGAAACCAGAGGACAATGCTTCTCTAAAGTTATGCCAAAAGTGTGAGCTGCATTCTGGTTGGGAGCCATAGATGGTTACTGAGTGAGGGAGTGCTGAGGTCAGTTCTAACTGGTAGGAAGATGAGCCTGAGGGGAATAGTTGCTGGCCAGGGTGCAGGGCCTGGGGGAAGGGCGGCAGCCCATATGCAGTGGGTAGCTAGCTGCAGGTGGCCGCCAGTTCACAGGTATGGGGTGGGGTTTGGAGAGGGCAGGGGAGCTATTCAGGTTGGAGTGAAGCTTGGATCTGGAGGCACTAAGTTTCCCTGTTCCACGAAGTGACCCTGAACCTGTTTCTTAGGAACGGGATCGACTTCAGGTTGCTTTGCCCACATCACTGCCAGGAGAATTCCTTCCCCTCACCCCCAGCACCTTTCTTCATGCTGAAGCTTTCCTCAGCCCTACCTGCCTCAACTTCCCTACTGTTGGCCTTGAAGCACAGCCCTGTGGCCCCTGGCTCCCCCTTCCAGCCCCCTGCCCAAATCCAGTTCCAGCGCTGGATGGCACCCTCCTGCCCCAACTCTATACCCCACCGGATGTGTGGCCTGGCTCTGGAGTCAGCATTGGGTGGGTGCTCTGGAGAGCAAGCTGGAGGTGGGAATGTTGGGGACTTGGATTTCTTAGGGAGGCTCCACCCACTGGAGTCTAGCCCCGCCCAGCTGAGGCTTGGAAGGACAACCTGATTGGCCCCTGGGAGACAGAGGCGGGTGTGGCCCCTGCCAGCTACACTTCACACACTTGACCCCTGGGGGTGTGCTGGCAGAGAACAGGATTGGAGTCTTCAGTTCCCCAAGGCCCCGGGGTTGTTGTACTCGGTGTAAGGATGTGCCCCCCTGTGCCTGGGGAAATGGGAGAAGCCCCTTCCTTAAGCATGGCCCTGAGGTTTAAGGAGGGAACAGAGGATCGAGAAAAGATGAAGAGAGTGAGCCTGGGACTGGGAGACCACCACTCCTCTGCCACTTCCGGTTTAGACCTACACTGCCCGTTTTCAAGGGTGACCCGCCAGGTTTGGTTCTGAGCCAGCCCCCCTTCCCCTGAGCTGTGAGTCATGCGTTCCAGCCTTGCGGGGGGCTACAGGGTGGGTCCATCTCACACTTGGCCCCTCAGAATCCTAGCTGATGCAGGGAGACCAGCCGGTACCCCTAGGACCCAGGGCCAGTCAGTGAGGAGCTGAGCCTGGTCCAGTCCTTGCGGTCCCTGAAGAGCGATGGCTATGTGGAACTGGGAGGCTGTTGGAAGGTTCTAGAAGGGTCACTCAGGGGAAGAGGCCCCAATCCTCCTGTTGCTGTTTATGATAAAGCCAGCCGGGGTGGGCAGGGGTCTCTGGTCTGGGAGAGAAAGCTCTTCCCAGTGACCCCTCACAGATTGGGGATACCCCTACGCCGACAACCCTTCCTGCAAGGTTATCACAGGAGACTCCATGGCTTTCTGCCAAGCTCCTCTGAGCTCCAGCATGCAGGGAGGGAAGCCTGCTGTTCCCATGGCGATGGATGCCTCTTCACTGCTACACCTGGCCCCACTGTGAACAAAGCCCACTCCCAGCCCCGGTTTACATGGAGGAGTGGGGGTGTGTGGGGGCTGGCTGTAAGGGTTGAGTCCCTCCTGAAAATCCCAGATACAATGCAGCCGGGACCCTTCCCCCTACCCACCCTGGATCCTGAGTGCCCAGAGGTTGAGACAGAACCTCTGAGGGTCATTCAGGGCTGGGTGGGGAGGGGGAGGCCTGTAGCTGTCAGGACCTCTCCCCGAAATGCAGTGATGTTCAGAGCAGCCCCCCACCCCCAACGCCCCACTTGGCAGGGTTTACTGAGCAAGGTCTCACTTCCAGACCAACATCTATATGGGCTTCACAATCCTTGTAGCCTCTTCACAATCCTTGGGGGAGCACCAAATGATCCCCCACAAAGAGTGTGTCTGCTTTACCTCTGGGAGGAGGGGGGGCGCTAACCACACCTTCAGCCACCCACCCCCACCCTTAACCCAAGCACAGGGGTGTCCCACCCACGTCCTGAAGTTGGGGGTCCTATGCACAGCACAGTGTGGAGCAGCACCCTGCCCTCTGACCTCCTGGGTCATGTTTTCACACAACGGTGACAAACAAATCCTTCTCCAGACATCCCTGGGCGTGTGGGGCCAAACTGACCCCCAGGTATAGAGCTGATGGCAGGTGCCCATGAGGAGCTGTGAAGTGATCAAGAGACTAGAGTGTGTAGACCTGTGACCAGGTGGTCACCCTGCCCCATGGGAGCCTGGATTTAGGAAGGGGGTGTCCTCTTGTCTTGTCCCCAGTCAGCCGTCCCTCTCTCCTTTCTTCCACTCTCCCCCTTCCTCAATATCCATCCTCTCCCTTCTTTCTCCTCCCTGGACATCCAGGTGAGTAAAAGGCGCCCCCATCCTTCACAGCACCCCCCCCCCCAGTCTCATAATCCGAGTCTGGTCTTTGTTTGCTTCCCAGTGGCTGGTGAATTTGTGCGGTGTGATAATTTAGGAAGCGCAGGATTTTGACCAACACTTCTGTGGGCGTTCAATGTGCTTTTCTTTAAAGAAGAAAAATAGGCTTGTGTGATACTACACGTGCCAGCAGCGTGTGCTCAGCCCCGTTACTGGGCGCAGGGCAGCGCTCATGGGTTCACATCTCACTGGTGCTTCCCAGGTCCCTGGTCCACCTCCTTCCCATGCTGGACTGAGGTTCACATGTGCCCTGCAGGGTTGGGGGGACCTGAGCTCAGGGCTGGTCCCTCAGCCAGTCCCAGGTGGGTGTGGGGGCCAAGAGGGACCCAGACTGGGTGGACAGCAGAGCATAAACCACTAATGGGAAGGGGGGGAGATTGGGTGGTGGAGGGAGAGGCCCCCAGGACCAGGGCCTGGCAGACATCCACTGGGCCTAGGCTGGGCATCCAGAAAACCACTGGGGCCTCTCAGGATGCTGACCTCTGTGTCTGTCTGTCCAAGAGGCCATACCCCATGTCCTCAGAGTCCTGGGTCTGCTCAGTGCCACCTCCTCCAAGGAGCCCTCCTGGTGCCCTGAAGGGCAGGGTCTCTGACGATCACACCAGAGCACAGTTCACTCCACAGTTCTACCTTCCAGCAGAGGAGGAAAAGGGGGAACCCAGGGCCCCACCGCCCCGCCATCCGGCACCCCCAGCTCCCCATCCAGGCTGGCATGCAGTTGGTGCTCGATCTGTGTAGGTTTCACTGTCAGTGGTGTACCCTCTCAACCTGTAACGGGGTCTGCCAGTCCCCCGTCCATCTTCTCAGGGCCTCCGTGGGACAGGTGCCCACAAGCCTGCTGGTGCCAGTCTGCTCTGCGCCCTTGGCTGACCTGGCTGGTTCTGAGTATGCCCCGTCTCTCCTGCAGACTGTGGAGGCTGTGGCTCCGAGATCAGGAATGGCCAGTCCCTCCTGGCCCTGGACACACACTGGCATCTGGGCTGTTTCAAGTGCAGAGCTTGTGGGAAGCTCCTCAACGCCGAGTACATCAGCAAGTAAGTGGGGGTCACCCCACATCCTGTCAGAGTTGAGGGGGAGCACAGATACACCAGCATATAAGTGG
>NW_006408837.1:1088738-1089909 GCF_000296735.1 Chrysochloris asiatica | reverse complement strand
TTTTAGAACGTCCCAATCATCTATTTTGTCTTCTTTTGTTTCTGTAATTTTTCACAGTGTTTTGTAGTCTGTGTGTGCCCAGGATTAGAGTCCTTAAATCTGTGTCTATTTTTTCATTGATGACCTGTTTTCCTTTTTGGACAATTAGTGGGCTGGATGTTCCTGTGGGGGCTGTCCTGGACTCTGCCCCTTCCCCTGAGTGGACTCTGGTGGGACTGTTATGATGCACCTATTGTAGGACCCGAACCCACCGCTGTTCACCAGTCCTTAATGACTTGTAACAAGAGCTGAGCGACTCCTTACCATTTCCAAGTCTGTGAATCGTATGGAATCAGGCGATCTCATCTTTCTACGCCCCAGTATTTAACCCACTGCACCACCAGGGCTCCTGTGGAGAGGACGGAAAACCATAAAGTGAATTTTGGGCCAGTTTCCAATTTTTTTTTTTCTATCCAATTATCTATCATATTTTATTTTTGGGGGAATAGGGTTCAAAATCAACCAGTGGGTACACAGAAGAAAGTCCTGGAGATCTGTTTTCCTAATGATTACAGCCCTTGGGAATCTTGGCAGCAGTTCTGCTCTGTCGTGTAGGGTCCTTACGTTTGAACCCATTCTTGCAGCCATGGTATCAATCCATCATTTTAAGGATCTTTTCCTTAAGGGTTTTTGTGCTGACCTTCTTCTTCAGCAAGCATGATGTCCTTCTCCAGGAACTGGTCCCTTCTGACCACATGCCCACAATACTGGGGAGACAGTCTCACCATCCTCACTTTTAAGGAGTATTCTGGCTGTACTTCTTCCAAGATGTATTTGCTTCTTCTTCTGGCACTCCATGGTCTGTTCAATTTCCTTTGCCAACACCATCATTCAAATACATATGTTATGAATCCCTGTGTCCTGGTGTGGCGCCATAGAATAAGCACTCAACCTCAAGGTTGGTAGTTCAAACTCACCAGCCACTCCTTGAAAACCCTATACAGGGTTGCTATGAGTTGGAACTGACTCAACGGCACTTAACAACAACAACAACAAATATATTATCCAGCATTTGAAGGAGATTGAAAAGACCCTGGCTTGAGTCAGGCACTTCTTACTCCTCAAAAGCAACATTTTTGCTTTGTAACACTTTAAAGAGATCCTTATGGCAGTGTAGTGGTTATGAATCGGG
>NW_006408837.1:1083975-1088028 GCF_000296735.1 Chrysochloris asiatica | reverse complement strand
AGCATGTAAGTGGGGGTCACCCCGCATCCTGTCAGAGCTGGGGGCGAGTGGAGCACAGATACACCAGCATGTAAGTGGGGAGAACCCCCACATCATGTCAGACCTATGGGGAGGGGGACCCAGAATATATTAGCATATAAATGGGGGCACCCATTGACCAGACAGTGGGCAGGACCCTACCTTTCACTCCTTCTCCTGCAGGTGGGACTGAGCCCACCGGGGGTGGAGCCCTGGCCCAGCATTTGGTGCTCACCCAGCCAGGCTGGGTCAGATGCAGGGGAGAGGAAGGCCCCTCAGCTCCCTTGCCTGGTACCTCCCAGATTGGCTTAAAGCAACCCCATCTGTGGGGTGTTCATGGGGTGTAGAGGTCAGTGGGTTAGAAAGTGCCCCTCTCCTCCTCTCTGAGATACAGCCCACCTGAGAGATGGAGGTGGGTTTCAGGGACTCCCTTGGGTAGGCCATGGCCCTGTGGCTGAGGGCAGAGCTTCGAGGGAAATCTGGTCCCCTCACCTCTGTCAACAGCTGCTTGAGAAGTGAGTCCAATACTGAGGGCCTCTTTGATGATGCTGAACTAGGTGGGTACACACCTGCTCAGGCTCCACAGTGCCATAACCTGAGCCAGAGTCATGGATTGAAGAGCGTCCACCCCAAATGTGTCCGTTCAGCTGGGCCATGATGCTCAGTGGTCCGGCAGTTCTGTAAGAGTGTAATTTGCTGATTTATGATGATGTGGCACTGCGGGTTAGTGCACTGGATTGCAAAGTCAGTTTGGACTTCAAGGCCTGTGGTTCTAGCTCATCAGCTGCTCCTTGGAAACCTTAACAACTCAATGACAGTTAACTACAATGATGAAACTATGTCCCACGATATCTGATGGGATCAGCCTATCAGTGGTGAGGGGATGAGGGTGGGATGAAACACCCTCCTTGCTCAGGACACAGCCCTACTCCCATGTCAGGGGTGTCTCCCTGGGGTGGGCGCTGCATCCCTTCTATCTCATAAGAGCTACAAGGAGAGAGAAGCACACACTACCACCCAGCAGGAAGCGCAGGGAGTGGAGTGGACCCTTTAGACCTAGCGCAGCTCTCTGCGTGACTGGGAAGCCTCAGAACTGCCACACCACTCTCCTGTGCAGTCCTGTTACCTCCTGTCCTACATGGACGGGCGTTCCACCTGCAAGATCCTCCCATCGGCAGCCAAGTGCGTGAGCTCATTTCGTGGTTACTCAGGGTGGAAGGGCTCCCAGATCGCCCAGCCCTTCGGGAGCAACACCAGAGCTGCCACCTCATTCTTTACTAATCCACAGTGCCCTGAAGCAGGGACGCTACAGATCCATGTTTGTTTGTTTGTTTGTTTTTGGGGTGGTGAAGTAGATAGCCAGGCCTTTCTTCCTACTCTGTCTTAGTCTGGACGCTCCACTGAAGTCTGTTTGGCACCACAGCCACACAGTAGCCTCTGCTGACAGGTGAGGTGTGTGGGCTCGTGGCTGCTCAGCGGGGCTGAGCTCTCCTCATGGAGCAGAGAAGGAAGCCAGGGCATAGGGCGTTCCCCTGCCACGTGGTCATCTTACAGCCTCGGCCCTGCCACTGAGTGGGCCCCCTGTGTGCTGACACCTGTGGGTTCCCTCTTCTCTGAGGGCAGGGGTCCCTACCATCATCTGTTGAATGACAGATGTTCCCCCTGCTTCAGCTGTAACAGAAATACCACAAGGGGGGTGCTTTAAAAACAGACATTTCTTCCCTCACAGTTTAGGATCTCCAAGTGTGAGTTCAGGGAGCCAGCTCCAGGGGAATGCTCTCTGTCAGCGCTGGGGGAAGGTCCTTGTCTCCCTTCCATATCCGTGAGCCCAGCGCCCCCTGGAGATCTCCGTGTATGTTGGCATCAGCCTTCCCCAGGGTCTAGGAGGTTCCCAGCACAGGGACGCTGGTTCAAAGGATGAGCTCTGCTCTCGGCATTTCATTCTGGGTGGTGGTGGCCCTTCTCTCTCCTTGGGTCTCTAGTAAGATCAAAGGGGGTGCAGACCACACCCCAGGGAGAGTCCCCTGATGTGGGAGCAGGGCTGTGTCCTGAGTCAGGGTGTTGGCTCCCACCCTCACCTGCTCACCGCTGATCACGTCACATGACACTGTGGGTGATAATTGCATCATAACATAACTGCCAAACACCAAGAATCATGGCCCAGCCCCACTGACACATATTTGTGGGGACACAAATTCCATCCATAGCACCCCCAAACACAGAGGAGTGCTAGGATGAAGGAGCTGATTCCGTGGCTGGACTCTGACTGGCCCCAGCTCCTCCCCTCCCCTGCTGGGACCTGTGTGCCTCACTTTCCCCATCTGTGAGATGGGGTGACCTGGGACACCCCTTCCCATGGAGTCAGAATGATAAAGAATTAGGTCATGATGCTTAGGAGTGGTCTGTGGTGTGTGGTATGTGTGTGTGTGTGTGTGTGTGTGTGTGAGAGAGAGAGAGAGAGAGAGAGAGAGAGAGAGAGAGAGAGAGAGATGGTCCAGGGTAGATTCCTCACCTTCCACACAGTAGACCCAGGTTCAATTCCCGGCCAGCACACCTCAGGTACAGCCTCCAACTGTCTGTCTACGGAGACTTGTGTGGTGCCATGATGAGGAATCAAGGCCTGGTAATCCGGATTGATCATGGGGACAGTGCAGGGCTGGTGGTGTTTTGTCCCTTTGTGCTTGGCGTTGTCATGAGTCAGGTCAGACTTGATGACGGGCAGCTAGGAGGGGTAGAAGCTGGGGTCAGGAGTCAGGGTCTGGCAGTGACCCCCTCCTCCAGGGGCTTTCTCCTGTGGGGGACCATCTTGCCCTTCCTCATGCCTCTCTCCTTGCAGGGATGGACTGCCCTACTGCGAGGCTGATTACCATGCCAAGTTCGGCATCCGGTGTGACGCCTGTGAGAAATTCATCACTGGGCGAGTGCTAGAGGTAAGCACAGCTGTGGGCTCCCGCTCTGGACTCAATCCCACGCAGCTGTTGATGGTGACAAGTGGGGATTGGAGGGCCTCTCAGGGTGCCTGACCTCCGTGTCTGTCTGCAAGTGTTCGTACCCCATGTCCTCAGCGTCCTGGGTCTGCTCAATGCCACCTCCTCCAAGGAGCCCTCCTGGTTCTATTGTACATGGTGATAGAATGGGGGACGGGTGGGGCTGGGACATCTCCAGACCCACCTCTTACCTTTCTAGATGGGATTCTGGGGCTGGAGAGTTTGAAGGGTGATGTGCCCATAACCACGTGACAACATTGTGTCTCAGGCCCAGAGAAGCACCAAGTAAGGGGCCGGCCACGTGGAATGTGGCCACCGTGTGAAGCTAACATGCGTGTTTTCTGCACATGTTCTATGAAACAGACCATAGACACAGCCCGGCTCCTCCCACCACACCTGACACCCTCCTTGGGTCATAGTCAGACCTGAAGGGGCACGCGGCGGGGGTGGGGTGTGTGTGTGAGGGATGGGCTTGGGAAGTGGGGCAAGGACTGAGCACTGGGAGGAGGCCCACCCGGCCGAGGGGTACAGGAGCCTGTGAAATGCTCTGTGGGGTGTTTAGGGGTACAGGGAGTGCCCTGGGGAAGAATGAGGTTGTGGGGGTCACCTGCCACCATGTAAGGGCACAGTGACCCTTGGGAGTCTCAGGGAAAGTCAGGGTTATATGCTCAGATGGGTGGGGGCCATTCCTCAGATCACCAGAGATCCCTTCCTCCTGCTCCCTCCATGGTACTTGCAGGCCCCACCATCCAGATACTTGTGTGGGACCAGCGTTGAGTTGGTCTTCTCACAATTACTCTTAGCATCCCTCTCCCTCACTTCTGGCCAGCCTGGGGCGGGGGGTGCCACACCCAGAAGTCAGGTGTTGGCCGCCCGCTCTCTGTCACTCCACATGTTGTCCTTTTTTTTTTTTTTTAAGGATTTTATTGTAGATTGAGTTCAAGTTTACAGGGCAGATCATCAGTTTTACATTCAACAAATCATACACCTTGTTTCATTACAATGATTACAATCCCCTCCATGTACCATCAGTTAACAGTATTTCTCT
>NW_006408837.1:1067025-1078699 GCF_000296735.1 Chrysochloris asiatica | reverse complement strand
ATCTGCTCAACAAACAGATTGAATAAGTATGGTGAAAGAATACAACCCTGGCGCACTCCTTTCCTAATTTAGAACCATCCAGTGGTCTCTTGTTCTGTTCTAACAACTGCCTCTTGGTCTATGTACAGGTTCCTCCTGAGCACAATTCAAGTGTTCTGAAATTCCTGTTCTTCACAATGTTATCCCCAGTTTGTCATGATCCACGTAATAGAATGACTTTGCATATTCAGTAAAGCATAAGTAAGCATCTTTCTGGTATTCTCTGCTTTCATTCGCGATCCAGCTGACATCAGCAGTGGTATCTCTCGTTCTACATCCACTCCTGTATCTGAATTTTATTTATGATATTAATGATATTATATGATGATTTCTGCATTCCATTGGGTCTTCTTCTTGGGAATGGGCATAAGGACAGATCTCTTCCAATCGGTTGGCCAGGTAGCTAGCTGTCTTGCAAATATCTTGGCATAGATGAATGAGTGCCTCCTGTGCCGCCTCAGTTGGTTGAAACTGTTCAGTTTGTATTGTGTCTGGGATATACAACATTATATAATCTGCTTTTTTGTTGTTGTTTCAACTCACATTTTCATTTTAGCAGATTTTACGTCCTTATGAATTGGAGTCTCGGTGGGTAACACTGTAGGATAAGCACTGGATGGAATGCTAATCACAAGGAGTTTAACCTTAAACTACCCCGCCCACAAGAGAGCAGGGGACAGAGCTGGACAGAAGCCTGGGCTGTCCTATCACCTGGCCTCCCGCAGTGCCCAGGCATTGGTTTTCATAGTTTCCCGGTGTGTTTGTGCCTCTGTGAGCTGGGACTGTTCTGTGGAGACCCTGGCGCTGTTCCTGGCCAGGCCTCATGCGTGTGGCTGTGATGCTGAACAGCTTTCTGCAGACTGACAGAGTAGGAAGAAAGTCCTGGAGAGCAGCTTCAGAAAACCAGCCAGTGAAACCCTGTGGGTCCCAACAGGACCAGGCAGTCCTTCCTGACAGCAGTCACTGTGTGGTGATGCCTGTGAACTCCAACATAGTCCACCTTGGGCCTGGGCTACCCCTGTGGCTGCAGGTGTGTGACTCTCACCTGCCCCAGTCCTGGTGGCTCTGTCTCTTCCAGGCCCCAGGAGAGGTCTGGATCCTGGATGTCAGGAACCTCAGGGCTAGAGAGACCCCACCAGCCTGCTGCCAGATTCCCACATGGTGGGCCCAAGGGCAGGTGGGGCTGCAGTGTAAGCCTGGGGGTGGGGGTGCGCACATGGCTTGGGGTCCTGACCCGGCTGCATCCCAGGAGGAAGCAGCTCTGGTCTCCTCCATCTGTACTGAGGGTGAAGGGCTCCTCTGATGCTGAACCAGCTTCGGGAGCGAGCGTCTCCAGGGCGCGGGCGGTGTCGCGGGCGGTGTCGCCGGCGGAGGCAGCGATCCCAGGAGTCCTCGCAGCAGCACGGTTCTGCGGCTCCTCGGCGGAGGCAGCGCGCTGCGGGCCCACCTGCGCTGGAGCCCGGCGCTCGGGCCCGCCGGGCAGGGCTCACGGCCCGGGCCACACGAGAAGACCCAACGGCCAGCTGAGGGTGAGGTGCCCACTCGGGACCAGACAGCGCTGAGGTAGGACACCCAGGCTGAGCTGGAGGTGGACTTGTGGGGGCCCCAGGAGTACTGTCCCCCCTGCTGCACCCTGAGATGCACAAGGCATCCCAGCTCCTGGCTACTGCACGCTGGGCCCAGTGCCACCAGGCACCCGTCGTCGGCAGCGTCCCTGCTCGTCAGCTCGTCAGCCTGTCTGCTGGGCAAAGGGGAGGGAGGAGTGCATGTCTGACCCTTCCCGCAGCGGTCAGTGTGTGGGGTGGGTCTGGAGCACAGGTGGGCAGTGGACACCTCTGGGGCACAGGGGTGGGCAGGTGAAGTCAGTGGACAGTTGGTGCCCACCCACAGCGAGGGTCACGGAGGAGGGTGTAAGGAGTTGTCCTGAAGTCCCCCAGGCTGAACTTTCCCGCTAAGGTGGGCGTGAGCAGGCGTGGGAGGGGCTGCAGCTCAGCTCTGCCTCTCTGTTAACCCTGACACTGCCATTTCAGAGCTGCTTCCTGGTGCAGTTCCCGGTGAGGAGGGGGGGCTGTTGTCATGGTGATGACAAGCCCTGGGACTGCTAAGTAATTCCTCCTTCCCTCTCACCTCCTTCTCTTCCTCCCTCACTCAGCCACTCCCTTGTCAGACTCGCTGAACACCCAGTGGTGTGTAACCCACCCAGACTTTGGGGGGGATGCAGCAGGGGACCCCTCAGGACCAGTCAAATGTTCCTTCAGTTCAGATAAGCCACATCCTAAGACGGGGGCTCTGATAGTGTAGTGGTTACGAATCGGGCTGCTATCCTCAGGGTCAGCAGTTCGAAACTACCAGTTGCTCCGCGGGAGAAAGATGAGGCTTTCGGCTCCCGTAAAGATTTCCAGCCTCGGAAACCCTGTACAGGGTCGCTATGAGTCGGAACCGACTCCACGGCACATAAAACAACAAACAACAGGACGAGGGGACACACAGGGTTGTCTCCTCCTTCTGCTTTCTGGAGCCCCTGAGTGGTGAAAACAGTTCGTACTAAGACTGAAGGTTCTAGTCACGCAGAGGCGCCTTGGAAGAAAGACCTGGCAAACTGGAGCAAGCACGGTTCTGCCCTGACACGTGTGGGGGTCTTAGGAGGTAGAATCAGCTACACAACAAACGGATCCCCTTCTGTTTGGCATTGCTCATTGTATCTTCATAATAAATGTATTGTGGAGTCCTGATACGATGTTGTAGGATCAACACTGGACCACAAATTCAGTTTGAACCACAGGGTTGGCGGTTCAAACCTACCAGCCACTCCTCGGAAACCCTATACGGGGTCTCTATGAGTCAGAACTTATTAGACAACCCCTACCAACAACAACAATGGAAGTATTACGACTTTCATCACTAGAGGATGTGAACCCTGAATGTTCGGAGCCTAAGAGCGCTTCCTAAAATCAGAGGCAACATCTGTTGCCAACGTCTCTGTGTTTTGTTTTTTTAAAAAAAACACACACACACACTGTGAAGAACTGTCTGTTGGTTGTAACCCAACACAAACCAAACCCAATTCCTCGAGTTGATTCCAATTCATAACAACTCTGTATTGGGTTTCTGAGACTGTACGTTTTTACGGAAGGAGACAGCCTCATCTGTCTCCCGTGAGATGGCTGCTGGGTTTGGACCCATCACATCGACTCTTGTTTCCAAAACCCTCTTTTGAGATTGTACCCATCTAGACAGCCATCTACATCTTTCTCCTGGTCACTACGTGCCTGCCTTTGCTCTCCAGCAGCATGCTAGGGCATCAAGCCTTGTCCTGAAGTCTCTGTCATATCCTCCCGTGAGTATCACTGGGGTCCTTGTAGTGCCAGCTTGACTGGGCTGCTGGTCTCTGGACATTAGTATGTGGATACCCAGGGAGACTGGTGGTGACCACTGAAAGGAAGGCTTGGTGACACTCCGTATGGTAAATTACACCCAACGGGCCCTCTCCCTACCAGACCATACAGAATCTGCGCTGTTCAGGAGGTCCCATCGGGTCAGTCCCAACTCCTAGCGACCCTGTGTGCAGCGGAACAAACCTGGGTGGTCCTGTGCCATCCTCACACTTGTTGTTAAGCTTGAGCCCATTGTTGCTGACACTGTGCCAATCCATCTCTCTGGGGGTCTTCCTCTTTGTCAAAGGCGCCCTGGTATTGTAATACATTTACATGTTGGGTTGCTAACTACAATGAGGGAGTCCAGCTCTCAAGGAGTCCTGAGACTGGAGAGGAGACCGGAATTGGCGAAATTAAAAGTAGTTGAGGAGTCTCCGCTTAGTTGGCTGATGGAGCTCACTCTGCCCCCAGCTCAGCAACAGTCTGTATTTATACTTAAAGTTACACAATGCGTAATGATTTGATACTTTGATATTTTCCCTTGAATTAGTACACATTTTTAATTATATCATTCTTTCATCTTGTGATTATAAAATCTTAACAAAAGTATTTCTATAATGTCCCACCTGACCTTTCCATATCCTGTTCATTTTCTGACCATTAAGTATTTGTCTTCTGACATCATCTCCTTTTCTACGCAAGTGATACATTGTTTTTTCTTATTCCTACTAAAAGATCAAGTTTAACCTTACACAAACCATTTCCACCTCCCAAACCCCTGATTATGTTCTCTTTCTAATATAAGTTTCTATCGACTCAATCATCTTTGCCTACACTACCTTATTGTTTCTACTAGCTAACTATCAATCTTCTACCCTACATAAAGAACTACTATTTTCTATAGTAACAGCATTACTAACACCTATTCAATTATTTTGTTTTTCTAAAGTATTCATTAAATTGCTTAACCACAGTGTTTCTATGTTTCTTTCTTTTGGGGCCATGAGGCATGCTAAAGGGCCCAACCTGGTTAATTGCTGCAGGAAAGGTAGATTATTAAAATTTGAACACCTTTCATTTATGTTCACTATTCTCTGCCCAATTACATAGGTTCCTGTATGTGGTAGTGGGGGGTTTGTGGATTCTGGCTGGTAATTGACTTAGGTGGGGCCCATAGGGGGTCGGTCGGCTTTACTTTCGTTTTTTATCTGCTTCTGTGATCTCATAAATGCAGCTGCTTTGTATTCAGGTTTTCTTTGAGAGGAAATAGGTCACGGCTACTTTAATTTGTCTAAAATTCTCTTTGAATCTAATCCAGTGAAGCTGAAACAATTGTGGCAAGACTGGTTTTTCCTAAGCTCTGTAGAACTCACAGTGGGAGCTGTGAATGTGACAGTACAATATATCCCCACAAGTGGGATCAGAACCATCCTAAAAAAGAGAGCGAAAGGGTGCTTTCCCAAAAACCATCTGCCGTGCGGATGTTTTCTCCTTTGCCGGAACTGTGTCAAATGGCAACGGGGTCAGCTCCCAGCACAAGATCAGCAGTTCAAGTCAACCAGGTGCTCCAAAGGAAAAAGATGAGGCTTTCTGCTCCTATAAAGATTTACAGCCTCGGAAACCCCGTACAGGGTTGCTGTGAGTCAGAACAGACTCCACGGCACACCACCACCACCACCTGTATTTTACCAAGCATGCTGCCCTTCTCCTGGGACTGGTCCCTCCTGATGTTGTTGTTGTTGTTAAGTGCCATCGAGTCGGTTCCGACCCATAGCGACCCTGTACAGGGTTTCCGAGGGTGTAAATCTTTACGGGAGTAGAAAGCCTCATCTTTCTCCCGCGGAGCGGCTGGTAGTTTCGAACCGCTGACCTTAAGGTTCGCAGCCCGATTCGTAACCACTACGCTACCGGTCCCTCCTGATAGTACGTCCAGAGTATGAGAGACCAAGTCTCACCTTTCTTGATTCTTAGGAACACCCTGGTTCTTCTTCTTACAACGCAGTTTGTTTATTATTCCTCAGGCTTTTGTTGTTGTTAGGTGCCTTCCAGTAGATTCCAGCTCATAGTGACCCTGTCCAGTCCTGCCCCTGCCTCACAGCTGGTATGTTTGAGCCCACTGCTGCTGCCCCCGTGTCAGTCCTTGTGTGTTCCATTTTATCCTTGACAGCTTCCAATTTTCCTACATTCATACTTTGTATCTCTCATGGTCTGATTATTAATGGATGTTTGCAACGGTTTCTCGTCATTTTGAGTTGTGCCCCATCAGTTAGTGAAGATTCTGAAAACTTTGCTTCATCCACCTCAAGGCTGTTGACTGGACTTTGAAGAGGCAGCTCTGCCCAGTCATATTTTGAGTGACTTCCAACGTGAGGGGCGCATCTTCTTGCACGATATCTAACAACGTTCTGCTCCTTATTCATAAGGTTTTTAGTAGCTAACCATTCAGAACGAGTCCAACTCTCCTTCTTCCTCGTCTGCCTTGGTCTGCAATCTTACTGAAACCTGTCCACCACGGGTAACCCTACTGGTGTGTAAGGTAGCAGTGGTATAATAGCTTCCAGCAACACACAAGCCGCCCCAGTATGACACACTGACAACCTGACAACCGTGTGGTAGGTTTCTCTAGCAGTCCATGATTCATTGAATATTCTTTGAAAATACCATCATTCAAAGGCATTAATTCTTCAGTCCTAAGTATTTATTAAAAATTTTAATCATAAAACAATATGTGATTGAGTTTTTAATTGCTTAAATGTGGTATTTCTTAGATTATTTTGTGAAATCTTGGGGATGGCTCAGGTCTGCTGAGCACAGGATCACCTGCAGTCGGGTGAGGTTGGCTCCTGGTGAACCTTGGAGGAAGGAGAGAGTCGGGTCCTAGATGTGACTCGGTTGGGCGAAGGAGTATTGTTGACTGAGGGACCAGTGGGTGGGAGAGTCCCTGGGGAGAGCTCAGCTTCAAGCCCTGGCTGGGTGGCGGGGCTAGAGGTCAGGGATGGACGCAGAGGCACAGGGCTATGCAAGGCCCAGGGAGGCTCATTTTCAGGGTGAAGCAGCCCTGGGGGTATTGGAGGGTGGCAACTGGTCCGCAGGGTCGTTCCATATAAAATAAACAAACAGAAATAGACTTCCTGCAGTGTAGTTGGTTCCAACTCATGGTGACCCCTTGTGCTTCCGAGCAGATCCCCAGATCTTTCTGCTGCTGCACCGCTAGGTAGATTTGCACTGCTAACCACCCACTAGGGACCTCCTCCAGTGATTCAACCTCTCCAGACCCTGGTGTCCCGTCCTTCCATTCTGGTCACCTGGACAGGCAGTTGGAAGTCCGAATGGAGCTGGCTGAAGTGGGCTAGCAGCCAGTCAGGGATCTGGGTCCTGCCCTGCCCACTCAGCATTCCTGGGGTCCTTTGAGGGCAAAGGGGCTTCTTCCTGAGCAGGCGGGGGTGGCCAAGTCATCAAGGAATGGATGAGGTCAGTTCCTGGGACGGATGGGTGCTGCTGGATTTGTCTCCCCTTTGACAGCTACTGAGGATGGAATTGGGGGGGGGGGTTCCAGGAGGCTGGTGACTGTTCTTTAGCCTGTCTCGCTGGTCCCTGTCTGCATGTCTGAGGTGGCTGCTGGAGCCAACAGAACCAGACTTTGCCCACTCCCGCACCATCCTCGCTGTCCATCTGTGTGCATGGCTGCGGCCGTGTGTGATGAAGGGGTCTTCCCACCTTGGGGCTTATCTCCCAGCGTCCGCCACACAACATTCTGTGCTGATCCACTGGTTCTCACTGGCTGATTTCAGAAGTAGACAGCCAGGCCTTTCTTCCTCATCTCTCTTAGTCTGACTCTGCTGAAACCCGTCCACCGTGGGCCACCCCGGTAGTACTTGAAATGTGGTTGGCACATGCATGTGTGCACCTGCAATACCACACACTGACAGACTGGGGGTGCTCTCAGGTAGACACTTGCTTACAACCCCCCAACCCTGACTTGAGTCCAAGTTCTAAGTGGAGGCTTCATGGGTACCTGCTTTATTTATCTCTTTTCTTTGGAGCCCCACCTCCAGATCTCCAGAGTTCAAGTCAGTGGGTCTGGGGTGGAGGCAAGGAGCCCTGGTGGCACTGTGGGTTAAGTGCTGGGCTGCTAACTGAAAGGTCAGCTGTTCAAACCCGTCAGTCGCTCCAAGGGAAAAGTTGAGGCTGTGTGCTCCGGTAAAGGTTTGTAGTCTCAGAAACCCTGATGGGCAGTTCTGAGAGCCAGAGTGGACTTGATGGTAGGGGAGTTGGACTGACCAGTGATGTTGAGGAGTCCTGGTGTGGTGCTGTGGGATAAAGCACTGGGTCTTGTAAGGTCATTTGAGCCACGAGGTTGGCGGTTCAACTCACCAGCCACTCCTTGGAAACCCTATACTGGATGCTGGATGGTTCTGAGTCGGAACCGACTCAATGGCATTTAACAACAAAAACAATGATGCTGAGAACTTTAGATGTTTTTCTTGGCCATTTGCACTCGCCTGTCTTCTTTGGGGAAATGATTATTCAAGTCCTTTGCCCATTTAAACTTGGGCTGTTTGCTTTTGCTGTTGATTGTTCCAGCTCTTTCTCTCTTTTGGATACTAAGCCCTTATCAGTGTACAATCTGCAGGGCGTTTCTCCTGTTCGTTAGGTGTCTTTAGGTGCCTGTTCACTTTCTGGTTGACAGCCTTGCATGTGCGGAATGTTTACAGTTTTGATGACATATGGTTTATTTTCTCTGTCACTTGTGCACTTGGCGTATGAGCTAAGGATCTGATGACACATTGGAAGGTTTATTATAACCCAATAGCTTGATGACTTGAGCTTGTATTCACTGATCCATTTTGTGGGGGAAATTTTTTTTAACATGTGACACGCACACAGCACACAAAGACACAAGCATCTACCACGATGCTCTCCTTGTCCAGCCTCCTGACCCAGGGACAGGCATGCCCAGCCCCCAGGCCCCCTGTCTGGTCACTCCTCCATGGATCGTCCTCTCTGACTCAGTCATGTTGGCCTGAGTGTGGGGGAATAGCAGTCTTACACTCAGTCCTTTTAGGGAGGATGCTGTGCCGTGGCTAATGGGCAGGGTGTACCAGTGGTGCTGCCAGAAGCCAGGCTGGGAGAGCACCAGGGAGGGCTGCCTGGAGGAGGAGGAGTTTGGGATGAGTGGAAAGACTTACAGAGGAACTGACCCTGAGGCGGATGTGGAGCTGGGGCATGAGCTAGCCCCTCTGTCCCATGTTGGTCATTGTCATAAGATTCCACACTTTTGTGATGTTTTGGGTTTTTTTTTTTTAAGCTTTTATTGTGAATTAAGTGAAAGTTTACAGGGCAGATCATCAACTTTATATTCAACAAATCATACACCTTATTTCATTACAATGATTATAATCCCCTCCATGGACTATCAGTTAATAGTATTTCTCTATATTCACTTTAGCTCCTTTTTTTAAACACTCAGGTATGTATAATAATTTAAAGCACCAAAGGGCACATTCTGCAAGTCTGCCTCCTGGCCACCAGCTCTCAGTCCCTCTCTTCCCATGAATCTAGAGTCCTCAGCTGCTCCCTCTCTCCATGTCCCCATCTCTGCCTCCATCTCTGGATAAGGTCTCGTGTTCCGCTTGTGCTTTTCTCCCTTGATGATCCTAGGGTCCTCTGTTTCTGGACTGTAAAATAAACTACTCCCTTGTTTTTGTTAAAAAAAAAAAACAAAAAAACTTCTACCTTTACAATTGTGAGAGTCGCAATTAGTCATGATAACAATTCAATCACTATTGAATCGTAAGAATGTTATCCCCATCTCTTTTAACCAGACCCATCTAGACAATATGAAAACTATTCAGTGGGGACTCTTCCTTCCCCCCATACTCTTAAACTAAACTCCCCTTTGAAACCTTGTAAGCCAGTCACTTCGTGCCTTTATTGCCCCCTCATTTTAGGTAGCCAATGTCTAAGTTGCCCGTCCCTATCTACCCTGTGTACACAAGGGATAGCATTGATACTTGATGTGAAGACTCCTTCCCTCTCTGTTGGTATTTAGAGTTACCACATCCATGAGTACAGTGGTGGTGGTGGTGGTCTGCCGTGGAGTCGGTTCTGACTCATAGTGACCCTACATAGGGTTTCCAAGGCTGTAAATCTTTATAGGAGCAGAAAGCCTTATCTTTCTCCCATGGAACAACTGGTAGTTTCAAACTGCTGACCGTGAGATTAGCAGCCCGCCTTGTATCCACTTTGCTACCAGAGCTCAAGTGAATCAAATTATAGCAATTTGCCCTTATTTCCTTTATCAAATATTGTTTTTTTTATTTTTTGTTATCTTCCTCTAGTCAAGTTCATTCTATTGCACAGGTCATAGGTGAAGGTAGGATTTGCCACTTTCTACACACTGGAGCTCTGGTAGCGTAGTGGTTACGAATCAGGCTGCGAACCTCAAGGTCAGCAGTTCGAAACTACCAGCTGCTCCATGGGAGAAAGATGAGGCTTTCTGCTCCTGTAAAGATTTACAGCCTCGGAAACCCTGTTCAAGGTCGCTATGGGTCGGAACCGACTTGACGGCACTTAACAACAACAATAACACATTGAAAACCCCAGAATGTGTGTGACCCGCTTTCTGGTGATCTCCGTTTGATTTTGGTGGTCTGGAACCGAACCCTCAGTGTCTCCGAGGTGGGCCAACACCTTTTGCTTTAGCAGCTGGTGCAGCCCCACCCTCAGGTCAAGACCCCTCCCTTAGCCCCCTCCCCGAGCATCCACCGTGGTTACTGCTTGGTGGCCATGTGCTCTTCCTGGTCTCCCTGCCTCCTCACACCCCTGCAGGGCTTCCTGAAACTGCCCCCCACCCCCCAAGTAAGTGCTTTGCAGAAGTGTTGGATCTGTGCCTGGGAGAATGCAGACAGAGAGACCACCGTCTTTCTCCCTGCCCCTCTTCTTTCTCTCCCATCTTTCCCTCCCCTGCTGCTCTTTCCTCCTCACCTTTTCCCTCCTCTCTCCCTTTCTCCTTTCACCCCTCCATGGGTACATTAGCTGACTAGTGGGGAACCCCCGGGTCCTCTGACTTGAGGCCTGCTGGGGCTTGGACAGTGCTGTGGGCAGGGATAGGGGATGCGAGCCCTGATTTCAGGTACAGCCTCCGACTGGCCGTGAGGCCCCATGCACCAGGCTCTGTGCAGCTGTCCGTGATCTGGTCCGAGCCCCATGTCTGCAGGCCCCCTCATGGTCCTCGAATCCCCCCGTGGGTGCTTGTGCATGGCATCCCAAGGCTGCTGGGGTCTCTGAGGCAGATGTGTTCCTCCCCGCAGGCTGGAGAGAAGCACTTCCACCCTGCATGTGCGCTCTGTGTCCGGTGCGGCCAGATGTTTGTGGAGAGCGAGGAGATGTACCTCCAAGGTAAGAGCTTGTCGCCCTCCCGCCCCCCGCGTGCATCACCGCGTGCATCAGCCACGCAGTCAGGAACTGGGGAGGGTGTCTGGGCTGGGCTCCCCACACGGAGCCCCCTCCCGGGTGCAGGCTGCTCCAGAGATGTTTGTCCATCCAGGTGACTCCCAAGGTGCCTTAAGGGCAGAACTGAACCCGAGGAACCCGCAGAACTCTGGCATTTGGTCTCAGAAGCAATCTTAGATGAGTCTGTGGGAGTTCAGGGGTGGCACCTTCATCTTCCGTTTAGAGACCAGGGTTCCATTCCAGGCCAGGGCACCTTGTACCACCTGTTGGTCCGTGAAGGCTTGTGTGTTGCTGTGATATTGAACAGGTTTCAGCAGAACTTCCGACTCACAGACACTATGAAGAAAGGCCTGGCCAACAACTTCCAAAATCACAGCAGTCTGCTCCCCTGCTACTGTGGGGGTGGTGTGGGGCCGGGCGGCGTTTCCCTGGGGTGTGTGTGAGTTTTTGTGAGGCAGAAGGGAACCCTACAAGAAGGTAAATGCTGTCCTCAGACCCCATTGTCCCTCAGACTGGTCTCTGGAAGGTGGCTCCGCTCAGGTCGGGTCAGGGTTAGGGATCAGATGTTCCCTGCCCTGTACCTCTGGCCTGCTGCTGCCGGAGACAAGCCCTCTTCTCTTAAAGAGAATTGTTGGGGGGCTGAAGAGGGACAGTGAAGACCACCACATGAGCTACGACTGTCTTCTAAACCAAGAGAAAACCTTCAACGAGCTATTGAAGGGGTGTTTGGGAGAGCAACTTAATCATCCTCCTACGTAATCCATGGTGTTCGGTGGGAAAGTCTCACATCCACCCCCGCACCCCCA
>NW_006408837.1:1063421-1065324 GCF_000296735.1 Chrysochloris asiatica | reverse complement strand
TGTTTTCAATAACCTCATATGCATGTGAAAGCTGGACAGTGAATAAGGAAGACTGTAGAAGAATTGATGCCTTTGAGTTGTGGTGTTGGAGGAGAATCCTGAAAGTGCCATGGGCTTTCAATAGAACCAATAGATCTGTGTTGGAAGAAGTGCAGCCAGAGTGCTCCTTGGAGGCCAGGATGGGCAGACTTTGTCTCTCATACGTCCCTGGAGAAGGACATCATGCAGCATCAATAGGCTCATGCGTGGCAACAATTAATTGTGAGGTTGGCCCAGGACTGGGCAGTGTTTTGTTCTGTTGTGTATGGTGTCACTATGCGTCAGTACTGACTTGACAGCACGTAACAACAACAACAGTATAGAGTTTTCATGATTGTGACCTCTCAAACAAAGATTGCCAGATGTTTCTACTGAGGCATCTCTGGGTGACTGTGAGCTGTAAACCTTTTGACTAGAAGTTGGTCATGTTCACCTTTTACACCACCCCGGGGCTCCTTTTTAGTGGGGAGAGGAGACAAATAGCTGGCCGTGAACAGTGGAGAGGGCACACTGATCTCACCTTTGTGTGTCTGCCCCCCACTCCCCACCACTGCCTGCTACACTCAGTCATCTGGAGCACATTTAGGGATAGGCCTTGGTGAGTGATGCAGAGTCATGAAGAGGGCTTCCTGGAGTGAGGGAGACCACCAGGTGAGACAATGCCCAGAGGCAGGAGGACAAGGGTGGACAAGTGTGGTCTGAGGTCCAGAGTTTGAGCCGCAGGAGTGAAGGCCCAGGTGTGGTGGGAGGGAATAGCTGGGGGATATAAGATGGGGTATGCATGGACACCCACCCTGGAAGCTGGGCAGAGGGAGGAGGCTAAGGGACCAAGAGGAAGACTGCAGGCAGCTGGGCAGGGAGCTAGGTGTGGGTTTGGTGAGGAGGGCTGGACTGAGACTGGCTTTCTGCCTCCAGCTCTGTGTCTGAGATGGGTGGGCTCTGACCCTCCCTCACAATGCATGCAGCGAGGACCTCACTTCCCTGCAGACTGACCTCCCTTTCTGAGGCTGAGCCCAAGCAGTGATGTCAGACCCGTCCCCAGTGTCCTTACTATGCCACAGGGCCCCTCTAGGATCCCATGAAAGGATGCTTTGTGTCCATTCCCAGCAGGCACAGGGCAGTCTGGGGGAAGGTGTCCCCTTGCCCAGGGAACCCCCCATGGACACAGAGCCCTGTTACTCCAGGAATGCAGGTTGCAGGATGGGAGCTTCGCTCTGCAGCCTTTAGGGTGCTCGACTCAGGGTCGGAGCCGCTCTTCAGGATACTAGGTGGCCTGTTGGATGGGCCCTGGACTGCCCACCTGTACGAGGGAAGGTGGATAGAGTCAGGGGACATGACCGGGATGTCCCTGGGGTGCGTAACCCTCTTCCAACCTTGCTGGTCCCCCCCCAGAGCTCCAGCTTGCCCTCCCTGGGTGTTGGGGCTTCACAAGGTACCCTTGAGCAATAGACCCCCACATCAAGTGCTCTGAGAAGCAGGGGTTCCGGTAGCCCCCACAGTGGACACTCTTTTGTAGACTTTCCCCAATAACATGGCAGCTGCTGGGGAAATAGAACCAAACATGAAATCTGCTCCTAACCTAGGTAACCGTGTCACAAAAGTAGAAGAGAGACCTGGCTTCAATGACTGGATGATCAGAGCTCAACTAGAAGAAGAACGAAGAGGAATAAAAGAGTAATCTGATACAATTTTTTTTTAAATGTTTTATTGTGAATTATGTGATAGTTTACATGGGAGAACATTAGTTTTACATTCATTCTATTGTATATCGTATCATTGCCATGGTTACAATCCCCTCCATGCATCATCAACCAACCAAAGGGTATACCCTGCAATCCTGCCCCACCCCCAACCCCCAACGCCG
>NW_006408837.1:1058629-1061661 GCF_000296735.1 Chrysochloris asiatica | reverse complement strand
TGGAAGAAGTGCAGCCAGAGTGCTCCTTAGAGGCCAAGATGGCCAAACTTTGTCTCTCATACTTTGGACATATTGTCAGGAGGGAACAGTCGCTGGAGAAAGATATCATGTTTGGTAAGATGGAGGGTCAGAGAAATAGAGGAAGGCCCCCAACGTGATGGATTGGCCAGGTGGCAGCATCAATGGACTCAAGTGTGGCAACAGTAGTGAGGTTGGCCCAGGATCGGGCAGTGTTTCCTTCTGCTGTGTATAAAGTCGCTATGAGTTGGTGCCGACTCGATGGCACCTAACTACCACAACAACATCATTCATGGACAGAGTCCTGGTGTGGTGCTGTGGGTTAATGCATCAGAAGGCAAAGCCGTTTGAACTGCAAGGTTGATGGTTCAAGCTCACCAGCTGCTCCTAGGAAACCCTATATAGGGTCGCTATGGGTCGGAACCAACTCAATGGCACTTAGCAGTAACAACAACCATCCATGGACAAATGGACTGCAATGTAATACTAGCTGGTTTGTTTCATAAATGTCAGGCTGTGGACGAGTATCTATTATATATATATATATCTTATATTACTTTTCTGTTCTTTTGAATCAGTCTCTTAGAAATTGATATTTTCAGCCCTTCAACAAATGGACTCCCACAGAAAAAATGCATTCTAATTTTTTTAGGATTCCAGTCAATCTGGAATGTATCCTCTGAATGTATTTATAACTGTTTATTTCTGGATGGTCATTATCGTACAGCCAAATTTAGCACAATATCTAATAGGAAGGAGCAAATCTATGTGCTGATTTTTACTTGTTTGCCCTGAAGGGAAAATCTATTTTTTAAAAAAGTTTTGGATTTTATTGGATTTTTGTCTTTTAAATTTCACATATTTTTCTGCATCAAATCTAGCAAAAACAGAGACAAAGGTTTATGATTTGTAATGAACATTATACAGTGTCCAGGCACATGTTAGACCAGGAAATTGGTTAAGAAATTTGTCTTCCTAGCATTGCAGGCTGCAAGGAGACATTGGAAAGTAGATTACCAGGCCTTTCTTCTGATGCGCTTCTGGGTGGATTTGGACGTCTAACCTTTGGGATAGCTAAGTGAATCCCTATAGTGATTATTGTCACCTAGGAAACCGAGAGACAGGGCTGTCTCAGTGCTGGTGTTTCTGAAATAACTGTCGTCTGACGTGATAGTTTGGAACCTTTGCAAGTGGTCTAGATGCCTCACAACTCACACAATAGGATAGTGTTGGTATAGTGTTGGCCTTAGTATACCTTAAGGGAAGATGCTGACTTCAAGATAGGAAGCAGTTAAGATAGAGCATGAGGCTTACCTGCCCAGGTAGGAGACCCTGCCCGGAGGTAGAGGCACCTCCCTCCACCCTTTTGAGTGAGTTCTCTCTGGCAAAGCACATCCATTGGAATATGACCTGGATAAGCATTTAGAAAGAACATGCCGGTTAGAAGCCACCACCACCACCTTTTATTTTAAAGCAAGGAAGAATAGCTAGCTAAGTTTTGTAGCAGCTTTCTCTGTCTTCATTCCTGGGAGCTTGAATAGAATGATACTGTCAAAGCCTTCTGGTCACAAACTCTCTTCTTCGGCGTCCCTCTGAGACAAACCCGCCCCTGCAGTGAAATGGCATTAGTAACCTGATTGCTGGCAGCCACCCACCTGCTCCTGGGTTTCCCACGCGCCCCCAGTCCCAACTGAAGTGATAGCAGTGATTTGGACAGGGGGGTGCGGAGATGGCTGCTGCTCCGCGGTGCCCAGTACCCTCGGCAGTAAGTCCCATGGGTCAGATGGCCTCTGTTCCTCTCTGGGCACTGCTCCAAGATGGGTCTCATCAAAGCATCATCATTGTGTGCAAAGTGTGAAGGGTGAACGTCACTCTCACCGACATGAGTAGCATCTCTGGGATTTCAAGCACATGAGGAGGCAAGAACCGGTGCATGGGTTTTAATGTTTTTCTAACAACTGTGCAGATTAGAGGGACTGTGTAGTGAATGTTCAAATGCCTAGTGTACTCGGTCTCTTGTGTAAATTACAGTAAAACAGAGTAAATGAAATTTAAACAAAAAATAAATTTGATTACAAAATGCCAAAAAATTATGTTGACACCAGACTGCAGTTTAAATGACCGAAGTGGGGCCCCGAGACACGCAGTAAGCACACACTGATGGAAAGCTGGCGTCGAGAGATTGTTTGACGCAGGCTGGCCACAGACCACCAATTTGTAGAAAATGCAATATTTAACAGAATAAAATGAAACACACCTGTAGCACCAAGAGAGGTGGGCTTTGACAAACAGAAATTTATTTTTTATTTAAATTTCATTTACTTTGTTTGTAATTTACACAAGAGACCGAGTACGCTAGGCGTTGGAACATTCACTAGAGATTGTGGGGCGAGAAGTCCAGTACACCAGCTCTGGGGGAGTCCTTGTTCCTGGGCTTCTTGGTGATCTCCATGTAGCTTGGCACCCCCTCTTTCTCCATCTGTACTCTGCTCACTTGTGTAATCTCTTTTATGCTTCAAAAGAGATCAAGACACACTGGATACTAATATCCATTAGCATAGCAAAGAAAGCCCGTTACCAAATGCCATCCACACCATAGGTGCAGGGATTAGGACTAACAACACACATTTGGGGACCACAATTCAATCCAGAACAAGGGTCAGAGCTTCCCGGATTGTAACAGTTCAAAACAGAGCCTTCCAGGTCTGGAGGAAAACCCCTTGATTTATTTTCGTTTCCCATAGAAAGAATTTTCAGTGATGAGTTTTCTAAAGTGAATTCTGGCATTTTAAATGTATGCTTACTTTTGCATGGGTGGAAGTGGGTTGGGGGCATTGCCTCTCAATAACCAACCAGGAGACCCACATTAAAAAAGCAAGTATTGTTGTTAGGTGTCATCGAGTCGGCACCAACTCACAGTGACCTTATGCACAACAGAGCAAAACACTGCCCGGTTCTGCACTAACCTCACAATTGTTGCCACACTTGAGCCCATCGCTGCTGCCACTGTGCCA
>NW_006408837.1:1052283-1057939 GCF_000296735.1 Chrysochloris asiatica | reverse complement strand
AAAAACAAACCCACTGGTGTGAAGTCTGTTCCTGTTAACAGTGACCCAGTAGGATGGAGCAGAACTCCCCTAGGGTCTCCACGGCTGTACATCTGTACTGAAGCAGACTGTCTCCTCTTTCTGCCACGGAGCGGCTGGTGGGTTCAAACCATCAACCTATGGTTAGCATTGGAGCGCTTAACCCACTGTGACACCAAGGCTCCTTTCACAAAGCCTCAGAGCCCTAAAGACTCCATCGCCGGAGGTGCCAGGTCCACACCTAACATCATTTTCTTGTTGGGGCAGTGGTGGTAGAGTTCTGACCTTTCATGTAGGAGACCCAGGTTCAATTCCCGGCGAGTGCCCCTTATGTGCTGCCATGATCCATCTATCCATGGAGGCTTGTGTGTGGCTGGGGTGCTGAATGGCTTTCAACAGAGCTTCCAGGCTGAGACCAGGAAGAAAAGGCTGGCAATCTACTTATGAAGATCAGCCTGCGAAGATTCGGTGGATCACAGTGGTCCAGTCTACAACCAATGCTGGGGGTGGGGATAGGGATGGGAATGGGGCAGGGCTGGGCAGCATTTCATCCCCTGTACATGGGGGTCGCCGTGAGTCAGCAGCCAATTTCCCAATAACAAGAAACAATGATGTAATCCAGACTGCAAAGCCATTTAAACTGCAAGGTCGGCAGTTCAAGCTCACCAGCTGCTCCTCGGAAACCCTGCACAGGGTCGCTATGGGTCAGAACCGACTCAACAGCACTTAACAACAACAACAGTTACTTCAATGGAGCCCTGGTGTGGTGCTGTGGGTTAATGCACTGGACTGCAAAGTCAGTTTGAACCACAAGATTGGTAGTTCAAGCTTACCAGCTGCTCCTCAGAAATCCTATGCAGGGTCGTTATGGGTCAGAACCAACTTGATGGCACTTAACAACAACATTGCTTTATGAGACTCCTGATGTGGTGTTGTAGGATCAGCACTGGACTGTGAACCTCAAGGTCAGCAGTTCAAATGCACCAGCTGCTCCTCGGAAACCCTATACAGGGTCACTATGAGTTGGAACCAACTCGACAGCAATTAACAACAACAACATTATAATCATAAAAGAAATGAAAAGCAAATGTCTTACTCACACACACACACACACACACACCGGTCTAACCGTGGCTGTTCTAACAGTGCTAAGTTGTTGTAGATCTTGTGTCTGGGAGGACCTTTCAGACGGCGATGTCTGGGGAGACCTCACATGTCTCTCTAGAATTCCTATTCTGTGTCCCTGCTTGGGGCGTGCGGCTGTGTGTGTGCAGATGGACATGCCTCCACTTTCATGGAGTGCCTAACCTAGCTGGGATGGGGGCAGGGGTGGAGAGGATGACCCCCACACCAGATGCAGATGGCAGAGACAGCTGACAGAGGAACGGACTGGTGCTGGCCCTTAGTGATTTTATAAAGTTCTCCCAACCACCTGATGGAGTAGGGTGTTCTTAGCTCATGTTTAGGTGGGAAAAATGGAATTGGGCAGGGGCTTGCTTGCCCGTTGCCTCACCGTGTGGGGAGAAGGGGAGTGCACCTATGTCTCCTCACCTGTGTGTCCCAGGTGTTCTACCTCAAGGTGCAGGGACCACACCTGCCACGCCTGCCCCTCTAGGTGTCCTGAGAATTTCCTGGAATGGAGTCTAGACTCAAAGGCTCTGAGGCTTTGTGGCACAAGACCTGGTGGTGCAAGGGGTTAAGTGCTGAGCTGCTAACGAAAAAGTTAGTGGACAGCTTGAGGTGACCTTAGAAAGCCTGCGGCTACCAGCAGGTGGGGCCACATAGTGCCTGGTGAGCATGTTGAGTTGATGGCTTTGGCTGGTGACTGGGTGACTGGGCAGAGCTGACGGATGAAGAAACTGGGACCCAGGGAGGCCCTTGAGGCCAAGTGATGTGATTGGTCCCAGCATCAGAGCCTGCTGTCCACCTCTCTGTACCCATGACCTGCTTGCTCCCCATACCCCAAGGAACACCCCCAACTCCAAGCCCACTTAGGCTGGTGTGCTTCCTTCAGCTCCTGCCTTCTATGCCCAGGGGGAACAGGGTGGGCTCACACAGGCTAACCCCCTTGCGATGAGTAATGGTCCAGAGGCCTTTCTCTCCTCTGTATTTGAACTCAAAACAACAGAAATGCTTTTTTCTGTGAGGATCATTCTCTGGGCATCTTGGGTCTGGGCCGTGGGACCCTCCTTCTGAGAGGATTGTTCTCTGGCCATCTTGGACTGTAGGACCCTGTATTATCTCCTGTCCAAGCACTTAGCCCCTGGGGGTACATTTGCCCATTGACTTTATACCCCTCCCGTGGGTTGTGAGCCCCTGGACCAGGCTGTGATGTATGCACCTCCATGGGAGTGGCCCCACTCTATCGCCCCCGACATCACTGCCCCTAGCACCCCCCACATCCCAGGAGTGCACTGACCACTTCCTTCTTGTCTCTCTGCAGGCTCTTCCATCTGGCACCCTGCATGCCGCCAAGTGGCCAGGACCGAGGACAAAGCCAAGGTGAGTGACCTTTCTGCATGGTGCTCCTTATGCTTAGAGGTCCTTGAGCCATGGAGGGGACTCTCAACACTTCCTGTGGTCCTGGCTCAGCCCCCACAACTCCCTGTGTAGTTGCCAGGACCGGGCTGTGGGCAGGGCAATTGGGTGACTTGGGGAGGAACAAGACCTACAAAGTGTATGTAAACATAGAGGGAGATTTGTTTCCAAGAAATGACTCACACACTTGTGGAGGCTCTCAAGTCCCAAGTCCATCAACCGGACGTCAAGCTGGAGGCTTCTTCTGAGTCATGTGATTGTAGGGGCTGCTGAACCCAAAGCCAGCAGGTCAGACGGCAGGCTGCTGGCTCACATGCGAACAGCTGGAGGTCAGAGGCTCATGAGTTATATACAGGATCAAGAAAGTCAGCGGTTCAAACCTCCAGCTGCTCCTCAGGAGAAAGATGAGGTTGTCTGCTCCCACAAATAATTGGTCTCAGAAACCTGATCTAAGGTCACGTGAGCTGGGACCAAGTCAATGGCAGTGGGTTTGGTTTTGAGCTTTGTCAGAGCATCCCGGTCCCCAAGGCAACTCCCCTCACAGCAGATGACAAAACCGAGGTAATTATATAATACTGAGGACCAAGACCCCGCCAGGTCCACACATAACATCAATCATCACACAGGTGGTGGGATGTAACAGGTGGTCAGCTAACCTTCACCCTGCTACCCATCTACCCATCAATCATTCTACTCATAGTTTATTAGTTAGTTTATTGCTCCCGCCACCCACGTACCCATTTGCTCTTTTATCTGTCCATCCATCCATCAATCCATCCATCCATCCAACCTTCCACCCATCTTTCCTTCTACTCATATTAAGTCATTAATTAATTCATTGTGTCATCCAGCCATCCACCCCACTCATTTATCCATCCATCTGTCATTCAGTCTTGTCTGTCCAGTCATCCATCCACTCTTCCATCTATCCATTTATCTGTCTGTTTGTGTGTCCATCTATTTATCCATCCATCATTCTATCAGCTATCCATTTATTCAAACATCCATTTGTTTATATGTCCATCTTTCTATCCATCCATCCATCATCCATCCATCTATGCATCTAACCATCATCCCTTCATCTATGCATATAACCATCCATCACCATCCATCTATCATCCATCTATCCATCCATCCATTAATTAATTCATTCATCTCTACATCCATCCTTTTACTCATCCATCCATTCATCTGTGCATCTAACCATCCATCACCCATCCATCATCCATCCATCATCCATCCATCATCCACCCATCATCCATCCATCATCCATCCATCCATCATCCACCCATCATCCATCCATCATCCATCCATTCATCATCCATCCATCTATCCATCATCCATCCATCCATCCATCATCATCCATCCATCATCCTATCATCTCTACATCTGTCCATTTATTCATCTATCCATCATTCACCCAGCCATTCATCCATGATCTATCCAACTATTCATCCTATCCATCCATCTGAAGGATGTGCTCTGGGTTGAGTCCGGCCCTGGGACTCACAGTGAGAAGGTGTGGACAGACTTGCACCTTGGAGTTTGCCCCCACCCCAACCCAGTCCTATTCTGTGGACCCCAGAACATGTTGGGAAGCTGTTGTGTGTCTCAGCTCTCTACTTCCATCAGGCCTCCTATCATGTATGGTCTTGTTTTCTGTATGTAAATGATGCTGTCTGCTTTTCCCGGGGTCCTAGTTAAACTCACCAGTCGCTCCTCAGAAACTTTATACAGGGATGCTGTGAGTCCGAACCGACTTGATGGCACTTGCCCATAACAACAACTCAGTTTTCAGGGACTGGTCTCTGAAGAAGGATATATTGTTTGGTAAAACGGAGCATCGGAGAAAAAGAGGGAGACCTCCAATGAGATGGCTTTGCACAGTGGCGGCAGTGATGGGCTCAGGTGTAGGAATGATTGCCTGGGTCATCCTAACACCTGGCTGTGGGTTAGCATTGACTGACTTTGGGTCATCCTAACGCCTGGCTATGGGTTAGCATTGGCTGACTTTGGGTCATCCTAACGCCTGGCTTTGGGTTAGCATTGGCTGACTTTGGGAAGTAGATCACCAGACCTGCCTTTCTAGTCTCTGGTTGTCTGAAACGTTCCCTGAGACCTGTTCAGCATCACAGCCACACGCTAGCCCCCACAGACAGATGGAGGGTGGCTGTGTGAGGCGCCCTGGCTGGGAACACCCCTCCAGTTCCATCCAGATTAAGACCATGCCCTTGATTCCCAAGGAGACAACGCCCCCTCATCTGGAGACCCCTAAATTCAAAACTAAACACCTGTGCTCACAGGTATGAGCCTCAGGCCTGCGGAGGGGAGGAAGTCAGAGCCTCCCAGTAGGAAAGAGGGTGGTGGTCCCCAGGTAGCAGGGCTCAGCCGCAGGGCAGAGTGTATGGCCCCAGGACCTGTCCCCGGGGTAACCGTGTTGCCCCTGGCCATATCCCCTCAGGCAGAAATGGCACCTGATGGAGTGACAGCTAGGGAGTGGCTGGGATGGGTGTGGGGAGGGCTGGACCCCAGAGACGGAGGACGAAATGAGGGTCAAGGGAAACCCTGTGGCTTATGAAGGAGCGTGCCCCTGGCGGCTGAGTTCTTGTATTCTGCTGATTTTACCCTGGGAGCTGGTTTTCAGACAAAGTCTGGGAACCTTGGACTCCTGCCCCCACCCCGCTCACTCATCTGGTAACGGGGTGTGTGCAGTAGGGAACCACGGTGACATCTCCCCTAGGAGCCTCAGGTATCGGCAGCTGTAGCCCCAGCATGCTGCGTTCACACAACACAGCAAGGCGACTCTTCTGGGAGGCTGCGGTGCTGATTCCTGATTATAGAGCCCCCTCCTCACATTACCCCAACTGCTTCCTCATATCATATGTCTCCTCCTTCTGCCTCCTCCTATGAGGACCTCGGGAGATACACAAAGTTAGGCTGTGGGCTGCTGATCAGAACGTTCAAAAGAAAGACCTGACGACCTGCTTCCAAAATATCAGCCCATGAAAACCCAATGCCAGACACTTGTACTGTGACGTACTATGAGCCCATGAGAGCCCAACGTCAGACACTTGTACTGTGACGTACTATGAGCCCATGA
>NW_006408837.1:1023482-1051303 GCF_000296735.1 Chrysochloris asiatica | reverse complement strand
ACGAGCCCCTAGACTCCTATCTAATCTTTCAAGTTATTTTTACTGGTTTGGTCCTTAGTTTTTGTTGTTAGACGCCGTTGAGTCAATTCCAACTCATAGTGAGTGACCTTGTGCACAACCGACGAAACTCCGCCCGGTTCTGTACCATTCTCATGATTGTTATACTTCAGCCCATCGCTGCTGCCACTGGGCCAATCCATCTCATTGGGGGTCTTCCTCTTTTTCGCTGACCCTCTGCTTTATCAAGCATGGTGCCTTTCTCCAGGGACTGGTGCCTCCTGGTAACATTCCGAAGTATGAGAGATGGAGTCTAGCCATCTTATGTTGTTGCTGTTGTTGTTAAATGCTGTCAAGACAGTGCCAACTCATAGCGACCCAGTATAGGGTTTTAGAAGCTTTAAATCTTTGTAGGAGCACACGTCTCATCTTTCTCCCAGAGCAGCTGGGGGATTTGAACTGCAGGCCTTGTGGTTGATAAGTGCTGTCAAGTCAGCTCTGACTCATAGAGACCCTGTGTAGGGTTTCCAAGGAGCAGCTGATGGGTTTGAACTGCCAACTTTGCAGTTAGCAGTTCTGTGTTTATCTGAAAAGCTAAGCTGTAGTCTGGCTTTAAGAAGACTTCAGGGGATGCTTTTGGTTTTAGGCTTAAAGACGATGGTTTCCTGGCAAGATTCAGGCATCCATGGTTCCAGAAAGTCTGAATTTCCTGAGAATTTGAAATTCTGTTACACATTTCCGGGTTTTGATAAAGGTTTTTGTGTAGAATATTTGACCAAAATGTTCAGTCATGGTAACTGGGCACCATCCAGTTTGGGTAAAATGAGGCACTATTTAACCATGTCCCCCTCCTCCCACAACATACACACACATGTACCTCTCACATCACTTGAACAGAAGTGGGTTCTAAGCCCAGGTGAACACAGAGGGTCTTGCCTTTATGACAGTGAACTGGGAACTGGTCTGGGCATGGCTCCTGGACAGGGGTGGCTGTAACATCACCTGGGAGGCGTCCTGTCCTGGGATGGCCTCGTCTGTGGGGCTTCCCAGTCCAGCTTCAATGCCCCCCCACAAAGACTCCCAACTGCCTGTCCTTTGAGAACCTCCAGGCCTTGCTGCCTACTAGCCCGGGACCTTGGGCAGTGAGACCCCAGCAGGAAGCAGCTCCTTCTGGAAGCTTCTGAGAGAGATTGTTGTCAGTTTGTAAGCTCTCTCCTGGTTCAGTGAATCTGACCTGGATTTCCTCTAGTGGAAGGTGCTGAGGTGACAGACAGGTGGGTGCCCCATGGTCACCCCTCTGCTTCCCTTCCAGACTCGGAAGCAGACCCTTGGACAGGCTTGCCTGGGCACCACACCCCGTGCCTTACAGGTGTGTCTTCCACCTCATGGTGTCCGTGTCTGTCCTCTGTGTCCATGTCTGTCCTCCTCTGTGTCTACAAATCCCTCTCTGGCTGCAGTGAGTGGGGTAGGGGGCTGCTGAGTCGCTGGACAGAACTACAGGGAGGCTGGGGAGGAGGGCAGCAAACGCCCTTAGAGAAGAAGACAAGAGGCAGCATGTGGGGGAGCCTGCGAGGAGAGGGATCTGAGGCACTCCCCAGCAGTGGGGGCCCTTAGTGGAGGGGAGGTGGGAGGTGGGCAGTTAGACACCAGGTGCTGGGCAGGATGGGAGCTGGAGAAGAGGTATCCACAGAGATGGGCCCGCCTCTGAGACTGAGGGGGATGGCCAGCAAGTGTCAGGACCAGGAGTAAGACCCAGGTCACAGGACCCAGGACTGGGAGGAAGACACAGGTCACAGGACCTGCGGTCACAGTGGCAGTTGTGGTCAGCGGTGGTCAGCCTCAAAGATGTCTGGAGGGTGGAAACTACATCTGGATTGCTTCAGGAGCTGGGTGGGGCAGGGTTGGACCAGGGGACTGAAGGAGTGGACAGTATGGTGTGCTGTTTTTGGGGTGCCTGTAACTGTCCCAAAGTTTGACATGAGGGACGAGTCCCATGAGAGGTCTGGGCTTGGGAGATAAGATGCAACAAAATCCAGTTGTCATTGAGTTGACCCTGAGTTATGGGGACCTCCTAAGTGTCAGGCTAGAACTGGGTTCTCCACAAGGTTTTCAGTGACTGATATTTGGAGGTGATCGGCATACCTTTTCTAAGGCTTCTTTGGGCACTCTTGTACCACGTGGGGACTCGAGATAGATGGATAGGTAAGATAGATGGATGGATGGATGGATGGATAGCTCTCAAGGTAGATAGATAGATTGATAGATATATAGATGATGAAAAATTTATGGATATAAAGGTGTAGCATGATTGATGAATGGACAGGTGGTAGAGAGTTAGAGTGAATGGATGGATAGATATCTATCCAATAATATAATATCTATCCATATAATCCAGATAATATCCATATATATCCAGATAATAGATGATGGACGATAGATGAATGGATCTGACAGATAGCTAGCTAGCTAGCTAGCTAGATGATAGATAGACAGATAGATAGATGATAGGTGTTGTTGTTGTTATGTGCCATGGAGTCGGTTCCGACTCATAACGACCCTGTACAGGGTTTCCGAGGCTGTAAGTCTTTACGGGAGCAGAAAGCCTCATCTTTCTCCTGCGGAACAGCTGGTAGTTTCAAACTGCTGACTTTAAGGGTCGCAGCCCGATTCGTAACCACTACGCTACCAGATGATAGATAGACAGACAGAAACAATGGATGGATACGTAGGTAGGAGGCTGTATGGATGGATGGACAGAGGATAGATGGTAGATAACTCGATAGATATCTGTGTGTGGCTTGGGTTCATTAGTATGTCAGTGCTGCTGGTTCAAACCCGACTTAGGGTGGCTCTGTGTGTATTAGAGTAGAACTGTGCTCCAGAGCGTTTTCACTGGTTGCTTTTTTGAAAGCCAGTTGCCAGGTCTTTCTTCCAAGGCACTTCTGGGTGGACTCAAATTCCAGCCAAGTACTTGAACCAGTTGGTACCACTGGGGGCTCCAGGTGGAATGAATGCAACTCCCCCTGCCCCATAATCTGGGTGAAAACAAAATCCCTGTGTGAGTTAGGTCTCCAGTGGGCTCAAGAGAACAGCTTTTCTCTTTAGCTCTCCCAGAATCGTCTGAGATCGAACCGCTCCACCCCAAAACACCAGGGGATCTCAGGGCACTCTGATCCCTGTCAGCTGCCATGCTTTCCCAGTCTCGTCCTTCCTCAAGCCTGTGTGTTGAAGGAGTCTTCCATCCTGCACATTCAGGTGGATGTTTTGTGGGATGTGACTTGTGACTACCCCCTGGGGGTGGGTGACGCTGACTTCCTGTGTCTGCCCCACCCACCTCCTCCTTTCCCAGGAAACCAGGACCTCTTCAGAAAGCATCGTCTCTGTGCCCGCGTCCAGCACCTCGGGGTCCCCGAGCCGTGTGATTTATGTGAGTGTTGTCCCCATCCAGAGTGGTCCCTGGGCTGGGGGCAGACTGGTGACTGTCATTCCCATGGTGTCGGGGCAGGGGCAAGGGAGAGTTAGCTGCTGTCACCTCTGTGCAGGTAGACTTTTTGAAATCGGAATGAGACCTTCACCATCGGCACTTGTCTGACCAGGTGCCTCCCTGGGCAGAGTTAACTGCTGCAAACATACCGTATTTATTGCAAATAGCATGTCCATGTATATAACACGCACACACATATAGTGCGCATCACCAGCACAGGATGTTAACGGAGGAGGGGTATGCTGTTCAGTGTGCAAAAAAACATACAATGCAAGTTTTATTTGCATAAAAGTAGGCAATCCCAACTGCTCCAGATGTATGAGGGGGCTTCAGAAAGTTCATTGGAAAATGGAATTAAAGGATCATGGAACTTTTCCACCTGTTTTTTTTCCCCATTATTTAGAGAATACTTTTATTATTTTCTGTAATCAACCCCATGTAGGTAAGACCTTACCAATTTAACACAGTGTGTTACGCCTGTACAAATGGAAAAAAAAATTAAGTTTAACGTTTCTAGACCAGTGTGGCTGCTAATGTCTGTACAATGCTTACTCAACATGGTCCAACTTGACATACTTTTTCCAAAGTTGACAACACAGCTAAAGTTTCCAAAAATTCAAACTATATATATATACATACATATGTATAGATATAGCATTTATATAAAAAGACCAATCGCAGCTTTTCCAGGTTCCCACCATTTTTTGAAGCTGCCTCGTATGATCACCAACAAAGTGATGCTGTAGTGCCTCTGTGTATCCCGGTACCGTGTGCACATTTACATGTGTGTGTACTTATACAGACACATGGTATGTAATCGTGTGCACATTTACGTGTGTGTGTATCTATACAGACACACGGTACGTAATCGTGTGCACATTTACGTGTGTGTGTATTTATAGAGACACACAGTACGTAATCGTGTGCACATTTACTTGTGTGTGTACTTATACAGACACACGGTACGTAATCGTGTGCACATTTACGTGTGTGTGTACTTATACAGACACATGGTATGTAATCGTGTGCACATTTACGTGTGTGTGTATTTATACAGACACACAGTACGTAATCGTGTGCACATTTACGTGTGTGCACATTTACATGTGTGTGTATTTATACAGACACACGGTACGTAATCGTGTGCACATTTACGTGTGTGTGTATTTATACAGACACACAGTACGTAATCGTGTGCACATTTACGTGTGTGTATTTATACAGATACACACAGTCACAGTACCTACCTCCCCCATGGTGTCTGGTGCCCAACCCAGCTGCCCGAGGACTGGCAGACTCTTTTTCTGGTCCCAGACCCAGGCCTCTCTGGTCAACCTGTCTCACTCTAGCGTACTCTGCCCCCCACTGGGTGATAAGACCTGGCTGCGTGGTGGCCACTCTCCTTCAGGGATCCTGTCTAACCAGCCCTCCCTCTCTCCAGGCCAAGCTTGGGGACGAGATCCTGGACTACAGGGACCTGGCCGCCCTGCCCAAGAACAAGGCCATCTACAACATCGACCGGCCAGACATGATCTCCTACTCACCTTACATCAGCCACTCCACGGGCGAGCAGCAGAACTATGGCGAGGTGCGCCCCTGGCCGCGTGGGGATGGAGGGCCCGCCTAGTGGCACGGAGACCAAGAGTCCTCTCCTGGGACATCTTCTCGCCCTATCAGATAATCTCATGAGCGTCTTACTTAATTTGTCACCTAGAGGTCCCTGGGTGGTATGCGCAACCACAAGGTCAGCGGTTCAAACCCACCCAGAGGTACTACGTAAGAAAGTCCTAGCAATCTGATTTAGCTAAGATGGCCACCAAGAAAACCCCGTGGAGCACAGTTCTACTCTAACAACACAATTCTAATTTTGCTAACCACAGCAGGGTTTGCCACAAGTTCCCCTACAGAACCCCCCCCACACACACTCTTTCTGCCTGGTGAGTGTGGTGAAAAGTGGGGAGCACACTGGTTACCATCTCTCCAGGTCCTGACATACTGGGTGGCTTTCCTAATGCTCCTTTATCCAGAACATTCTCTCCACCCACGGTTCCTGGAACCTTTTGAAACTTTGTTGAACCACATACTCTGTGTTCCTCAGTGTCCCTATGGGCTGTGTCCTTCATACTGGTGGCTTTAAAGTAGTCACTGGGTGGTAACAGATGGTTAAGTGCTAAGCTGCTAACTGAAAGTTTGGAGACGAGAGTCCACACAGAGGCACCGCAGAAGAAAGAGGTGGCAGTCTCTACTTCTGAAAACGCAGCCGTTGACTCTCCCATGATACAGCTCATTTCTCCTCTCCCACACTGTTGGCCAGGGGCTTGGTTTCCTACGCAGAGCAGCTCTTCTCCAGCTAACATGGGGCTGATGTGTCTTTGACAGTCCTGTGTTCTGGGAAGGGCCCCTGGTAGCACTGTTGGATAAACACTAGGTGGCTAACCAGGAGGTCAGTGGTTCAAACCCACCGGCTGCTCCACAGGAGAAAGCTGAGGCTGTCTGCTCCCACAGACACTGACAGTTTTAGAAACCCTAGGGAGCAGTTCTACTGTGTCCTGTAGCATCACTGTGAGTTAGAACTGACTCAGCCAAAGTGGTTTTGGGTTTATTGTGGTGTTTCTGGTTGTGCCTGGGAGAGGAGGGTGAGATCCCAGTGTGTGTGTGTGCGTGTGGTTTGTGTGTATGTGGCCCGGCACATGGACACAGCTTGGAGCAGGGAGACTTCAGCATTTCTAAGCATTTCCCTTGGACCTTCTGTGGTGATGCCCTGCAGGGCTTCTTGTGAAGTGAGGATGGGGTCGCAGGAAGCCTTGATGGGTGGGGGAGATGTGTGTCTCAGCTCTGTCTGCTCCCCATGTCCCCCAGCACTGCCCAAAGAGCCAGATCAATACTCCAGCCCTGAGACTCCAAACCACCCTCCCTTTCTACTGACCCTTTCCCTCTCTTCTGGTGAGACCTGGGGTGACGTGTTCTCAGGACATGGCTGTCCCCACCTGGGAGGAGCTCTCTTCCTTTTGGAAAAATATGCCATGCCCCGCCCCCCATGGTGCAAACAATTGATGCACTGGGCGGCTAGCCGAAAGGCTGGGGGTTCGAGTCCTCCCAGAGGCACCTCGGAAGAAAGTTCTAGTGATGTACTTCCAAAACATCGCCGTTGCAAGTCCGACTGCGCGCAGATCTACTCTGAGCCAGAATCGACTCTATGGCCACTGGGTGGACAAGGACGGGGACCTGCTTCCCCGGGGCCTCACCGCCTCAGTGCCACAGGCTGTATTTCTCCAAAAGCAAGGTTCTAGAAACCTGTTTGTGAGTCTCATGGTGGCTGAGTCATAGCACTAACGACAGCTCTGTGTTGTGCCCACAGTCTTCTCAGTTACTCTCGCCAACGCCTACTGAGGTAACACCGCCCTGCCTGCTTCCTCATTTACCTCATGCCACCCAGGTTATAAAGATCACCACCCAAGACCCCCGGCAGACCCCCCGACTCCTGGTGGGGCTCTGGGGCCCTCCTTGTGGCTGGTGATTTTTGTAATCCCATCTCTGAGCATGCTGCTAGTGTGGATGTCTGGGGCCCACGTCTTGCCTAAGTCGATGGTGTCTGGGCCCTGGCTAATTTAGAGAAGGAAATTGAGGGGCTGGGGCAGGCTGAGTCCCCCTCGGGCCACTCCAGCTGGGGTCTGCAGAAGTGCCCTTCCTAGTGGAGAACCTTCTGGAATTATTCCTATGTCAACCCGCGTTTGTTACCGGAAGCCTGTTTTTCTCTCATTTTTCAAAACGAGTCAGTGATGTTGGTAACTGTCGGTCAGACCTCAGTTTCCTTGTTAGATCCAGGGGTTGCAGTGTGGGGCTTCACTGAGACCACTCGCTGAAGATCCCACTGTGTGTTTGAATGCATTCACTGAACCTGGAGAGACCTGTCCCCGGTCTCCAGCTTGGCTACAGCTGAAACCCCCCGGGCGGCCTGAGCAAACAGTCTTTCTCAGCTCCAGAAGCTGCACTTGGGAGAGACACTTTGTGTGGCTCAGCTCTGGGGAAGGTCCTGTCTCGTTTCTCCTCCGGTTCCTCCATGGCATCTCTCTGCCCCCATCTCTGCTTGTTTCATCTCAGATTCACTTAAGACAAACCCTGCCCAAACCCTGCCTCAGTGACGTGGAACAAGCCAGCCCTTCCCCAGCCACAGACGGAGAAGTCAGGGACTACAGCACAGATTTGGGGAGTGGGGGAGGGAGACACACGGTTTAAACCATAACAGAACTGTCTTCTGAGCTTTCCCTCTGCTTACCAATCGTGAGACAGGACATGGAGAAACCAGAGATAGTCCCAAAGTCTGTCCCCAGCCAGGTCCAGCTGCCTCTCTACCCAGATGAGTGAAAAGAGCCCACCCAGGAAGAGCCACGGAATCACTCCGCAGACTCCTCCGAGACTTATGGGTCTGTAGGTGGGAACCTCTAATTACATGTTCTTCAGTATGGTATGGACAGGCATTCACACCACACTGTCCCCAGGACAGTGTGGACCCCGGACATTCACACCACACTGTCTCCATCACGGTGTAGACCCCAGACTTTCACACCACATGGTCCCCAGCATGGTGTACACCCCAGACATTCATACCACACATCCCCCAGCACGGTGTGGACGCCGGACATTCACACCACACGGTCCCCAGTATGGTGTAGACCCCAAACATTCACACCACACAGCCCCCAGCACGGTGTGGACCCTGGACATTCACATCACACAGCCCCTACCACAGTGTGGACCCTGGACACCTCACACCACACGGTCCCCAGCATGGTGTGGACCCTGGACATTCACATCACATAGCCCCCACCACAGTGTGGACCCTGGACACCTCACACCACACGGTCCCCAGCACGGTGTGGACCCTGGACACCTCACACCACACGATCCCCAGCACAGTGGTCCCAGACTATGTTAGGTTCTGTCCCAGGCTGTCCCGTAGCAAGGGTTTGCTCTGTACTGGAGCCAAGGCAGTGGGGGCTGCTCAGTGACCACCTTCATGGCCCCCAATGCCAGTGGTGCTCAGCCCCCCAGTGTGCCCCCTGGCCCTCTGTGGGGGATCCCATTCCAGACCACAGAAAACCAGACCCTTCTGTTAAGTGCCCACCTGACTTTTCCACTGAGTCCTGAATGTCCCCCTCTTGGGGTCAAGGTAGCACCTTTCATCCTGATGGGCTCTTCTATGGGTGACCCTTCCATCCTGCAGAACCTTTACCAGAGCCAGCCAGGACTCAGCTTCAGCCACCTAACCATGCAAGTGGTCGGCTGGCTCCAGCTCCCATACCCACGGGCCAGCCAACCAGTCTGCACATGGCCTGGGAGATGTTAGACGGGACCCCAGTGAGGGGCACTGGACACAGAACTGTGCAGAGGACACCTAGAGTGGGGAGAAAGTCGGACTTCAGATGTCCAGTGCTCAGTGACATGACCAAGTCCATCTGACTGGGGGTGGATCCAAGGGTGAGAAGAAAGCCAGAGAGACCGAGGGGCCCCCGAGACCTCACGCTACTTGTAACTGGTGCCGACCTGGAGGGCACAGCAGAAGGTCACCTCATGCCACCCCTCCAGACGGTGGGCACCAGGTCCTGGCGCATCCATCTCCTGCAGTCCTTGCACGCTCCGCTGGCCCTATGGCCACCTGCGTCTCTGTGCGTCTGCATCTGTCTCCATCTGCTGCACTGCTGGGCCCAGAAGGGTCACCCGCTGCTCTGAATGTGTATCTAGGGCCCCTGAGTCCTCATCCACACACAGGGAGCCCCCCTAGAGGGCTTTCAACCTGTGTTTGGAGGAGCCCCAGGGCTGAACATTCAGTAAGTGGGGAGGAGGGTGGGACTCTGCTCTTAGGAACCCGGCTGTGGCCCCCACCCCTGACTCTGCAGCTGGGCAGGCATGAGGGTCACTGTGGAGGAGTGGGGCGCTCACAGTGGTATCTTCCCTGCAGGGGGACCAGGACGACCGATCCTACAAGCAATGTCGGACCTCCAGCCCCAGCTCAGCGGGTTCTGTCAGTCTGGGGCGCTACACCCCGCCCTCACGGTCCCCACAACACTACAGCCGCCCAGGTACTTGTCCCCCACGACACCACCCTGATACAGCCACAGGACTCCCTGTTCTCTGTGAACACTGGGCAAGTGAAGGCAGGGATGCTGAGGGAGGGTCCATTCATTGAGGGACCTTCATGTAGGTGGGGAGGTTAACTGAACAGGCAGCTGGTCAGCCAAGGCCCCATCCTCCAGGAAGCATGTGAGACCCATGCCAGGCACACAGAACTGAGCAGGTGTTTCAGGGGTGAAGGATAAGGGAGGCTGTGGTCAGAGACCAGGGTCGGTCAGTTCTGAGCCCGTGTGGTCAGAGTAGACCTGAGCCAGAAATGGAGTTGTATCTGTCCGTGATTTCCGGGGAGCTGGCTCTGCAGTCACCACAACAGCCAACCCCATGCACTCGGTACAAGGCAACTGCCAGTCACTCCGAGCAAGAAACAACCTGAGGCAGGACCTGGTGCCCATCTCATCCATTTACCATCCAGCCACCTGCTGTGTCCTGCTCCCCCTTAGCTGTCACATTCCTTGCCCCCATAGTGTGTCAAAGCAATACAGATGCTGCCTTTTTGAGGGGTCTCCAAGCTGACTTCTCCTGGGACAGCCATTGCAGGACCACCCTTTCATCCCCAGGGGACCTAGCTCGCCACCACGCGGCCACCACGCAGCCTTTACATCAAGATTCGCTCATTCGCTATTTTCCTTTACATTCTGCTGGGTAAATGCTGCTCGGTCAAGCTGGGAAAATAGACGGATGAGGGAATGAATGAATGGATGAACGGATGAGTGGGTATGTGAGTGAGTGTGAATCACTGGACAAGTAGTGTGTGAATAAGGGAGGGAGGGAAGGACGGAGGGAGTCAATGATTGAGATCATGAACAAGTGAATGAATGAGGCAAGGAGTGATGTGTGAGTGAGTGAATGAATGAGTGATCAAGTGAATGAATGATCAAGCTGATGAGTGAGTGAATGAGTCAGTGAGTTATTAAATAAATGAATGAGTGAGTGAGTGATTTATTAAGTAAATGAATGAATGAGTGATTTATTAAGTGAATAAATGAATGAGTGAATGATTTGAGTAAATGAATGAATTAGTGATTTATTAAGTGAATGAATGAATGAGTGAGTGAGTTATTAAGTAAATGAAAGAGTGAGTGAGTTGTTTATTAAGTGAATGAGTGAGTGATTTATTAAGTAAATGAATGAATGAGTGATTTATTAAGTGAGTGAATGAATGAGTGAATGATTTATTGAGTAAATGAATGAATGAGTGAGTGACTTATTAAGTAATGGATAAGTGGGTGAGTGATTTGTTAAGAGAATGAATGAATGAGTGATTTATTGCATGATTGAACGATTGACTGATTTATTAAGTAAATGAATGGGTGAATGAGGAGCAGGTGGTAGGGGAGTGGTGGATGAGCTTCCCTTGGCCCCACTGAGCCCTTTCTGATGGTCTCTTTGCTGCCTGCCGGTCACCCCAATGACAGGATGACCTGACCTCCTTGTGGCCCCAGAGAGCCAAGGCTAGGATCTCAGCTGGGCATCAAGCTGTCACTTCATGTGAGCGCCTTGCAGGGTCCGGGAGAGCCACTGTGGCTCCGGTACCCAGCAGTCCTGCGTCACCACTTCTCCTTGCGGGCCAGCGTTGCCCTTCCCAACCCCTTCAGCAAGGACACTTGGTCTCCAGCCATTGGGTGACCCTTCAGGTGCCCCCAAAAGGTGTGCCTTCCTCAGAGAGGAAGCAGAAATGTTCCTAGTAGCATGGGGACTAGGAATATTTTGTGGCTTTGTGGTCGGCGAGCGCTGAGTGGACTCTGACATCCTCTCTGTTGCCCTGTAGCGGGTACTGTCAGTGTTACCACCAGTAGCTGCCTCTCCCTGTCCCAACACCCAAGCCCTACCTCCGTGTTCCGACATCATTACATTCCCTACTTCAGAGGTAAGGCGCGCAGGACTGCGGGCTGTTGTGCGTCCCAGCGTCTTGTGTGGCCGCTGTCCTGTGTCCCCGCATGGCTTCTGAGTCCTGTGCCTCACATCCTGAGCTCCCTCGCTGTGTGTGTCTTGTGCATTTGACTCTGTTCCTGTTGGCGTCTCAGTGTTGTGGAAGGAAGTGAACCGGCTGTAGCCCACGACATCCCACATAAGTTTGGAGAGGTGTAGGATTGTTAGCCTAGAATTCAGGAGGAAATGGAGGCAGAGAGAAGGGCTGTGTGATACAGGGACAGAGGACACATTAGCACAGTGTGGCTTCGAGTCCTGGCTCACCCCAGGGTGCAGAACTGCCTCCTGAACCCACCTCTCCGTGTCTGTGTGTACGCAGTTTGCACCTGGAAAATGCTGAAGGTATGCTCATGGAAATGCATTAGAGGGAGCAGCCAGGGAAAGCTCTGACAACTCCCCAGGGGATGTGTGAAGTCCCCTGTTCTTACAACTACTGTGTCCCCTGAGGACCCTCCCACCTGTGTGGCAAACACAAGTGTCTAGTGGACACAAATCTGTTGGCCACACCCACTTCTCTCGTGGCCACGATGGTCATTTGCCTGGACCGATGACATCACCATAAGTTGTCAAGGACTTCGTTTTACTTAGACCCACAATCAACACCCACGGAAGCAGCAGTCAGGAAATCAAATGACGTACCACACTGGGTGACTCCGCCGCATAAGACCTCTACAAAGTATTCAGGAGCAAAGATGTCAGTTTGAGGACTGAAGTGCATCCGTCCCAAGCCGTGGCATTTTCAATAACATGACACATGAAAGCTGGGCAGTGAATTAGGAAGACCATTCAAGAATTGATGCATTTGAGTTACAATGTTATAAGAGAATGTTAAAAGTACCATGGACAAAAATGTCTCGGAAGACGTACAGCCAGAATGTCTCTCAGCAGTGAGGATGGTGACTTCAGCTCGCTGACTTTGTGTAGGTTATCAGGTGGAACCAGTCCCTACTGAAAAATATCATGTTTGGTGAAGTGGAGGGTCAGTGAAAAAGAAGAAGGACCCCTAACGAGATGGCTGGACACACCATTCACATCAATGGGCTCAAACATCCCAATGACCATAAAACAGGCAGTGTTTCATTCATCTGTACATGAGTAGCTGGGCACCAGAGATGACTTATTGGCACCCAAGAACGGCAATCACTAACCTTGACCGTCACTGTCCCCATGAGAAGTGTCCTGTCCTCACAGTTCACGGTCTCGGTGGGCACATCTGTGCTCATGGGCAGAAGGGCAGCTGGTGGAGGAGTCACCAGCGTGGCGTTCTCTCCCATCCATGTGGCCCTGCTGGGGTGGACAGCAGCCATCCAGAACTGGGGTGGCCCGGTGTGGTCCTCTCCCATGACTGTGTCTGAGCCTCAGCCTCCAGTTCTTCTGCGCCCGAGTGAGGAGAGGCAGGCTGAGCCCTCCACCCAGGGCAGAACCTACAGTGAAACCTAACCGAGCTCCTCAGTGCAGCTGCCCACATCCATGTCTGGGTATGGGCAGGGTGCCCAGCCTTACCCGAGCTGGAGAGCATGCCCCGTATCTCTGGCCATGGGAAGAAAGCACAGAGAGACCCCCACATGTAGCTGTCCCCTCAAAATGTAGACCCATAATCCTTTATGCCTCACAGGGTCCACCAGAGCAGGGACCTTTGTGGTCTTCTCTGGTGGACTCTGACTCTTGGGGATCATTGGTTTCCATGCTGCCCTACCATGTCCTTCCTGCATGCTGGGAGCAGTCTCAGGCCCATCTCCTCAGGTGTGGGCACCTGCACACCTCTGCTCTCCGGGACCCTTCCTGGCTTTGAGACCGCCCAGCACCATACAGACTGGCTCAAGTCGTGTGCACCCTTGGGTCCACCTCGAGGCCACTCAAGACCTACCCTTCATCCAACACTGTCCATCCTGCCCAGTGGGTTCCAGTGTATGCTGGCCTGTGTGTGGCTAACTCCCTGCTGCTCTCAGCCAGATGCAGGTCCAGCTATCCATCCACACCCTCTGTAGGGCAGCTCCTCTAGGTACATGACCCCCTGGGTCCAGGGAGAGGTGTGGAGCCAGTTTGAATGGTCCTGGGTCCCCTCCCTCTCTCTCCCATGTCTCAGTACCCCCAAACCTGCATCCAGGACAGGGGCTGAGTGCCATGGTGTAAATCCGTCCAAGGGTCTCCTGGGGAGGAGGTTCAGGGACAGCCTGCGGGGGGCGGGGGAATGTCCTGGCCCCGCTGACCAGCATGTGGTGTGAGAAGGAGGGGGCGCAGGTGTGGAGCTGCCCACAGGAGAGGATTGGTTTCAGAGAACGGGCTCACTAATAGCCAAGTGCCAGGCTCGGCTTCCAACAGGCTCTTCCTGTTGGGAAATGTCAGCGTTTGCTCACAGATCTTCAGCTGATGGTATCAGGCCCACCACACTAGAGAGTGCTCCGATTTACTTAAAGTCTACTGATGTGAATGTTGGTCAGATGTGTCTGATCCAAGTCACGATCTTGTCTAGATCTGTGTTAAAAAAAAAGTGCAGCCAGAGTGCTCCTTCGAAGCAGGATGGCCAGACTTCGTCTCTCATACTACAGACATATTGTCAGGAGGGACCATTCCCAGGAGAAGGATATCCTGTTTGGTAAGGTGAAGGGTCAGAGAAAAAGCAGAAGACCCCCCAGTGAGATGGATTGACAAAGTGGCAGCATCAATGGGCTCAAGCATGGCAACAGTAGTGTGGTTGGCCCAGGACTGGTCAGTGTTTTATTCCGTTGTGCGTAGGGTCTCTATGAGTCAGAACCGACAACAACATATGCTTAGGAAAGCTAAACAATGACTAAGGAAGGCCAAAGAAGAATAAATACATTTGAGTGATGGTGTTGACGAAGAATATTGAATATACTTTGGAGTCCCAGGGAAAGGAACAAATCTATGTTGAAAGAGGTGCAGCCAGAGTGCTCCTTAGAAGCCAGGATGGCCAGAGTTTGTCTCTCATACTTCAGACATACTGTCAAGAGGGACCAGTCCTTGGAGAGGGACAACATGTTTGGTAAATCCGAGGTCAGAGAAAAAGAGGTAGATCCCCAATGAGATGGATTGGCACAGTGGCAGCAGCACTGAATTCAAACTTAACAAACAATTGTGAGGTTGGCACAGGACTGGGCAGTGTTTCATTCTGTTGTGCATCGGGTCGCTATGAGTTGGTACCGACTCGATGGCACCTGACAACAGCACTTCACAGCAGTGACCGGAGTGAGGGCTGACCACACACCATGCTCACCATCACAGACTTTGCCGCGTGGCCTGCTGTGTATTGGGATAAGACCCTCACTCGTGGGAGGAGCTGGTCTTACTTCTGGACCCGGGGAACAAGAATCCAGCAAGAGCCATGCAAGTTCTCCTCACAGCCAGCAGGGGCGCCATTTCAGCTACAAAATGAACCAAGTCCTCACACAGTATTGTTATCCAAAGTGTAGAATAAACATTCCAGGATGTAAATAAATGATGAAAAAATGAACAAGGGGAGAACAACCAAGCCTGCCATTCAGAAGAGTCCCCTCTATCGGACCTAGATGGGATGCCCTCAGGGCAGTGGGTTCCCGCCCCTGAGAGTGGTCAGTGCTGGGAAGGTAAAGCTAGTCGTTTCTCAGGGGGACATGGGTCCTCGCCACCTCAGTCACCAGGGTCAATGATGGGTCCTGTTGGGGGACATGCAGTCGTGGTCCTCCATCAGGACCACGACCCCAGAGCAGGTGAGCAGTGGTCCCTGCCTGGCAGCAGGTGTTGAGTGGGTCTGTTGGGCCAATGGGCTCGTTTGGCTAGTCCTCGCCTACCCAGCATCCCCGGCTCCTGAGCCTGCTGGAATCTTCCACCAGAGGGTCAGACCCAGTGGGCAGGGGCTGTGATCCTGATGTAGAGAGGGGAACCCCAGACTCAGAGCCAGCAGGCCATGGGGAGATCTCCCCCCTAGGTGACCATGCCTGAGGTGACCATGTGGGCAGAGCTGTGGCGCTCAGGGCCTGTTTTCTTGCTGCCTTGGGTTGGACCGGCACAGCCTCGGTGTGTGGCTGACAAGGGGGTTTTCTTGGGGGATGGACTCCTCAGGGGCTCAGAGCCTCCACAGGTGTATTCCCAGTCCAGGGAAGGGACAGCTATATGGAGCAGGACTCACACCGTGAGGGGCAGTGATCAGGCCGAAGTCCCTTCTGCACTGGTGATATTGGTGCCACCATGGTGTGGCTGAATGAAAAGGGGACACAGCTGTACCTGGGACTCTTGACTCCCGCACCACAAAGATGCTCAAGGGTCCAAGCTGGCCGGCCATCCTGTGGTCTGCAGAGTGGATGGTCCTCACACAGGCCCGCTGCTCCTGGGGACACAGGCTCCTCTGGATGCAGGCTCATCAGGACCCTACCTGCCTGTTCACCCCCAGTTCTGACACAAACTTCAGCATGAAGCCAGAGTGTGGCTTCCAACTGCTGCAATTCACATGGGCACTTGCAAATTGAGGGTGCCCATTTCCCTTCAACAAGGTCTCCCAACACAATGTTGGTTCCTGGGGTTCCTGGAGAGAAAGCAGACGGTGCTGTGTGTTGTCATGAGATCGTCCAGAGCCCGTCGCATCTGTCCATCTGTGGACCCTTAAATACGTGTGTGTGGGGGGGGACTCCCCCTGTCCACTGTGACTGTTCATATGTTTCACTTGATAATTCAACCATAAGTCAAAACAGGAACTCCAGATGCAGCTGGGGCAAAACAAGGAAACCAGAACCAGGGGTACCCCGTTATCATGCTGAGAAATGGGGTGCTGTCTTTAGGAGCGTGGGGACTGGTGGACACCAAGCGCTGATTTGCCTGGAGCTGGTAGAATGATTCCATGACTTTTAAAGACACACGTTCATTCGATTCTGAGCCAGAGTTGTACTCTGATTGGCTCTCTAAGAAAGCAACTATTTTACATAAAAGGATGAGGAAGAAAGGGAGTCCCGGGTGCTGCACACAGTGAAGCACTTGACTGTCAACCGAGTTGGAGCTTCAAGTCCACCCGAGGTGCTTCAGAAGAAAGGCCTGGCAACCTACTTCTGAAAAACCAGCCGCTGGAAACTCCTCTGCGGGGCTCAGGTCTGCTCTGGTACACTTGGGTTCGCCACGAGTCAAGGTCAATTCTGCAGCAACTCGGTTTTTAGGAGGAGAGGCCCCGAGCCTGGGTGAATTTGCAATCTGTTATACATAGGTCATAACAGGTACAGGGAGCTGAGCAGGTGTGAGTCCCAAGACCTGGGCATGCTGCCAGGGTGTTCTGCCCACCCGTGTGGTGACCCAGGCCCCCAAAAATCCCTTTGTGCCCTGGGTCACCCAGAGGCATTGACTTCAAGTGCTGGATGAGCTGGTGAGGGGGTCTGGGCTGACTGGGGGCACAGCTTCCCAGCTTGAAATACTCTCCTGTGCCCTCGTGTCCCCTCGGGTCTGCTCTTGCGTCTGGAGGCAGTGAAAGTGGTCGCAGCACACCCAGCCTGTCTGTGCTCTCCGACAGCCGGCCGCCCCCTTCCACCTACCAGCAGGCTCCACGTCACTTCCATGTTCCAGGTAGGACCACGCGCCCACCACCCGCTCACCTGAACAGGCCGTGTGCCACCAGAACCCCCATGCCCCCCAGGTCCTGGCCCTGTATAAACACATTCAGGTGGATTTGCATACCCCTAAGGAGCTCTGGTAGTGTAGTGGTTACAGATCAGGCTGCCAACCGCAAGGTCAGCAGTTCGAAACTACCAGCTGTTCCGTTGGAGAAAGATGAGGCTTTCTGCTCCTGTAAAGATTTACAGCCTCGGAAACCCTGTTCAGGGTCACTAACCCTATCTATACAGGGTCACTATGGGTCAGAACTGACTCCACAGCACATAACTACCACCACCATCAAATTGCTGTGGGTTTGGATGTTTCTGGAAGGTCCTCCAGCCTCAGAGAGCTGTTTGTTTTCTCACCTGGGTGTGGAGAAGGCTGTCTGATTGGCTGTGATCCTGGGGGGCCTGGGGTCTTGCTTGCTGCCCCTTCTAGCCACCTATCCCTGGGGGTACGGAGAGCAGTGGTCTGTCCTGGGGGCGGTGCTTGGTCTGCATGGGGCTGGTGCCTGTCTTCTGAGGATCGATGGAGACCACCACTGCCTGCCAGCTTACCTTGCCCTTCTTTCTCTCCTGTTCTTTCTCCTCCTTTCTTCTTCCTCAGACACTGGCGTCAAAGACAACATCTATAGGAAGCCCCCCATCTACAGGCAGCATGGTACGGCATGCATGTCTCACCCTGGTGTATTGGGAGGGGACCCAGGGTCTTTGCCCCGAGTCTGGTGGGCACCGAACTCTGATTTGCCTGGAGCCGGTAACATTGCCCTGAGAGGCTGATGTAAATGGTTAAGCTCGGCCGCTAACTGGGAGAGTAGAGGTTTGAGTCCACCCAGAAACACCTCGGAAGAAAGGCCTGGTAATCATCTACCTCCCCAAATGGAGCCATTAAATACTCTGTGGAGCACAGTTCTACTCTGACCCACATGAGGGTGCCACAGGGCACAATCGATTTCATGGCTGCTGGGTTTTCAGACAGGAAGGCCTCTTCTCATAGTCACAGTTACGGGGTGCCCGGGCTGTGTCCAAGGACTCAGAACCCAGGTGGGCTGGGGCTAGAGTGGGCTTCTAACAGGAGACAGGCTTGGGGCATTAGCAATGCAGCTTTGAGGGAGCAGCCAGGCAGCCTCAGCCAAGGTGGGGAGGTGTAGGGTCTCCCCAGACCACAACCCGATACAGGTCTGGGCCCTGGGGCCTGGCTCGACTTAATGAGAGAATCCATGGCCCTGCCTGTCCAGACCGTGGCTGACCACAGGGTCAACAATCAGCTAAAGGGGTTCTTGCTGTCTATCAGTGATGACATCATCTCTGGGCCCCCTGGCTTCCCTCACAGATGTCTTCCCCCACCCCCCACCTCTGCCCCATCTAAGCTTACCTGGGTAGGTACACAGGAACAGAAAGCAGGGTCTCTCCTTTCTCTGAATTTCCGGGTGATCCAAGGCCACTTCACCCTTTCAAGCCTCTGTTTCTCCATCTGTAAAATGGGACCGGTACCCTGTCTAGCCATCCTCAGAGGCACAAACAGTTAAGTACTAGACTACTGACTGAAAGGTTGGCAGTTCAGACCTACCCAGAGGTGTCTCAGAATAAAGTCCTGGTGATCAGCTTCTGAAAGGTCCCAGCCATTGAAACCCCCTATAGAGTGGCTCTACTCTGCACTTATGGGGGCGCTGAGTCATGGTCGGTGCTAATGGTCACTGGTTTGATTTTTGTAACCTCCCCAAACCCATGGCCATGAGTTAATGCTGACTCATCGTGGCCCTATAAGACACAACAGTACTGGCCCAGGGCTGTCCGAGGCTGTCCATCTCCACAAAGGAGCCCTGCTTGAAGCACTCAGCTGCTAACCAGAATGTTCAAGGTTAGCACCCCTGGGGGACAGATGCAGAGCTCCGCTTCTGTAAAGACCACAGCCTTGGAAGCCCTGTGGAGCAGTCAGACTTGACTCAAGGAAACTGGGTTTGGTTTGGTCATCTTTACGGAAGCAGATGGCTACATCTATCTCTGTGGCAGTGGCTGGTGGGTTTGGACCACCAATATTAGCTAACAGCTGAGTGTTCTACGGGTGCAACACCAAAACAAGCAAACGGACACAAACTCGCTGCCATCGTATCAGTGCCGACTCATGGTGACCCTTTTGTCTTAGGGTTTCCTAGCGACCTGAAACCAGTGAAGCATGAACACGTATGTACGCAGAGAAGGAACTGGCTTACAATTCTGCAGTCTCAGGTCCATCTTAGTGGGGGCAGGCCACACCCCCAAGGAGACATCCTTTTAAGTGATTGGCTGCTCATAGCCAATCATCATAGAGTTAATTTTGCCTGTATTAGGTTTTATCACTGGAGAAGGATATCATGTTGGGTAAGGTGGAGGGTCAGAGAAAAAGAGGAAGACCCCCAGTGAGATGGATTGGCCAAGTGGCAGCATCAATGGGCTCAAGCGTGGCAACAATTGTGAGGTTGGCCCAGGATCGGGCAGTGTTTTGTTCTGCTGTGCATGGGGTCACTGTGAGTCGGTACCGACTTGAGGGTTGTCCATGGGGATGAGCACATCCCAACTGCTAACCTCTGGAAATCTTGGTCTAGTCGACACAAAACCCTAACTCTTCTACCTTTACTGGGTTTCTGAGACTGTCTCTATGGAGGTAACCAGCCTCCTCTTTCTCCTGCTGGTGGGTTTGAACTGCTGACCCTGTGGTTAGCAGCTTAGCCCACAGTGCCACCAGGACTCCCTTCAGACCTCCGCCTGTCCGTTTCATGGACTGGCTGTGAGGATGGATGAACAGTGGGTGTGGAGATTGGTTCTAAGCTGTGAAGTGCAGCGCCCACAGCGGGGCGGTTATCAGGCCGATGGCTAGACACGAGAGTGGTCATCTGCTGTCCCAACCACAGTTCTTTCTTTGCCCATTGGTCAAAGTTGGTCCCGTCATCTGAGGACTTCTTCCTGTGACCAAGATGTGAATCCCTCAGGGAAACACTTGCCCAGAAGTCCAGAAGATGGCGTCATCTCCCATGTCACCTCAGAGTGTCCAGACCAATCCCTAACTCCAAGTGGAGAAACGGAGACCCGTGGGGATGTGCTCACGGACACTGTCACCTCCGACTGACCTCCAACAGGCTCAGTGTCTTAGGCCAGCACTTCACATATGAGCTTCGGAGGTGTCGGGCCCCCAGGAAGTGGGATGTTGCTCCCGGGAGTCTGGTCTAGTCAAATCTAAACATCCCAGGGAGATCCGATTTTGTTTTCAGCCTCAAAAGCCCTAAGTCGGGTGCTGTGAGTCAGAACCGACTCGCCGGCACACACCCACTACCACCAATTCAGTCGGTAGTTAGTGCCTGAGTTTTAAATACTGAAGGAAAGAAAAGGGAAACAAGACCCCTCTCCAGCATTTCATCAACAGATAAGAAGTAGGACCAGCTGGGGACGGGGCGGGGGGGCAGGAGGGATAGAAGTCCTTGGCCACCTGTCCACCTAGTACATGGACCACTCAGCCCAGAAAGTGCACCTGATGCATTCTGGGTGTTTCCTCAGAATGGGGTTCCTATTCTGTTGGAATTCTTCGCTGGGTCCACTTCTGGGAAGAATGAGAAAAGCAGGTTGGTGGGCTGCTCCTTGGAAGCTAAGTCTGGAGGCTGAAGGAGGGACAAGGCCACAGTCCAGAGAAACTTGTCCAGGGTCCTGGGAGGGGAAGAGGAAGGAGGAGGGGTCTCTTCAGGACTGAGGGCTCAGGTGTCCTGCAAGAGGGGCCAGTTCCTGGACACACACAGGCCCTTGTGGACAGAGCGGCGGCGTGTGGGCACCTCCCATGCAGAATGGACTCCTCAGGAGGGTCAGTGCTGAGCCCCTGCCCCCAAGCCAAGCGAGTCCCCACAATACCGAGATGGTGCCACTGGGGACCAGCAGAGCCCTCAGAGGACCCACTGTGCATGTCCATCTCGTCCATCCTTTGTGCCCCTGCTGCATTCAAGCTTCATGCCAGACCCCCAAGGAGGGACAAAGCCCTCAGACATACTCTGGACTAGAAGCTATTGGCTATCAGCTGATGGGAATCACATAACATGTCAGGTCAAGGGGATGAAATTGGCCATGGGCAGTACTGGACCTCAAATGGTTACTCTCGGGCCTCAGAGCTAGACCTGGTGACATTCTAGTGACTAGTGCAATTGTGGGTCCTTCTAGACTCAGCACCACCAGGCGTACAAGGGGCTGAGTGATTCCCTTGAATGTTTTTGGGCTGGGCCTCTGCTGACCTGGCCCTCTATATGACCCACCTGTCTGCCACCATTCTCTCAGCCTGTGAGCATGCCTTAGACTCAGGCCCTGGTGAAGGGATGCAGGTGGAAAGGTTGAAAAGCTAACAAGGAATGATCAGTAGAGAGGCACATGGATAAAGCCTGCATGGATGAATAGCTGCATGCATGGGCAAAGGGAAGGAGAGATGAATGGATGGGTGGAAGGGTGGGTGGGAGAATGGCTGGATGATGATGGATGAGTGGGTGGGTGGGAGGAAGGATGGTTGGAAGATGGATGGATGGATGATGGATGGATGGATGGATGAGTAGGTGGGTGGAAGGGAGGATGGTTGGATGATATGTGGATGGATAGATAGAAGGAAGGAAGGTTGGGTAAATGATTGGATGATTGCAGAGAGAGAAAGAAGTTTATTATCTTACAGTTGCAGAGTCCCAGGTCCTCAGCGGAAGACAGAGAGAGAATCCCACCTGCATGTCCATTATATTGGGAGCAGGCCACACCCCCAAGGAGACATCCTTTTAATTGATTGGTTGCTCATAGCCACTATCACAGAGCTAAGTATGCCTGTATTAGGTTTCATCACAATGGGAATGAGCACATCCCAACTGCTAAACCTCTGGAAATCCTGGCCTAGTGAGGTGACAACAGAACCTTGACTGTTATGATGGCTGATTGACTAGATAGTTAAGTGAGTGGGTGGGTGGATGGGCAATTGAAGGGATGGATGTATGGTGTGTGGTTGGATGAAAATGTAGAAGGATGGATGAGTGGCAGGCTGGCTGGATGGTAAGTGGATGGATGGATAGGTGAGTGGGTAATTGGCTAGCTGGATAGTTAAAAGAATGGGTTGATGGATGATGGCAGTTGAAGGGATGGATGGATGTATGCTGGCTGATTGGGTGGACAGATGGAAATAAGGGTGATGGGTGGATGATGGCTGGATAAATGAGTGAGTGGATGGATGGGCAGTTGCAGGATGAATATATGGTGGATGGTTGAGTGGATAGATGATGGATGGATGGATACTTCAGTGGGTGGGTGGATGGACAGTTGCAGGGATAGATATATGGTGGATGGTTGGGTAAATGGATAATGGATGGGCGGATGGATAGTTGAGTGGGTGAGTGGATGGACAGTTGCAGGGATGGATATATGGTGGATGGTTGGGTTGATGGATGGATGGATAGTTGAGTAGGTAGGTGGATAGACAGTTGCAAGGATAGATAAATGGTGGATGGTTGGGTGGATGGGTGATGGATGGATGGATAGTTGAGTGGGTGAGTGGATGGGCAGTTGCCAGGATGGATATATGGTGGATGGTTGGGTGGATGGATGATGGATGAGTGGATACTTAAGTGAGTGGATGGCCAGTTGAAGGGGTGGATGAATGAGTGTCTGGAAATGGATGACTGGTAATTAAAGTGACACATGCACACTTAGATATTCAGATATGAGAGAACCAAAATGGCGTGTGGGAAGGAGTAAAGGAAGGCAGGCAGGCTCTGTGCCCTAAGAGAAATCACAGACCCCTTATGTATTCCCAAGGGATACACACCCAGGACTCAGAAGGAACTGTCCTCTGCTTGTCTGGAACTAATAGTTTTTCCCAGGACCTCAAAGGAGCAAGCCCCAGACTATCTTTACGTTCAGTCTGTTACTTACTCCTAATTTTTAAAACCTCCAAGCCAAGCTCTCCGTTATGTCCCTGCATCCACAGATGATGAGGGGGAGGCATCCTTTGCCCATTTTACAGATTAGGAAACTGAGGTTCAGCCCTATCAAGGAAGCTGATGCCCTGGGTGCTGTGTCTGTTAGACTGTACACTTGGTGGCCCTTCTGGCTTTTTCTGAAGGAAAGTGATTGGCATATGTATGCGTGCCATGGGGCATGTTTGAACCCTGAGGTAGCTCTATGCCAGAACATGTCTGGCCCTAACTGCCATCCTTGGACCCAGGGCAACCTCCAACACCTGGAGCCCCAAAGTGCCAGCTGGTTGGAGCCACCTGCTTTAGTTGCAAATTGCCCCACGAGTGCTGTCCTGTTGGGTCCTCTGAGGACTTTTCCTGGAGGGCGTCTGTTGACCCTGGCAACAGACCATGAGGGTGGCCTCGGAGCTCCACGTAGCCACTGACCCCCAAGCCACAGCCAATGAATGGCCACACAGACCTTCCAGGGCTCTGCTACCCAGCAACAACTGTTGTCTGGACAATCAGAGAGTGCCCACTAGTGGGCATATGTTCCTTGAACCCCCGCCCCACCCATAGAACAGGGAGAGATCTGGGGCCCTCATTCTGGAGGAAGGAGAGGCTGGAAGCCAGTGGACCACAAGAGGTGTCTGTGTGCTTCCCACAGACCCCCACGGCTCAGTCTTCCGTTTTGGTCCTATGTCTTGCAAGGTCGAGTAGCCCAGTCCCCAGTGTCCAAGCTCTCGGGCCTGGTGTCTGTCTTGTCCTTGGTGGTACAGGAGGCAGGGTGCTCGAAAAGACTGAGATGTCTCAGTCCTCCGTCGGCTGCAGGTAAGAGCCCACCCTCTGCGTGTGCTGACGCAGGAGACGGATGGGCTTCCGCTTCATCGTGGGGTGCATGGGGCTGGCACGCTCATCCATTCGGGGTCCACTCATCATCATTTCATGCTCCCAGCGAGGTGGGAAAGGTGGCTGGGGAAGACGGCTCAGATCGGACCTTTGGCAGACGAACATTTGTAGGCCCCGTTTCCTGGAGTTTCTGGATGGTTGTATCTTTAACAGTGTTTCCTCTCTTAAGAAGTCCTAGTGGCACTGTTGGTGAAGCGCTGGGTGACCAGCTGCTCCCGTAGCGATTTACAGCCTTGGAAACCCTACACAGGGTCACTATGAGTCAGAACCGACTTGATGGCAGCGAAGTCCGGGTTTTCCTGCTTGTGGTCCATTTCCAGCAGCAATAGGGGGGTGGGGGGCGGGATTTATGTGGATGTTGACCTCTGCGAGTGCCTGGTAGTGAGGTGTGGCTGAGAGGAAGGACTTTGGGGTCACACTGCCTGGGTTCAAGGGTCAGCCTCGGTTACCCCTAATCCATGACCTTAGGCTAGGTCCTTCACTTCTCGGGCCTCAGTTTCCAGATCTGTGAAATGGTTTAGGGTTGAGGAACCTCCATGAACAAGAAGAGTAGAATGTGTGTCTGTAACAATGCCCGCCAACCACATTGAAAAACATCTCTCAGGGCATCAGATGTGCTTTTGGCTAGGATGTAATTAGGCATTCCTTCACCCAGCTGTGTTTGTTTTCAGGCACTGTTGAAGGTGTAGGCAGGATCCCTGAGGGGTCTTTCCCAACTGTCTGTTTCCTCTGCCCCACAAAGACCCCTTCCCCATTGACCCCTCTTCCTGGGTTGGTTTCTGTTTCCGAGTTTGGTTGGGAAGTGGGAAGTGGGAGGTGTCTGCCCAGGGTTCCATCGCTGCTCCTTTGACAGCTGGGGTTTTCTCTTCCAGCAGCGAGGCGCTCGGACGGAGAGGAGGGAAGCTTTGACCAGGACCTGAGGAAGGTAATGATGAGAGGCACCTCTCACCTGAAAACAGCCAGGTCTGGGAGGAAACCTGCACAGGGGGTGGGGGCTCCTCATGTTTAAAAACTCAGGCTCCGTCATCCCGAGTCTGCCCCTCCAAGGGCCTTGGGGCCAAGTGGGGCAGGGACCACTTTATTTTATTTTGATGTGTCTGTGTGTGTGTGAAATGGGCCGAAGATTACAGATTTAGCAATTCATACACATTTTATTTTGTCTTATTGATTGCAATTACTCATCCTGCTTGTTTCCTGTTTCCATTCCTCCTCCTGCATTTTATCCATGAGGAAATACTGCCCTTTTGAGCTCTAATGGTTTGTTATGCTAAGGAATGCCCACTTCCCTACTGTGATGGTTCCTCATATGTTGTTTTTATGTGCTAGCCAACCAGTTCTGACCCTGTGCGCAACGGAACAAAACTCTGCTCAGTCCTGAGCCATCCTCACAATTGTTACGCTTAAGCCCATTGGTGCTGCCACTGTGCCTGTCCATCGCCTTGGGCGTCTTCCTCTTTTTCACTGACCCTCCACTTTACCAAGCATGAGTTCTTCTCTATGGACTGGTCCCTCCTGATAACATGACTGAAATATAAGAGACCAAGTATTGCCACCCTTGAATATAAGGAGCATTCTGGCGGTACTCCTTCCAAGACAGATTTGTTTGTTCTTTTGGAAGTCCATGGAACTTTCAGTATTCTCCTGCAACACCATAACCCAAAAGCATCAATTCTTCTTCTGTCTTCCATATGCAATGTTCAACTTTCACATGCATATGAGGTTATTGAGAATACCTTGGCTTGGGTCAAGCACATTTTAGTTCTCAAACCAACATCTTTTTTCTTGAACACTTGAAAGAGGTCTTGTGCAGCAGATTTGCCTAATGTGATAGGTCTTTTGTTTTCTTGATGGCTGCTTCCATGAGTGTTGATTGTGGGTCCAAGCAAAATGAAGTCTGACTTCATTCTTTTCTCCAAGTTGAAGGGCTCATGTTCTGACACTCTATCTGAAAGTGTTCTGGTGCTGTTCATGATTGTCCCCTTCATAGGCCATTTATTATGATGTTATTCATTGGTCCAGTTGTGAGGGGTTTTGTTTTATTTACATTGAAGTACAATCCATACTGAAGGCTGTAGTCTTTGATCTTCATCAGAAAGTATTTTAAGCCCTCTTTGCTTTCATCAAGCAAGGTTGTATCTACTGCATATTGCTGGTTGTTAGAGTCTTCTTCCAATCCTGATGCCATGTTTTTCTTCATATAATTCAGCTTCCAGAATTATTTACTCAACAGACAATTTGAATTACTATGGTGAAAGAATACAACCCTGGTGCACAACTTTCCGGATTTTGAACTGTTCAGTATCCTCTTGTTCTGTTTGAACAACTATGAACAGGTTCCTCATGAGCACAACTAAGTGTTCTGGAATACCCATTCTTCACAACTTTATCCATAACGTGTCATGATCCACACAGTTGAAAGCCTTTGCAGAGTCAATAGAGCACAAGAAAATATTTTTTCTAGAGGGCGGGGCTTGCTGGCGGATTGGGTAGAGGTGCAGTGAAGATCACCGTCAGCAATACCACAGAATACCAGGCAAAGCAGGTTCTGAGCAGAGCTCCTAAACTCTGAACTACATAGGTAGGAATATTTAAAAAGTTTGAAAGCTTAAAGCTAGTGGAACTTGTAGCAGAAGTAAGAAATCTCACACTTTAGAATATGCCAGTCTCAGTGGCCCAGAGCTGACAACTTGGGCAAGACCAAACAGCAAGACCAAACGTGGGAGAACAGACCTGCAAGGAATTAACCACCACGGGAACCTCAGAGCAAAGGTGACAATGTTCTCTGGTTTTGCTTTGTTCTGATATTTTTGGGGGGTGGTATCTGTTCATTGCAGTCTGTGCACCTCCATTCTGGTGACTAGAGTGGGGAGGGAGCCTGAGTGAATGGACACCCCTCACTCCCACCACTGGAGGATTCATCCACTGCATGTTCACAGATCCTCTCAGCATTTAGAGAGGCTTGCCTTCTTGCTTTTTGGGTGATGTGGAGTTGGTTCCAACTCCGTGACCCTGCACAGGGTTTCTGAGGCTGTGAATCTTTGTGGGAGTAGAGGGCCTAATCTTTCTCCCACGGAACATCTGGTGGTTTCAAGCTGCCGGCCTTGAGGTTAGCAACCTGATTTATAACCACTATGCTATAAGCAGGCAGCTTAAGACAGCCACAGCCAGCCCTGAACTGTTTATTAATAGGGAAAAGGCCAGAATGGGGGGAGTAGAGAGGGAGAGAGTTTAAAAACAAAACAGGTCAAAAACTAAATCCTGAGGTACAGCATAACAGTCAACAGTGGCATCTTGAAATATATCAGACAGCCGTGAAGTCAAGAAACTGAAAGAGGAAAGAGGACATTAAAGTCATACTCATTTTAGGCTACAGAATTTTTTTTCTCTTTTTTTTTCTTCCTTCTATCTCTCCTCTCCTTTTTTCGTGATTATAGATTACAGTATCCAATCTGAGTTTTTTGTTTGTTTGTTTGTTTAGTTCTGTTGTGTTTTGTTTTTACCTATAGGGGGCTTTTTCTCTCCCAAGAAGAGACAGCAATTGCTGCCATATTGTTAAGATACAATCACACCCTATAAAGCCCCACAATCCAGGAAAGAACCAATACCAACTGCTATACACCAGGGAGGCAGACAACACCTGCAAAAGTTATTCTGAGTTAAGCAATAAGAAGAATGAAAAGGTAAGCCACCTCCTGATCACATCTATCTGGAGGCAATCAGAAAGCATAAATAACATTAAAACACACACTCAATTAATTATTAAGGCCACAGCTAAACACTAAACATGTCAAAAGAGCAAAAACAGATGACCATATTAGCACACGTCCAGAAACAAGATAAAATATCTGAGACAAATGACCT
>NW_006408837.1:1014486-1016462 GCF_000296735.1 Chrysochloris asiatica | reverse complement strand
CTTGTAGGCGTATGGGTATTATCCTATCACAGACAGTATTGTACTTCGAGACAGATCTTGAAATGTTTCCTTTTGATGATGAATGGAAGGCCATTCCTCTTGAATTTGTCGTTTCTGGCATAGTAAGCCATATGATTGTCAGATTTAGAATGAACATACCAGTGCATTTAAGCTCACTGATGCCTCAGATACTGATCTGTATGTGTTCCATTTTTTTCTTGGACAACTTCCAATTTTCCTGCATTCATACTTTATCCATTCCATGATCCAATTATTAATGGCTATTTGCAGCTGATTCTCCTCATTTTGAGTTGGTCCCATCAGGAAATTAATTTCCCCAAAGCTTCACTCCATTGGCTTTATCATGGCACACTTTATTTGAGGAGGCAGCTCTTCCCCAGTGGTATTTGGAGTACCTTCCAAGTTGAAGGGCTCATCTTCTGACAGTCTATCTGACAGTATTCTGTTGTTGTTCATGATTGTTCCCTTCATAGACCTGTCTGAAAATTGAACCAAGTTGGTGAGTTCATTTCCTCATCTCAAGGGTGACCACAGGCCATAGTCCCAGGGTTCTACCAATCTCTTTCTGACTAGCAAGCCTGGTCTTTATGATTCTGAGTTTTGTTCCACATTTTTCTCCCACTCTTTCTAGAACCTTCTAATGGGATCCCTTTCAGAGCACTTAGTACTGGTAGTTGGACACCATCTAGTTCTTCTGGTCTCAGGGTCATGGAGACTGATGTCCACTTGGTCCATTGGTCCACTGGGCTGTTTCCAAGTGTCTTCAGTTTTCCTCACTCTTCATTCCTCCAGACAGGGAGAGACCAGTATCCGTTTCTTATAGATAGCCACTGACAAGCTAAGATCCCTGTCACTACCCACCCAATAGAAGTCTGTGGACTTTCTATTTGGTCATTTCAGTTGATTTTGGTCAAGAGTCACTTTAGATGAGTGTTTAGCCAATCCTTCTATCTGGAGGACTACTACCACAGTAGCCAGGATGGACAGGAGCTTACTCAGAGGGTTGTTACTGAGCAGATGTCTGAAAGGAAAGGTGACCATTCAGAGCACTCAGAATAAATCGTATGTTACAGATCCCATACGAACTCCCACTCATGGTTGCTGGGAGCCAGCCCCGGCAAATTTATTTCAAGGATTTTTCCAAAAGGCGGGTGCGGTGTCGGCGATGAGAATTACACGGAGTCAATAAGTCGTGATGAATTCAAAATCTTCTTATTACATGCTTTATTCTTCTCTCATTCTTTACTGTCCTGCTCATTCTTTACTCCCCTGCTCTCCTGCTCATGTCTTCTGCTTCTTTTCTCCCTTCCCCTGCTCCTGATTTCATTCCCCTCCTGCTTTTTTAATCCCCTTCCATTTGTTTATTCCTCCCTCTCCTGCTTTCTCTCTCTATTCTTCTTCTTACATGCTTTTTTCTCCTTCCTCTTATTCCTTCTTCTTCTCCTTCATTCTCTTTCTCTATTCTCCTTCTCCCCTCCTGCTTTATTCTCCTGCCATTCTTTTTCTTTCTCCACTACTCCCTACACTGCTTCTCTACATTACTCCTTATTCTTTTTCCTTCTCCCACTACATTCTTTATTCTCTACATTCCTTCTACTTCTCTTTTTCCTTCTACTTCCCATTACCCTCCTTATTGTATCTTATAACCCCCTTATATATCGTTACAAAAAACATTGCTTTCACAGTAATCAATGTCTTCAAAATACAATCTATTCTGAGGCACATTCTTCATGGTTTACGACCCTTTGATTTACAACAGGGACAAGAAGTTATAGCAAAGAAACATTACATCAACGCATACGAGACATCCTGGCGCCTTGAAACCTTTTAGTTAAACATTTGTTCCTACATAAATCTATTCTTTTCTCTGAGAAGCAAGTTAACCTTTACATGTGTTTCTTGACCTCTATCTATTGAGTCTGGTAGCGTAGTGGTTACGAATCGGGCTGCGAACC
>NW_006408837.1:1001198-1013328 GCF_000296735.1 Chrysochloris asiatica | reverse complement strand
CCACTCATGGTGCCCCGTGTGTGTCAGAGTAGAACTGTGCCCCACAGGGTTCTCAGTGGATGATTTTTCATAAGTAGATCCCACTAATGGTGCCCCCATGTGTGTCAGAGTAGAACTGTGCCCACAGGGTTCTCAGTGGATGATGTTTCATAAGTAGATCCCACTGATGGTGCCCTGCATGTGTCAGAGTAGAACTGTGCCCACAGGGTTCTCAGTGGATAATTCTTCATAAGTAGATCCCACTCATTGTGTCCCTATGTGTGTCAGAGTAGAACTGTGCTCACAGGGTTCTCAATGGATGATGTTTCATAAGTAGATCCCACTGATGGTGCCCTGCATGTGTCAGAGTAGAACTGTGCCCACAGGGTTCTCATTCTCAGTGGATGATTCTTCATTAGTAGATTCCACTCATGGTGCCCCCATGTGTGTCAGGGTATAAATGTGTCCTCCAGGTTTTCAATGACTATTCATATGTCGATTGGCAGGCGTTCCTTCTGAGGTGCCATGGGGTGGACTCCAGCTTTTTGGTGTGTAACCAAGCCTGTGAACCATTTGCTCTCTTCTGGGATTCCTATTCTAAAAAGGCCCAGGGTGTGAGGGTTTCAGGCCACCTGAGGCTGTGGAAGCCCCTCACCTCTGCCCAGTACCCAAAGCCTGTTCCTTCATGTGAGGCCATGGCAGTATCCAGTAAAGCTTTCACTTCCAAAGGGGGCTTCGGGGCATCTGGCCTGTACCCCTCCCTTAGATCCATGAGGGGCAGTGGTGGTTCCAGGAAAGATCCCTCGCCTTCCATACGCAAGTCCCAGGTTCAGTTCCCGGCCAGTGGTCCTCATACGCACCCAGCTCCTGTATGTTGGCGGCAGCTTATATGCTGCTGAACAAACAGGTTTCAGTGGAACCCCCAGATAAGGCAGGGAAGAAGCCAGTGTATCCCAACCAGTCCCAGTGTTGTTGTGGGACCAGGTGGCGTGCTATTCCGTCATGTATGGCATTGCCTGAGTCAGGAGCCAAGTGGGTGGCAGCCACAACCACTTCAGAGCCTGGGCCGCCTTCACGGGTCTTCAAGGAAGGCAGGTCGGTGGGGATGGGGCAGAACCCAGGGTGGGCCAGCTGACCTCACCTCTCTCTCCCTTGAGAAACCCATAGGGCCCGTTGGTCCCCCTGATTTCAGTCCCCTCCTGTGTAAAATGGGGTGACACCATTTCCCCACCACTGACGTCCCCAGAAAGAATCAGAATTGCCATACCAGATACTGAGCTTTTAAATTTCAACCTGGGTTTTTCCTACGTCAGGCTTTCCTGTTGTGGGACCCACTTGTAGACAAGTGTTGTCGGTAGTGGTCAGAGGGACTGGCGAGAAGTTCCCGCCATTGTAAGTGGTTTATGTGTTTTTCCTCCGTAGAAGCCTAGTTGGCTGATCCTCAAAGGGGACGCAGACACGAGGACGAACTCCCCTGACCTGGACAGCCAGTCACTGTCACTCAGTAGCGGGACGGACAGAGACCCTCCCCAGAGAATGCCCGGTGACAGCCTTTGTTCACGTGAGTGGTTCTTTTGAGCAAGGAGCTGCTATGCCCCCCCACCCCCCCGCAGCTCCATGCTGACCCCCAAATCTGAACCTTGCTCATTGCAAAATATAAAAGCAAGATCACTAAGATGGCGCAAAGCAGATATGATCCTTGTCTTCTTAACTCTCCCAGGGCTGCGAGAAAGTCATTCTAAAGAACGTTTCCCCAGCCTGCTGCCTTAGATGGGCCAGCCCTGTCCCCCAGAGCACAGGCCTGAGCATGTCAGGTGGCCAAGACCAGACTTGGAGCTGAGGAGAGAGATGGTCCCACCTCCAGGTTCTCAGGTGGCCAAGGAGTCTCAAAGATAACATCTGCCTGGCTTCCTGGGGTGTTGTGAAGACTGAGGGGGGGCTTGGTTTTCAAAAGCAGAACAGATACCTAGATGCTAGGGTTTGTTTCAAGATGCCATTGTTTCTAGGTGGTACCCAACGCCGAGCTCTCAGTGTCTCTACAAATGGATTTGGGGCTCATGATTGTACGTGGGGATTTTTCCGTGGGTAAAGCTTGCAGCTTAGTAGTCAGCAGAGGCAGAGAGGGATTGGAAGTGGGTGTGAGAAAGCCCAGGGAAGAAGGTGGCTTTGCAGTGGGGCAGATCTCAGTTCAAAGCCAGGTCCCACCACTGATGTTCCGCCATGAATGGCTGAGTGGTCTCTGGGTTGTTCATATGCTCGAAAGTGGTAACTCAGTACCTCCCCTCCCCCTGCCTGCTCCCCTCACCCCCCACACATACAGGTGCCCTGGCTGGTCCGTAGCAGATGCTCAGTAAACAGTTGTATACTCCACCCTCATTCTCATCGTCATGACAATCCCCAGTAAACACTCTCATGTAACATGAGCAACTTCCCGTGTGGTTTTAACGCCTCCATGTGAGAGGAAAGCGTGAAGATGGTTGGTTTTAAAAACAAAGTGAAACACAGCTATATTGGTCATTGCTTTGTGGGTGAACTTTGTAAGCTGATGTCTGTTTGCTACGTGGCCCCGGCCTTTGCTGCAGTGGATCTTTCTGATTTGTGTTTGCTCCTCCCTTACGGTCCCAGTGTTTAGAGAGTTGTATGCTCTTAAGCCCTGGTGGCGCAATGCTTAAGCACTTGGCTGTCACCAGAATGGTTGGTGGTTGCAACCCACCCACTGACTCTGAGGGAAAAAGACCTAGAGATCTGCTTCTGGAGAGACTGACAGCCTAGGTAACCCGGTGCGATGTATGCTCTACCCTGTCTGGGGGCTTCACCATGAGTTGGAAGTGATCCAACAGTCCAGCAGCAAGTCTTGCTTACTAACTCAGCAGCCTCTCAGTCCCTCCCCGACTTGGCCAGTGTGCTGGCCTGGGGGGCCCTTCAAGGCGGGCACCAGGAGCTCTTGGTAAATGTGTGTCCAGCTCACAGGCTTCCCTACAGGCTGGCAGACAGCCCTTCACCTGAAAGACTGGTGCCATGCCACCACCTGCCCCCCTGCCGTCCCCTGGGCTCCCACTCGGTCTGTGGCCTGTGCTCGGGTGGGGGAGTTGGGGGCACAATGGTGTAGGGAGGAGGACCTACCTGTCGCTGCCTAACAACTGGCCTTTTCCTGTGTCCTTCACCTCTGCTCACCTGGGCTTGACAAATGGCCGACGTGAGTGGGACGGGGTGGAGGGTCTGCCAAATGGTTTTACTGGGCAATCACAAAACAGCTGCAAGGGCTTACTGGTCAGCTTCATCCCTGAGTGCTGCAGGTGGGCGTGGGAGCACAGGTGGGCCTGAAGAACTTCCGCAGGAGTGCGTCAGCTTGCTGGAATCCCTGATGAAGGCAGCATCCCTTGATGTGCACACATCTTGTCCTTCCTGTCAGTAACGTTTATGGCAGCTGTGATTCTGACTGTGTCTTGCCCTCACTTTGTCCTGGTGCTCGGACATTGGTTCCTCTGAGCAGGAGGCTCACTGTGCCTGGCCACTGTGACCATAGCATCATTTCTGCTTCCCTGTGTACCTGGAGTCAGCAGTGAGGACCCAGGCTGCCCACATGCATGGGGTCAGGCACCCTGCTCTGTGCGGCCTGTGGAGATTCCGGCAGGATGGGCAGCTCTCACGTGGATCAAAGCTTCTCCACCCTCTTCTCTCAGAGTTTCTTTCAGTCTCACCCACAAGTCTCCAAATCTGAGCCCATTGACACCGGTCCATTTGCACACAGCTTGCAGTAAGCAAAGAGACTACCTCGAGCAAGGTGCACCGCCTGCTGCGCTCCTGGGATGCTCTCCTGTAGCACACACAAGGACGTTAGGGCTGTGATGCTCAACACTGTGGGCACTCAATAAATGTTTGTTGAATTGAGATGCATTGAATTCAACGGGTGTTTACTGAGCACCCACTCTGTGCCAGACACTGCTGGGTGCCCAGGGGGAGAACAAGATGCCAAGAGCAGCCCCTGGCCCAGGAAGAGAGGTGCCAATACCAGACACTGCTGGGTGCCCAGGGGGAGAACAAGACGTCGAGCCCCCTGGCCTAAGAAGAGAGGCACCAATAGGACTAAGTACAAAGATGTCCTGCTGCCCACCACCTGCCCACTCTGACTCTCAGTGGGCACTCTGGGTTCACAGGGGGCCCTGTCGTGCCCTCATTCCCACTGGTGATACCATCAGTACATCCCACCAGATATGTCTTCCTTCAGTCATTCATCCATTCCTCCAGTCTTTAGTGAGCACCTACTGTGTGCTGGACCTGAGAGGCAGTGGTGGGCACAGCCCAGTCCCCACCCCCAGCGGAGAAGCCAGATGACCCAATCGCATTGACAAACCAGTGTGCCAGCCTCATCCACTTTGCCAGTGGTTCTCAGCCAGCTAGTACCACTCCCTCCAAAAAGGTTCTCCTACTGAAATGATATCTTATTATAGAAACCTCTCATTCCTCTTTATCCAACACATGGAGTCCTGGGGTGGCGCTGTGGGTTAATGCGCTGGACTGCAAAGTCGCTCTGAACTGCAAGGTCGGTTGAAGCTGTTTTAATTAATAACCCGCTTCCCCCAACTGTCTGGAGACCCTGTCCAGTGGGCTCTGTGGTCTCTTGCAACAGCTCAGTTCTCTTCCTTGGGCCCAGTACATGACATAGGTGAGGAGGTGGGTGGAGGAAGGTGGTTCAGCTTGGAGATCAGGAAGAGGAAAGGCCCGACTTAGAACCAAAGGCAGAACAGGTGAGAGGTCACCTGTGTGGGCTGCTCCACCCCAACCTGCCTATGCCCCCTCCCTCTGAAGGCTCCCTGGAGAGACCTGTGTTTGATGGAAAAGCATGACTCTGTTCATTCCTTATCTGGCTGGCCAGGTCTCAGGCCCAGCTTGGTGACTGCTTCAGCTGGACATTGCAAAAGTGACACTTCAGCCTCATTTTTCCTGCCAGCTGGAGCATGGGGGACTCGGATTGATTCAGAAGTAGTTTTACTCCCCCCCCCACACCCCCTTTGTATCTCTGGACTTTATTGTTGTTGCTCTCAAGTTGATTCTGACTTACAGCCACCCTATCTATGTCCAGCAGAGTGAAACACTGCCCAGTCCTGTGCCGTCCTCAAACCGTTGCCACGGTTGAACCCAATGTTGCATTCACTGTGTTAGTCCATCTCTTGGAGGGACATCTTTATCGCTGACCCTCCACTTTACCAAGCATGATGTCCTTCTTCAAGGACTGGTCCCTCCTGATAGTACCTCCAAAGTACATGAAGAGCAAAAGCCATTTGTACATTTCTTAGTTCGTGGTTGAAAGGAAGACACACCCTGCCTTCCATCAGCCAACCTCATGAGACCAATTGTGTCCCACTTGTTGTTGTTGTGAAGTGCTGTTGAGTCGGTTCTGACCCATAGCGACCCTGAACAGGGTTTCTGAGGCTGTAAATCTTTACGGGAGCAGCAAGCCTCATGTTTCTCCCACGGAGCAGCTGGTAGTTTCGAACTGCTGACCTTGAGGTTCACAGCCTGATTCGTAACCACTATGCTACCAGAGTCCCACTTACAACACCAATAATATTCCAGACTGTTGGGCAGAGTGGACTATGATCCTGTCCTGAACATTGTGGCCTGAGAACTTGTAGGGGTGAACCCAAAAATATCAGGACTGAATATATCATTTTATGATGAGGACAACAAGGTCCCAAAGTGAGGGCATGACCCCCCTGTCAGTCAGCACCTAGGTAATGAGCTTCTTCCAACCTCCTGGCCCTGAACTTGGTCCTGAACTAGTGCAGAACACAAACAGGCAAACGTTCCTGGTCGGTGGAACTGTGTTCTGGCGGAAGTGGGTGATAAGCACAAACCCAATTAGAAACTAGATTGTGTCGGCACTGTGGGTGTCAGTGAGAAAAGAGGAAGACTCTGCAGGACATGGACTGACTGGCAGCTGCCACACTGGATTCAGACATAACACCATTGTGAGGCTGGTACAGGCCCAGGAGGTATTTCATTCTGTTGTATGAAGGGTCTTTATGAGTCGGAACCAACTTTGAGCAAGTACCCACAAAAACACTGTCACTGTGCAGGGCAGGGGAGGCACCAGGCTGTGTGGGAGGTGCCGTTTTTAATCTGAGGCTCAGGGGAGGAAGACAGTATTGGAGCAAGACTTGAAGGGAGCTCTGAGGTGTTGAATTGTGTACCCCCAAAAGCGATATCCAAATCCTAACACCTGAAAACTGGAGACAGATTGATGCCTTTGAATGATGGTGTTGGTGAAGAATCTTGACTATTTCCTGCGCTGTGAAAAGAATGAACACACGTGTCGTGGAAGAAGCACATGCAGAATGCTCCCCAGCAGTAACCAATAGTGAGTATTTGTCTCATGTAACTTTGGACATATGATCAGGAGGGACCAGTCCCTGGAGAAGGGCATCATGCTTGTAAAAGTGGAGGGTCAGTGAAAAAGAGGAAGACCCCCAACGAGATGGACTAGCACAGGGACGGAACCAGTGGACTCAAGGGTCCCAAGGGTTATGAGAGTGCTGCAGGGTGTGGGCTCTCAATGAGTTGGAGCCAGACTGATGGTCCTTCACAACCACAACAGGCTCCTGGTGTGGTGTTGTGGGATAAGCGCTGGACTACTAACCACACAGTCAGCAGTTTAAACCCACCATCTGCTCCTGGGAAACCCTATATAGGGTCACAATGAGTCAGAATAGACTTGACGGCACTTAACAACCACAACACAGCTCTGGTACTCAGGGTGTGATGTTGTATGGAAAAGGTATCTCTGAACTGTCATTGAGTTCAGGATCGCAAGATGAGTTCATCCTGGGTTCGTCTGGTGCCCAAAGTCCAGTGACATGTGTCCCTGTAAGAAATCAGAAGCCAGAAAATCACCGGCTCAGAGTGAAGATGATCACATGATAGGGAAGCAGAGATTGGAGAGATGCAGCTGTAAGCCCAGGAAAGCCTGGGGCCACCAGAAACTGGAAGAGACCAGGAGACGTCGGTCCTCCCTGGAAACGCTGCAGGGAGTGTGGCTCTCACACACCTGGGTCTCAGACCCCGGCCCCTGAGCTGTGAGAGGGTATGCTTCTGTTGTTTGAGCCAAGTGTTGGGCACTATGTCTAGTGGCCCCTGTCCACCCTGACCACACTGTGTCTGAGGAGCAGTGAGGAAGCCGAGAGGATGGAGGTCAGGAGACGGTGTTGATCTGGAAACTCTATTGTCGCGACACTCTAAACTTAAACCAGATAACAACCTGCTGAAACAGATAATTTTCATAGGATCCAGAGTCTTCTAACATAATATCCAAAATGTCCAGCATACAGTAAAAGAAATCACTCACCATGCAAGGAATTATAAAAATAACTTGAATGAAGAAAGGCCAGTAGCGGCAGGCACCAACATGGCGTTGGTCTGATGTTAGAATGACTGGCCATGGTTTGAAAGGTACCATCATAAACAACTGCTTCAGCAAGCCAGTACTTTTAAAACAGACGGGGAACATGGGAAATCTTACTACAGAAACAGAAGACGCAAACACACGTTGAAGAAAAGAATCAGACATCAGTTGGATGCAGTCACCAAAACTTCACTGGATCCGTGTAACGAGAGCATATTAGAATACAACAGAGGTCAAAAATCAGAGAACTTGGTACCAGAACAGTAGGGCTCACCGGATCTGAAGAGCAGAGAGAAAGGAGGAAAGGAGGACAGACTTTCAGAGGCAGCTCTGGCATTATGGAGTCCCAGAGAAAGAGGAGAAAGACTGGAGATTAAACATATTCAAAAAACAATGGCTGAAAAATCCCAAACTGTGCTGAAACACAAAATCCTACAGACTCAGTCATCTGAATAAACTCCAAATAGGATAAACCTAAAGAAATGCACACCAACACACATCACAATTAAATACTGAAGACAAAGGAAAAATCTTGAAAGCAGCCACAGCAAAAAGCCATAATACCAGTTGTTGTTAAGTGCCATCAAGTTGGTTCCGACCCATAGAGACCCTGTATAGGGTTTTTGAGGAGCGGCTGGTGAGCTTGAACCACCAACTTTGCAGTTCAAACTGACTTTGCAGCCTAACGCATTAACCTACAGCACCACTCCAGGACCCCAGCTATAGGGTTCTCCAATCTAAAACCATGGAAATCAGAAGGAAGTGGAAAGAACATGACTTCTCCATTCGGTGAAAATACTCCTCAGGAATGGAGGGGAATAAATACATGATCAGAAAAGGGAAACCTAAGCAGATTTGCCACTAGCAGACCTGCCCTTAAAGAATGGCTGAATGAAGTTCCCATTCCAACATCAGATCAACAGAAAGGAAATGCTAACAGAAGAAGGCGTGGATCTTCAGAAAGGTAACCGCAGCAGCGTAGGTAAAAGTAGAGGAGGCTGTATCCATCTTGTCATGCGTGAGCCTGGACAAAATGTATAACTCCATCGGATGGGGTTGCTCAGTGTCAGCAGAAGAACTGTGTTTTTCTAGTGTGGTGGATAAAGGGTCCTCACTGGTAGCAAAGTTTCCGATACTTCCCCTGAAGTGAAGAAACGCCGATGCCAAGGGGTCTCCCAGGCAGCAGCAGTCTGAAGCCAGAATGGAGAGCTACAGGTTTCAGATTTGGGGGAGTATACGAGTGAGGGTGTTTGCAGTAACCCCCAAACCTGAGTATGCATCACAATCACCCAGAGCGAGGGCTTATGAAAACCCAGCTCACAGCCCCAGAATTTGTCTGGAGTAGGGTCTGTGATTCCCCCAGTACCCTGGGTTCCTCCTGTCTGCCTCTGTGTCCTGGCCTAGAAGAGGGGGATCCTGGCCAGGGCTCAGCCTGTCCCTGGACACAGGGTGCCAAGGGGCTGAGTCCTTTAAAAACTGGGCCAACTTGGAGCTGTGACCCCTTTGTGATCAGCCCCCAGTGCCCAGGATCAGAGGTTGTGGCTGAGGCAGGGCCTGGACCCGGCTGCAGGGACGGTGGAACACAGCCTTGCTTCTCCGGTGTTGTGTGTCCTGACCCCCAGCCCCGCCTGCCTCGCCACTGTCCCATCTGTGTGTGTGACAAAGCTGTGCTGTGTCTGTTTCAGGATTTCCCTATTCCAAATCTGACTCCCTCCCACGGCACGGAAAGAATGACCTGGAACATCGGGTAGGTACTCGTCCCCTGCACGCGGTACTGGCCTTGTCAGGGTCTGCCCACACCAGTCACCACGGCTTCCTGACCACACAGCCGGGAGCAGGGGGCCGTGGGGATCTTCACCTGCCCACACATCCTGCCTGACACCCCACCCAGAGCCATTGCATTTGACATAGCAGGACCAGACCAGAGTGAAGGCCACGCTCCCTCCATCCCCTTCCTGCATCCAGACACAGAGGTGTGGTGGGGGAGGAGAGTAGGGGGAGGCAAAGGGATTGCTGTGTTTAGTGAGAAGGTGGGGGTTCCGTGTCCGCCTCTTCCTGGAATTCCCCTTGCCCCCCTCCGTGCCATCACGTATAAAATACAGTCGACTGTGGTGGGGGTAATTTGGACTCCCAGAGTGGAACTGCCCCATAGGGTTTCCAAAACGATAAATCTTCACAAAAGCAAACTGCCACATCTTTCTCCTGAGGAGTGGCCAGTGGATTTGAACCGCAGATCTTTTGGCTAGCAGCTGAGTGTGTCACCATTTCACTGCCAGGGCTCCATAAGCAAAAACCCCAAACCAAACCCATCACCCTCCAGCGGCCCTACAAGACAGAACACAATGGCCCCATCGAGGTTCCAAGGCTGTAAATCTTTATGGAAGCAGCTGCCACCTCATTCTCCCCCGGTCCAGGGTTGTAGTCACCATGTCAACCCATCTCCTTACTGGGCTTCTTGTGTTTGTGCTGACCCTGGACTTTACCAAGCCTGATGTCCTTCTCCAGGTACTGGTCCCTCCTGACAACATGCCCAGAACACAAGACACCAAGTCTCACCATCCTGGCTTCTAAAGGGCCTTCTGGCTGTACTTCTCATCTAAGACAGATTTACTCATTCTTTTGGCAGTCGATGGCACTTTTAGTATTCTCCTTCAACAGTATAATCAAATGCATCAATTCTTCTACGGTCTTCCTTATTGGTTGTCCAGGTTTGAGGCTATTAAAAATGCCAGGTTTTGTCTTAAGCACACCTTAGTCCTCAGACTGACTTCTTTGCTCTTGAACACTTTGTGCAGCACATTTGTTCATTATACATGTCCTAGTAGTTCCCCCCTGACGTGTTATTAGAGACCCCTTAGGGCTTGGGTAACGTGCAGGAAGCTGCCCTTTGCTGGTTCCAACCCACTTCTAGTTTTCTGAATCACCAGGTGATAACCCCTGAGAGTTAGGTCCTCCCTGACCCACCCCACGGAGTGAGACTCTGGCATTAGGACAGTTAGAGCCCCTTGGGGGGGGGTCCCTCTTCCTATGGCTCTAGCTCTACGCTGAGGGTCCCTGGGGGAGAAGGGACAGCTGTAATGGCATAAACCCCACCCCTTCAGCTCCAGGAACTTTGTCAAGAAATTGTCAAAAACAGGACCCCTTGGGCAGCTCTGGGGTGGTCCTGGCCCGGTGTATCTGTCCCCAGCGCCAGGGCACTGTTTCCTCTAGCCCCAGGGCATTCCCCTGGCCTGTGTTTTCCTATGTCTCCAGGCTCAGTCATTCCAGGGCCCGGCCTCCTTGTCTCACCAGTGTGGTTTTATTGTATGGACTCAGCTCCCACCCCACAAACTGCTCTTCCCTTCCAGAACAGCCGAGTCCCTAATGAGCACATGACCTGTGTCCTTGAAGGTCTTTCAGGGCCTAGTCCACCATCATCTTCAACACAGAGAGGGGTGAGGTGGGGCAGAACCCCCGCACTCCAGGAGGCATGAGTCTCTTCATCTTAGTGCGATGAGACAGCCGTCTAGAATGTTCTTTACTGGCCTGGTGATGAGACCAGGACCGGGTGCGCCACCTGATGGAGTCTGGGGACTTTTCTCCAAATTTCCTGTTTCTACCTGTTGTCGAGGACGTGCTGACTCACAATGACCTTGTGTTGGAAACATTTCATGGCCAGGCATTGTCTTCAGCACATCTTCTAGGAGGATGTTTTCCCTCAGTCTGTGTGCTGGGATGGTGTGGACAGAAGGCAATGGGCACCAGATGCCCCCTGTCTGTCTGGATACGGGCTGCTGATCCAGACAGTCTTCAACCCTCACCGAGGGCTCGGAGCAGACCTGCAGCTGCAGGAGTGAACAGCCACAACCCTGTGCGTGTATTTGCCAGGGGTGGGGTGGGGTAGGAGAGTGCTCACTGAGCCTGTGTTTTCTCCGCCGCCGCCCCCCCCCATACCCTCCTAGTGTTTCCAAGGCTGTCAATCTTCACCCGAAGCAGGCAGCCTCATCTTTGAGAGGTGCCATGGTGACCCCGTGCACAACAGAATGAAACACTGCCCGATCCTGCGCCAACCTTACAATCTTTGCCACGCTTGAGCCCACTGCTGCTGCCACTGTGCTAATCCATCCCATTGGAGGGTCTTCCTCTTTTTCACTGACCCTCCACTTTACCAAGCATGATGTCCTTCTCCAGGGACTGGTCCCTTCTGACAATGTGTCCGAGTATAACAGACAAAGTCTGGCCATCCTGGCCTCCAAGGAGTGCTCTGGTTGTATTTCTTCCAACACAGATCTGTTTGTTCTTCTGGCAGCCCATGGTACTTTTAATAGTCTCCCCCAACACCGTAACTCAAATGTATCAATTCTTCTACGGTCTTCCTTATTCATTGTCCAGCTCTCACATGCATATGAGGTTATTGAAAATACCATGGCTTGGGTCAGGTGCACCTTAGTCCTCAAACTGACATCTTTGCTCCTCAGCACTTTAATGTATTTGCTTGTTGTTGTTAAGTGTCATCTAGTCGGTACTGACCCATAGTGACCTTATGCACGACAGAACGAAACACTGCCCGGTCCTGGACCAACCTCACAATTGTTGCCACGCTTGAGCCCATCGATGCTGCTACTTTGCCAATCCTTCTCGCTGGGGGCTTCCTCTTTTTCTCTGACCCTCCACTTTACCAAGCATGATGTCCTTCTCTAGGGGCTGGTCCCTCGTGATAATATGTCTGAAGTATGAGTGACCAAGTTTGGCCATCCTGGCCTCCAAGGA
>NW_006408837.1:992971-1001098 GCF_000296735.1 Chrysochloris asiatica | reverse complement strand
TGGCACTTTCAATATTCTCCTCCAACACCACAACTCAAATGTATCCATTGCATCAATGCATTTTCTTAGGGGCTCTCTGGAAGACTGAATTACCACCCTGTGATGATTTTTAGCTTTTTCACATTGCTTCTATGGGAGCTTAGTGGGTGAAGAGTACTGATGACTTTGCTTTGGGATAATTTTGTCCCTGCCAACGTCCTCTCCTAACCTCCCCACCGCCACTCTCTAAGACTCATGTAACCATCTCTCACATCTCAGTGCGAAGGCCAGACAACTGATCTCTGCAATGTCCAGACATGCCGGGCACCTGGACCTTTGCCCTTCTCTTTGGAACTTTCCATTGAGTGCCTATTGACCACAACCGAGGGCCTGAGGCGTTCCCACGGTGTTGATGGTGTACTTTCTCAGCTCGTTTTTACTTCCCGAAATGACCCGGTGATCCATCAAGAAAGCACAGACACAGTGAGGCCAAAGGAGGAGAGGAGCGTGTAGGAGAAAGTTCTATCAGAACTTTACAAGAGAGCATCACATGAGAGTGTGCAGGCTGAGAGCTCCCTGGTGGCCAGAGCAAAGACAGACACTTGTGTATTTCCCAGTCTGATGGAGGAAGCAAAGCAGTTTGTCGTGGACACAGAAGCTTTCCTGGTTCTTACTTCAAAGAATCACATACATTCCACCACACGGTTTAAGATGGCAGCTATGCCTGGCGCTTACTTCATGCTCCCAGCCTACCTGCTGAATGTGCCCTGCTGCAGGTTCCCTGAGGACCGGCCACCGTCGTCAAGCCGCGCTGACGCATGGCGACCCCTGGATTACAGAACTGCGCCATGGGGGTTTCTCAGCTGTATCTTTATGACCACAGACAGCCGAGCTTTTCTTTCATGGAGCAGCTGGGTGGGTTTGAACCACTTAACCTTTTGGTTAGGAGTCTAGTACAAACCATCCATTCATGCCTGTTTCGTGGAAGTCCCCCTGGACGAAGTCTTATTCTGAAAAAGCCTGATGCTAAACATGAACACACTGAATCCTCCGATTAGAAGACAGACTGTCTGGTTGGATTTAAAAAAGCTGTGTTATTACAAGATGCACATTTTTAAATTATTGTTTTAAAGGGTTATTATGAAAGGATGGGAAATAGATTCTAAAATCACAGATGAGAAGAAAGCTGGAGTAGTTACATTAATACAGCTTAGGTGAAACATAGGAGTCCTGATGTGGTTCTGCAGGTTAATGCGCTGGACTGCAAAGTGAGTTTGAACCACAAGATCGGCAGTTCAAGCCTCACCAGCTACTCCTCGGAAATGCGATACAAGGTGAAACATAAAGGGGCTGGTCATGTGAAAAGGAGTAAATAGTTAGTGGTGGTGGGTGTTGTGAATTGCTGCTAAGTTGATTCCAACTCCTAGCAACCCTGTATAGGGTTTCCAAGGAGCAGCTGGAGAGCTTGAACCAACGACCTTGCAATTCAAATGACTTTGCAGTCTGACGCATTAACCCACAGCGCCACACCAGGACCCCCTACCTAGTTAGTGATACAGACAGTTTATAAAGCACAGGCAACACTGAAACTCAAATGCACCAGGTAACATGGGAACACCAGAGAGCTTCACAAACTGCAAATACGGCCGATGACTTGAATGTGCCTCTCTGGAAGTCAGTCAGAACGATCTAGTGACAAGTATTAACAATGATGCTAGTTACTGCATCTAACCGCTGGGTGGCACAGAGAGCAAACAGCTTCATCTGGAGAAAACTGGACTGGGTTGCCAAGAGCTGGAATCAACAACAATGAAGAAAGTCTTCTAACTTTGGCAGTAGGTTTCCACAGAACATCTGTAATTGACCCTGTGCCCGACTAGAAAGAAACCTTCACAGAGAAGACAGATGTTGGAACTGTAACGTGGGAACAATGTTTCAGCATCAGACACACACACCCCTCCCTATTGTGAGTTCAAATCCCAGCTTTGCTACAGCCTAGGAATATATCTCTGGGCAAGTTACTTAATATTTCTGTCTCTTTAAAAAAAAAAGGTCATTGTTACCTATTAAGGTAAAAAGTCATCCTTATCTGTGAAGGTAAAAGCCATCCTTACCTGTGAAGATAAAATTCATCCTTACCTGGTTAGGTTATTGTGAGAACAAATAACGGTTGTATATTCTTTCCATAAATGTACAATGTGGTTTCTACATGAACAGTTATTATAAACACAAGTCCCCACCCCTCTTAATTCCTCATCAGTCCTGGTGTGGCGCTGGTGATTAATGCGCTGGATTGCAAGGTTAGTGGTGGTTCAAGGTCGGTGGTTCAAGCTCCCCAGCTGCTTCTGGGAAACCCTATACAGAGTCACTATGGGTCAAACCCAACTCAACAGCACTTAACAACAACAACAACAACACTACCAAGTAAGGGACATAGTCCAGTGTGAACATTAGCAAGAAGACAGCAGTGGCCACTGGTCACTATCCCTCAACCTCACTATTAGCCATCCCAGTATGATTTTTGGAAACAAAGCACATGGGCTCAAATAGTGACAGTTGCAAGTGTCATCTTGGGGGGTTGCTTAGCCTCTCTGAGCCTTGTCTCCACAGCAGTGATGACAGTGACTTGTCCCGGAGCCCTGGGCACACAGGAAGCCTAACAAATGGGTAAGAGAGCTCATGTATTGCTTTTTAGATCTCTGGCTCCTCAGTTGTGATTTGCAGGTGACCCTCAGAGAATTCCCTGCCTTTAGGGCACCCCCTGTCCACCCCATGTCCGCTCTAGCTGTCCTGTCCATCCGTGCTCTGAAGCAGTGACAGCTGCCTGCAAGCTCTCGCATATTCCACCCCCGTTTTAGACATAAAACTCCAGTTGCCGTGGACTTGTCCCTGACTCACGATCACCCCACGTGAGAACTGTGCACCAAGGATTTTCAAAACCAAACCCCGGCTCATGGCGACCCTATAGGACAAAAATCATACTGGGATTGCTGATAGTGAGGTTGAGGTATGGTGACCAATGGCCACTGCTGTCTTCTTGCTCCTTAGAGTCTCTGAGACTGCAAATCTTTACCAGAGCAGACAGCTTCATCTTTCTCCCATGGAGAGGCTGGTGGGTTTGAACTACCAACTTGTGGTTACCAGTCCATCGCTGAACCCACAGTGCCACCAGGGCTCCTTAGCAGATTTTCAGTAGCTGATTCTTCATAAGTAGATAACCAGGACTTTCTATTGCAGCACATCTGGGTTTGGTAAGCAGCTAAGTACTGACCCATTTACACCACCCAGAGCTTCCGCTTTGGGCTCACTCCCCCTTCTCTGAGCTGGTCTGGTTCCTCTAACCCCTCACCAGCCCACCCCCACCCCTCTTGGGAGTCCCTTTTAACTTACAGGATGGAGGATTCCAGTAGGCCTGTTCCAGAAGGTGGCTAGGTGGGCATGGAGTATGACAGTCTGTGGTGTGGCGTGATGGGCACTAGGGGGCAGCATTCCCCTTCCGAGTCTGGAATAGGCTGGTGGGTTCTTGGGGAAGGTATCTGCCTGGTTTTACGGCAAGAACTCTGAACAAGACAGGTGCCTGGGTGTTCTTGTCAGTAGGATGGGAAACGTTGGGGGTAGGGTGGGAGCGTCTTGAAGACAGCTGGGAAGAATGATTCTGTGCAGCAGAGGGTCAAGGAGGACCTCTGGTGTGTTGAGAACACCTGGCTCTAGGTCCCTGAACCCCGTCTATCTAGGGTCAGGTGGACGGGACACTCACCTCGGACATAGAATTTAAGGGGGTGTCAAAAACTCAGCCATTCAAATTAATGATATTTTCATTCAGAATTGCTATGAATGCAAAGAAAAGTTCATGCATGCTGAATGAAATATCCAGATTTTACATAAATTCCGGCCCCTGTTTACCTCATTCTCCTCTGTATCCCAACTGTCAGATAAGGCTGAGAGGTTAGGCTAGCTCTTCTGCCCTCAGTGTCCCGTGTTGATGATGAAGGTGTTGGTGACTGTGCTTCCCTGCATAGTCTGCACCCACCCCTCACTTCCATGTACGCCATAAACTCCACGGCCAGAAGCTGGTCACCCTGTGGCAGGCCCCAGTGGTCGGGGACATGGTCTCCCCATAGCTGCATTTCTCGCTCTGTTGAAATGGAAACCCTGAGGCCCACCAATTCCAACTCACAGTCTCCCCTTCTGCACCCCTCTTTACTGGAGCAGAAAACCTCTTCCACCCACGCAGCAGTTGATGGATTCGAACTGCTTACCCTGGGGTTGGCATCCCACAGTGTAAGACACTGGGTGATGCACCGGCCTCCAACCTGGGCCAGGCCCCAGCTCCATGCTGGGGGCTCGGTCAGTGGAACCCTAGGTCAGTGGGCATGGGCTCCAGGGTCCCCGTCGAATCCGAGCATCTGTTGGAAGCTCCCGCCCTGCTAAGTCTCCCAAGCGTAGAGAGAACAGAGGCCAGCCGGCCTCTCACTCGCTGGCTGCCATCTCTCTCTCTCTTCCAGGATGTCAATGTGGCCCCTCTCGGAGAGGACCCGGACGCCAGCTGGGGCACACGAGGTACAGGAGGTGGGGGTCGCTCACACACCCTCCTGGGGGCTATTAGCACCTCCAGGTGTGGTGGTGGGGTGCCTCTCCTGCCTTCCTCCACAGCCCCCTGCTCACCTGAGTGGCACCTGTGTGCACAGCGCCCCCTGCAGGGCAGAGGCCACCTAACCTCACAGCTCCTAAAGTGGGAGGCAGGGAGGGAGCAGAGTGACAGCAGGAAGCTCCCCGGATTGGGGAGCCCTGAGGGGTCACCTGAGGCATCGGTTGGCTGGTTGGCATGTGAACAGAAGCTTGGGGGTGCACAGCACCTGGGAGACTGAGGGCCGGCCCCTCTGGGCAGTCCCTTCTCATGTCGTGGGGGGCCTCGCCCCTGGGCCTCCCCTCCAGGACAGTCTGGAGGCACTGATTCCTGTGGTCTGTGTGTGGCAGGGTCCCGCTGTTCCATCTCTGTCAAGTGCTGTGTAGGGGGGACACATTGTCAGACACCCAAGTCTCCGTGGAGGGGGGAGGGTAGGTGCCAAAGGCTCTAAAGGAAAGGCAGGGCCTTGTGGGGGGCAGATGAGAGTGAGGATGTCAGTCTTCACAACACCCCAAAAGGTTTGCCTGGAATGCCCACTCTGCATGTGGGTAAAACTAAGGCAGGCAGCGTTGTCAGGATGGCCCAGTTACCAGGAGAGACAATGCCACTGTCCGGTTCTCAGTCTGGCCTTGCCCATCTGGGTATGCCTCATGCTTGGGGTCCTCCCCCTGTCCCTCACAGCCACTCCCTGGGACCAGGCCTTGGTCAGGGGGCAGACAGACCTTTTGGGGACCCAGGGTCCACCTGGGGCTGGCTGCATGGCTGGGTCGAGATCCCCCAGGACTGGTGTCCACCTCTGAGAGACACTCTTGGCTATCTCCCTTTCTGAACATCCACATGGGTCTTCTCTCTTTCTCTTTTCAGAATACAAGGTAAGGGGCCGCAGCACCCACCTGCCCGCCTGCCTTGCCCGCCTCCACACAGCGCGCCCGCTCACCTGCCCAGGTCACAGGTTCCTTTTTGTTGTGCCTCCCCTGCCTTGTGTGTGCCCTGTGCAGCCGCACGTATGAGCTTTCATGAGCCGTGTCTCACCGTGGGGTCCAGCGTGTGTATTTCTGGGACCGACACTGCTTTCTCCCTACAGATCTACCCTTACAACGCTCTCATTGTCACTAACCGAATTCGTGTGAAACTACCCAAAGATGTGGACCGGACTCGGCTGGAGGTAAGGGGCCAGAGGGAGACTTGAGGTGGGGGGGGGCAGGTGCTTCCTCCAGGGTCCATGGGGGAGATGAAACATGACTCCAGTTTCCATGTCAAATGGCCTCGTTCTGAAGGTGGAAGACCCTGGTCACATGCTGGAAAGATGGGTGTGCCAAGAGGAGATCAGGAAGCACGTGTGCGGGGGGGGGGGATGTCCCTGAGTCGTTCCCACAAGCGCTGCTGTTAGGAAAATCTTTCATGATGTGTACAGTGGTGAGGTCACCTCCTCGGACCACTTCTACACTGATCTGAAATCATAAAATAGTGACAACATCGGAAACAAACCTGAGCAGAGAAGATTCTGCAGGTGTTGGCCCAGGGCAGGTCCTGGTGATACTTGGAGTGGAAGAGGCAGGCTGAATCCCTCCTCCAGTGTGCCCTCTGAGTGACCGCCTGCACTCGGCAGCAGCCAGCCCCCGACAGCCGTAAGCTCAGCAGTTTTCTCGCCCTTTAATGAGCATTTCCCCTGTGCGGGGCTGGAGGAAGCTCCTGAAAGGTAGGGAGATGCTGCTTGGTCTATGCTGGGGCTGAATGTATGGCCGCACTAGGGACATGTAAGCTTCAGTGTGGCTGGTCAGGTGCCCGTCCAGGCCACCCGGGCACAAGCAATGGAGAGGGCTCCAGTGGACACTGGGTGGCCCGCACAGAGTAGACATCAGGAAAGACAGAGAATATAACAAGGGACACAGGGCAGGGAGCATCTGGCTGTCAGAGAGCAGCCCCAGATGCATGCTGGGATTCTCAGCAGAGCAGGGGATGGGAACAGGTGGAAGGGCATTCCAGGCCAGGGGACACCAAGAGTCCAGGCTTAGAGGAATTCCTTCCAGACGTGTCCCTGGACTGGTCCCACTCATGTCCCCAAAGATAGGACAGGGGTCTCACTTAGTTCCAGGGTTACTGTAACAATAGACCACAGTTGGGTGGTTCGAAGCAGCAGAAATGCATTCTGTGCAGCTATGGAAGCCAGACACTCACATCCAGGAGTCGGCAGGGCCATGCTCTTACCAAAGGCTCTAGGGGAAGGTCCTCCCTGTCCCCCAGCTTAGGCGGCAATCCTCGGTGGTCCTTAGTCTGCGGGCACACCTCTCTGAGCATCTGTGCTCCCATCACCACGTGGCATTCTCCTGTGTGTCTGTGTGTCTCTTCCTGTAAAGACACTCATAGCTGTCAATTCTGACACACAGTGACCTTCAGGACAAAGGACAGCCGCCCCACAGCGTGTCTGACACTACACATCGTTAAAGAATTGCTCTCCTCATTCCTCCAGCAGAGTGGCTAGAGGGTTTGAACCTCTGACCACGTGCTCTGAAGCTCACCACCTGACACTGTCAGTGAGGGTCCTTTTAGAGGACATTGGTGGTGTTCAGTGCCATCAAGACAGTTCTGACTCGCAGTGACCCTGTATAGGGTTTCCAAGGAGTGGATGGTGAGTTTGAACCGCCGACCTTACAGTTCAAGCTGACCTTGAGGTCCAGTGCTTTAACCCACAGTGCCACACCAGGACTCCAAGGAGTACATAGTTGTTGTTAAGTACTGTGCAGTCGGTTCCAACTCATAGCGACCCTGCACAGGGTTTCCGAGGTTGTAAATCTTTAATGGAGCAGAAAGTCTCATCTTTCTCCTGTGGAACGGCTGGTAATTTTGAACTGCCGACCTTGAGGTTAGCAGCCCGATTCGTAACCACTACGCTACCAGAGCTCCTTAAGGAAGGAGTACATTAGGCCTTCCCTGTTCCCATCAACCTGAGGGAACTAAAGAAAAAAATCAAGCCTCAACTTGAAATACTGAAAATTCTTTGGGGGGAATATTGAATGATGCAGAAAGCATCAAAAGAAGATGGCAGGAATACACAGAGTCACTGTACCAAAAAGAAATGGTCGATGTTCAATCATTTCAAGAGGTAGCATATGATCAAGAGCCAATGATCATAAAGGAAGAAGTCCAAGGTACACTGAAGGCATTGGCAAAGAACAAGGCTCTAGGATTGGATGAAATACAAATTGAAATCTTTGAACAAAGTGATGTGGCACTGGAGGCACTCACTCATCTATGCCAAGAAATTTGGAAGACAGCTACCTGGCCAACTGACTGGAAGAGATCCATATTTATGTCCTTTCCAAAGAGGTGACATCTTTAGAATGCCACAAAAGTAAAATTTTGCTAAAGATAATTTTTAAGAGGCAGCAACAGTACATTCACAGGGAACTACCAGAGATTCAAGCTGGATTCAGAGGAGGATGTGGAATGAGGGATATCATTGCTAATGTCAGATGGAACTTGGCTAAAAGCAGAGAATACTAGAAAGATGTTTACCTGTG
>NW_006408837.1:978056-991831 GCF_000296735.1 Chrysochloris asiatica | reverse complement strand
CCAGAGTGCTCCTTGGAGTCCAGGATGGCCAGACTTTGTCTCTCATACTTCGGATATATTATCAGAAGGGACCAGTCCCTGCAGAGAAGAACATAATGCAAGGTAAAGTGGAGCATCAGCAAGAAAGAGAAAAATCCCCAAAGAGATGGATTGGCTCAGTGGCAGCAGCAATGGATTCAAATGTAGTAACGATTGTGAGGTTGGCACAGGACCAGGCACAGGGTGGCTCTGGGTCAATAGCGACTAGATTGCACCAAACAACAACAACAGCTCTATTCCAATATTTCACCCCCACTGCAGGGGATCCCCCTACCATCTAGAAGAAGACACAGGAGTGGTGCATGCCTTTTGAAGCCCGAGATCCTTACACATTGAACTGGGGAGTGCATCGTACCAACACCCCAGCATCGCTTATGGGGGACCCACAGGCCTGCCAACTTATCTTTGGTACTTTGCATGTTTCTGTGGTACTGGAAACCATGCATGGGTTGTTCAGATACCAATAGGGTGATCCCTGGTGGACAGGGTTCAGCTGAGCTTCCAGACTAGAGACAGACTAGCCAGTCCACTTCTGAGGGATTTGCAACTGAAAACCTTATGCATACCAGTGAAGGATGAGTCCCTCAAAATATACATGAGGGAGAGTTGTCTCCTCAGTGTAGAGTTGACCTTAATGGCATGGACAAAACCAAACTTTGGGGACTTTCATTTGCTGTTGGGGCACAACTCAGAATGAGACAAAACAGTTGCAAATATCCATTAATAATCAGAACATGTAATGCATGGATCTAAGAAAACTGGAAACCATCAGAAATGAAACGAAATACTTAAAAGTCAATATCCCAGGCATTATTGAGCTGAAACATGATTAGAGGAAACTTGTAAGCCCATCTTCATCCTATAACTGACTGGAATACCTAAAAGGGGTTCTGGAACGTTCCCAGTGAAATAGGCCTCTTGCAAAGCCTTTACAGAGTATAGAATCTTAGGTGGAATTCTGAGTTCCATCCAGAACTTTATGAGGTGGGACATTCCCACTAGAAATGTATGAGTATTAGGCGTTTTGAATCTGATAACCGCATGATTTACTAGGCTGGCAATGCAAACTGAAGAGGGATGACATCACATCCATCACCATATAGAACACTTCAAGATCTAGCTTGGAGTATGACACTGTCAGTGATGGGTAAGAATCATAGGCCTTCAAGAAAGACCCTCTAATGCCACTATTGTTCATATATAGGCACCAACCATCAAAGTCAGTGATGAAGACATTTTTAATATTCTACCAACTTCTTTAGTTTGAAATTGATCGAACATGTAGTCAAGATACATTGATGATTGCTGGTGATTGGAATGCGAAAGACGAAGGATCTGTAGTTGCAAAACATGGTGTTGGTGATAGAAACAATGCTTGCTTTCACGTGATAGAAGTTTGCAAGACCAATGACTTCTTCGTTGCAAATACCTTTTATAACTAACATAACAGATGGCTATACACATGGACCCCACCAGACAGAATACACAGGATTCAGACTGACTACATCTGGGGGAAGACACGGTGGAAAAGCTCCATATCATCACCCAAAACAAGGCCAGGGCAGACTGTGGAACAGACCACCAACTGCTCATATGCAAGTTCAAGCTGAAGCTGAAGAAAATGAAAACAAGTCCATGACCTTGAGTATTTGTTGTTGTTGTTGTTAAGTGCCGTGGAGTCGGTTCCGACTCATAGCGACCCTGCACAGGGTTTCCGAGGCCGTAAATCTTTACGGGAGCAGAACGCCTCATCATATACCACCTGAGTTTAGAGATCATCTCAAGAAAAGATCTGATGCATTAGACACTAATGACCAAAGATCAGAAGAACTGTGTGATTTCTATTCAAGGACATCATCCATGAAGAAAACAATAGATCATTTAAAACACAGGAAAAAGAAGAAGAAACCACAGTGGGTATCAGAAGAGACAGAAATTTTCTCTTGAACGTAGAGAAGCTGAAGCGACTGGAAGAAATGATGAAGTCAAAGAACTAAGTGGAAAATTCCAAAGGGCAGTTGGAGAAGACAAAGTTAAGTATTATAATGGAACATGTAAAGACCTAGACATGCTCAGCATTCCTCAAACTGAAAATCTGAAGAAAAAATCCAAGCTTTTGCTTGAAATACTGAAGGATTCTGGTGCTGTGGGTTAAGCATTGGACCCCAAGGTCGGTTTGAACCACGGGTTGGCAGTTCAAATCCACCAGCCACTCCTCGGATATCCTATAAAGTATCGCTATGAGTCTGACCAACTTGACAGCACTTAATAATAACAGTATGGGCAAAATATTGAATGAAGCAGAAAGCATCAAAATAACATAGAATGGGCAACTTAGACATTGGCTACCTAAAATGAGGGTGCAATACAGGCACAAAGTGACTGGCTTACAAGGTTTCAAGAGGGAGTTTAGTTTAAGAGTGTGGGGGGCGGGGGAGGAAGAGTTCCACTGAATAGTTTTCATCTTGCTAGAAGGGCCTGGTGAAGAGAGATGGGGATAAGATTCTTATCATTCAACAGTGAGTAATTTTTATCACAACTAATTGCGACTGTCACAACTGTAAAGGCAGAAGTTTTGTAACAAAAACAGGAGAGTGGTTAATCGTACAGTCCAGAAACAGAGAACCCTAGGACCATCAAGGGAGAGGAGCACAAGTGGAATGTGGAACCCTATCCAGAGAAGCAGCAACACCAAAGATGGGGACATGGAGAGGGGGAGCAGCTGAGGACTCTAGATTCATGGGAAGAGAGGGACTGAGAGCTGGCAGCCAGGAGGCAGACTTGTAGAATGTGCCCTTTGGTAGTGTAAATTATTATATATGCCTGAGTGTTTAACAGAAAAAAAAAGCTAAAGAGAATAGCGAGAAATACTGTTAATGGATGGTATAGTATTATAATCATTGTAATGAAACAAAGTGTATGATTTGTTAAATGCTGATCTGCCCTGTAAACTTTCACTGAATTCACAATGAAGACCTTTAAAAAAAAAAAAAAGATGGAAGACTCTACCAAGTCACTGTACCAAAAGGAACGGGTTGGTGCTCAGACATTTCAAGAAGTATTTTATGATCAAGAATTAATAGTATCGAAGGAAGAAGTGTAGGCTGCACTGACGGCATTGGTAAAGAACCAAGGCTCCAGGAATTGATGAAATACAAATGGAAGTATTTTAATAAACTGATGCGGCACTGGAGGCACTCACTCATCTCTGCCAAGAAATTTGGAAGACAGCTACCTGGCCAACCCGTTGGAAGAGATCCCTACCTGTGCAAATCCAAAGAGAGGTGACCCAACAGAATGTGAGTCTTATCAAACACTATCATTAAATGTGCAAGTCAAATTTTGCTGAAGAGAATTAAAAATAGGGTTGCAGCTGTACATCTACCGGGAGCTGCCAGAAATTCAAGCCGGATTCAGAAGAGGACGTGAAACTCGGGATATCATAGCTGTTGCCAGATGGATCTTGACTGAAAGTAGAGAATACCAGAATGTTTACTTGTGATTTATTGACTATGTAGAGGCATTCAGCTCTGTGGATCATAACAAACTGTGCGTAACACTGTGAAGAATGAGTATTCCAGAATACCTCATTGTGCTCATGAGGAACCTGTACAGAGACCAAGAGACAGTCATTCAACCAGAACAAGGGAATGGTGAATGGTTTAAAATCAGGAAGATGCATGCCTTTCACCATGTTTATCCAGTCGGTATGCTGAGCAAATATTTTGAGAAACTGCGGAATATGAAGAAGAATGTGGCATCAGGATTGGAAGAGGACTTATTAACAACCTGGGATGTACAGAGGACACAACTTTGCTGGAAGGGAAGGGAACTTGAAATACTGATCAACCTTCAGTATGAACTATATCTCAATGTAAAGAAAATGAAAATCCTCACCACTGGGCCAATAAATAACATCATAATAAATGGACAAAACTCTGAAGTTGTCAAAGACATCATTTTGCTTGGATCAACTTTCAACACTCATGGAAGCAGCAGTCAAGAAATCAAATGACGTATTGCATTAGGCAAATCTGCTGCACAAGACCTCTTTAAAGTGTTCAAGAGCAAAGATGTCAGTTTGAGGACTAAGGTGTGCCTGACCATGGTATTTTCAATAATTTCATATGCATGTGAAAGCTGGACAGTGAATGAGGAACTGTAGAAGAATTGATGCATTGCAATGATGGTGTTGGAGGAGAATATTGAAAGTGCTCCTACAGAACAACAAACAAATCTGTATTAGAAGAGGTGTAGCTATGTGAGAAATAACTCTTGTGGGCCTGGTCCATCTTCAGGAATTCATGAGATGGCTAGGTCTGGCAAACAGATTGTTGATTTACATACAGGGAGGAATCTGTAACCTGGCTGTCCTAGGACTAGGAGATGTAAGTAAGAATACAGCCATTAAGACAATGGGCAAGCCATTTGGGCTTCTCTGGGGTGAGGGAATAGTGAGGTTGGCCCAGGACCGGGCAGTGTTTCATTCTGCTGTGCATAAAGTCGCTATGGGTCGGTACCGACTCGATGGCACCCAACAGAAGGGGCTTTTTGGAGAAAAGTATAAAAACCATTTGTTACAGGTCATATGGAGTGTCTGCCCGTGTCTACTGGGTTGAGCATCCGAGTATGCAAAATTGAATAAAGAAAACCTCACTGTCGCTAAAACGAGTTCAGATTGTATTACATGAGCGTTTGTCAGAATAGACAGTGTTTCTCACAGCTAGAATGTTCCTTAGAAGCCAGGATGGTGAGATTTTGTCTCTTGCTCTTTGAACATGTTGTCAAGAGGGATCAGACCTCGGAGGAAAACATCATGCTTGGTTAAGTAGTGGATCAGGATAAAGAAGACGACCCCCGAAGAAACAGATGGGTACAGCGGCGGAAACAATGGATTTAACCATACTGGTTGTGAGGACCAGGCAGTGTTGCTATGAGTTGGAACCGACTCGACAGTACCTAACAACAACAACAACAACAACAACATAGACTGGATGCAACTCAGATGCATTTATAATGAGAGGACCGTACAGTCGGGGGTCCTGAATGTCCTCCTCGTACTAAAAACCAATCCAGGCTTTCTGTCAAGAAACCATTACCAACGCTAATGACTCCACAGAGGACAAACTAAAGCGCCCCATAGTGTTTCCAAGGCTGCAATCCCTACAGGAGCAGATGGCCAGGGCTTTCTTCAGCAGAACCACAAGGCGGGGTCACACTTTCAGTTAGCAGCTAAGGGTTTAGTCACTATGCTAACGGGGTTCCTCCTGTACTTTTTGGGTTTGGGGAGTTTTTCTGTTTTGATTATTTTTGTTGCAAATGACTTTTTTCACAAACATGACCCAAAATGATGAAAGCAGAAAGGGCATTTATTAGCTCACATGACTCAAGTCTGCTGCAGGTGTGGCTTGATCAAGGAGTCTCTAGGCTCCTGGCCTCTGGCCTCTGTGCTGACCCCATTGTAGACACACTCTCTGGCTCAGCTCTCTGCAAGAAAGAAACCAAACTTAATCTCTGTCCCTGGGGCCCCAGAAGACACCCCATCACCAGTGTGCATGGGTGATACAACCACCCAGCTAATCTTTCCAGGGGATACAATTCTGGAAGTTAAGGGGGCAGCTGCCACCTGTGCTGAATGGACCAGGGCTTGGAGCAAAGCCTGGCATCTGGAAAGGGGAATCTGGGCACCAGCTAGCATCTAGCTTTGAGAGGGGGCCAATGAGGTGGGGGTGTACCATGGAGCAGGTTCTGGACACAGTGGTTGGTTGGCGCAGCAGTGTAAGACCCAGAAAGCAAGGGACCCATGGAGCTCAGTTAGAAGCTCCTGAGTGTAGTTTTGGACTTGACATCTGTTTTGGTTACCTGGGGCTGCTGCTATCTCAGATACCACACCTGGTGGCCGTAACATAACAGAAATCTATGTTCTTCCCAGGTCAGCAGACTAGATGTATGATGGGGTGGGGGTAGGGGACCTCTGGGAAGGTTCCCATCTCTCTCTGTGGGTCCAGTCTCTTTCAGCTTCTGTTCTAGGTTCTTTAGTGACATTTGGGCAGCAGCTGTGTTTCCGGACTCCCCGCCCCATTTGTTGTTGTTGTTAAGTGCCATTGAGTTGGTTCCGAATAGGGATTTCTGGGAGAAGCTAGGGAGCTTGAACCGCCGAGATTCAAATAGTTCAAACTGGCTTTGCAGCTCAGCACATTAACCCACAGCACCACATCAAGACTCCTCTTGGTCCCTTTTATTTTACAAAGCACTTGGTTGAAAACATCGAATTGGCTTATTAACATACCATTAGCATGACAAAGAAAGTCCTCTTCAGAAAGGAGGTCACATCTTTTGGTACAGGGCTCTGCTGCCAACAGGTATTTGGGGACGTCAGACTGCAAACTTGTTTGAACTGCAGGGTTGGTGGTTCAAGCTCACCAGCCACTCCTCGGAGGGTAGCTCTGGGTCTGAGCCGACTCGACACTATACAGGGTGCTACCAGTTGGAACCGATTCAACAGCACTTAACAACAACAACCAATGTAATAGTAATATTTGTTGTTGTCAAGTGCCAGCAAGTCAGTTCTGGCTCCTAGCAGCCCTGTATAGGATTCCCAAGGAGCAGCTAGTGAGCTTGAACTGCTGATGTTGAAGTCTAGTGCTTATCCTACAGCACCACACCAGGATGTTAATAATATAGTAGAGTAATGTAATAATGTAGTGCGAAGAGACTTCAGAAAGTGTGTGCGAAATGGAATTAAAAGATCGTGTAATTTTCCCACAAACTTTTTGAAGCACTGGTCATCAGCAATTCAAACCCACCAGTTCAAACCCACCAGTTCAAACCCACCAGTTCAAAACCCCTTACACAGGGCTGCTACGAGTCAGAACCAACTCAACAGCACTTAATAACAACAGCAAAGTAATCTTATAATGTAGGAAAGTGGAGTCCTGATGAGGTACTGTAGGATAAACATTGAACTGCTAACTCCAAGGTCAGTGGTTCAAACCCACCAGCTGTTCCTTGGAAGCACTCCTTGGGTGGCTATGAGTCAGAACTGACTTGATGGCATTTAACAATAACAATAAATAGTACAATCTGATATAGTAATGTAATATAATATGTTCCTGTGGTTATTGAGTTGGTTCCAACTCATAGTGGTGTTGTATAGAGTTTCTGAGAGCAGTTGGTGGGTTTGAACCACTGACCTTGTGGTTTCCAGTCATTAGGACCCGACGTACAACAGAAGGAGACACTGCCTGGTCCGTGCCATCTTTTCAGCACTCTGACGATGTTCTGTGGATGTTCACAAGGTTTTTAGAAGTGGTCCGCCTCTCCTTCTTCCTAGTTTGGAAGCTCATCTGAAACCTGTCCACTGTGGGTGACCCTGCTGGTATGTAAAACACCGGTGGTACAGCTTCCAGAATCACAGCAACACGCAAGTCACCAAGTACGACACAGTGACCACCGCGTGGTGCTAATGTAATACCATGTGACACAAAATAACAATATAAGAGTCCCTAGGTGGTGCAGACATTTAAGCACTCCACCACTAGACAGAAGGTTGGCAGTTCAAACCCATCCAGAGGCACCTCGAAAGATAGGCCTGATGATCTGCGTCTGGAAAAGTAACGACCTTGGACACCCTCATGGGCATCTCTACTCTGCATGCAAGAGGTAGGGGCAGTAACAATACCCGAGTATGTTTGGACGAGGTCACGGGCTAATCATGAAATCTCCAAGAACACTCCTGAGGGTGTGTCTGTTCCTTCTTCCTCCAAGCGCTGAGCAGGATGGAGGTCGGCTGGAATGTCCACTACCAAGGAGTGCTCCCCCATTCTTCAGTCTCTGGGATCCCGCCTGCAGGCTCGCAGCCAGGAGATGAGTCAGAAGGGGGCTCAGGCATGGGCATACCCTGAAGGAGGGAAGAAAGAAGTCTCGATGTTTCCATTTCAGGGGAAATAGGTTTATTTTTAACACAAAAACAACTCATAGCTATTCTAAAGTACAAAACAACTCAGAGGAACTTGTTCAGATCCCATGGGATGGCCCCACCCAGTCATCACACCTGCTGGTTCTTCTAGAAACTTCTGTACATACCCAGACATGCTGGAATCCTGCCTGGGACAAACAGGGCTCACACTGTGTCCAGCCAGGTTCCGTCAAGTTGATTCCAGCTGACAGACACCAGAGTGTCAGAGTAGAACTGTGCGCCGTAGGGGTCCAATGGCTGATGTCCCTGAAATGGTTACCAGAGCTTTCTTTCAACCTTTTGTGGCACTGTGGGTTAATGTGCCAGACTGCAAAGCCATTTCAACTGCAAGGTCAGCGGTTGAAGCTCACCAACTGCTCGTCGGAGGGTCGCTCTGGGTCTGAGCCCACTCAAGGACACTTAACAAAAACAACAACCTTTTGGTCAGCAACCAACTAACCAACTGTGTTAACCATTTGCATCAACCCAGGGAATCTAAAATAAAATCCTTGAAAATGTGTGTTAATTAGGTAAGCTGCAGGGATCTTGGACTTTTCCCAGTGTTATTCAATAGGATATTGAAAGTTTTAAAATCAGGAAAGGTGGTTTGTATTCTTTCGCCATAATTATTCAATCCATATCCTGAGCAAATAATCCTAGAAGCTGGATTATATGAAGAAGGACGTGGCATTAGGATTGGAGAAGGATTTTGATATGCAGATGATACAACTTTGCTTGCTGAAAACAGCCTTCAGTATGGGTTGCATCTCAACATAAAGAGAACAAAATCCTCACCACTGAACAATTAGCAACATCACGATCAATGGAGAACAGAGTCAAGTTGGGAGGATCTTTCATTTCACTTGGTCCACAATCAATACTTATCATAGTTATTGGTATTAAGGACCATCGAGTTGGTTCCAACTCACAGCAACCCTGTGTAGGGTTTCCAAGAAGCACTTGGTGGATTTGAACTACCGACCTTGTGGTTCGCAGTCTAGTGCTGATCCTACAGCACCAGACTAGGAGTCTGTCCATGACAGTTGTTAAGTGCCGTCGAGTCAATTCTGACCCATAGTGACCTTGTATAGGGTTTCCAAGGAGCAGCTGATGAGCTTGAACTACTGACCTTGAAGTTCAAATGACTTTGCAGTCTGATGCATTAGCCCATGGAGCCACACCAGGACTGTGTCCGTGAAAGCAGCAGACAAGAAACCATCAAATTGCATTCGGCAAACTGTATGCAAAAGACCTCTTAAGATTGTTAGGGACTAAAGATATCACTTCGAGGATTCATGTGAACCTGACCCAAGCCATTGAATTTTTCATCGCTTCACTATGCCAGCGTTGAACAGAGACTAAGGAAGACCGAAGAAAGTAGATGGCATTTGAGTGATGGTGTTGGCCAAGAATGTAGAATGCCGTGGACTACCAGATGAACTAGAAGTACAGTCCGAATGCTCCTCAGCCCCCAGGATGGTCATCCCACGTTGGACATATTATCAGAAGGGACCAGTTCCTAGAGAAGGACATCATGCTTGGTAGACAGAATGTCAAGGATAAAGAGGAAAACTCAGCAAGACGGACTGGCACAGTGGCTGCAACCATGGGTTCAAACGTAACCATTATGAGCATGGCGCAGGACTGGGCAGGGTTATGGGTTTCTCCGAGTTGGAACCACGCATAAAGTCCAGGTGTGGGCATGTAGCAGAAGCACTGGACTGCTCACCACAGGTCAGCAGTTCAAAACCACCAGTCACTTTTCAGAAACCCTATCCAGGGTTGCTATGAGTGGGGACTGGCTCGACGGCACTTAACCATAGCAACAATGACCAAGGAGGTCAGGATGGTGAACGTGGTGAAGTTGAGGTTGGGCCAGGCTTTGCAGGGTGCTGGGCTGTGTTGAGCAGGTTGGGTCTTCGCCTGAGAGCATGGATTTCAGGGTGGTGGGTAAGTGAACGTGACTCGATGTACTATGGAACAAGCCCTCGCTGCGCTGACGTGAGGTCCAGTCTAATTGGATGTGTTGCTCATGGGGACAAGAGATGAAGGAGACTTGGACCATGTGGGGGTGGGGGGGACAGCATCGACAAGCAGGTGGACTCAGCAGTGTGGGGGCAGTGGGGCCAAACCAGCAGGACTCGGCCAAGGACGCCTTTTCCCTGGTAGGGGCTCTACCTCCTTGGTGGGGGGGGGGGGGTGCCTTCATGGGAAGGGCACGGCTCTGTAGTGGGGGGCATGGCTGTACATACGGTGTCTGACGGGGACAGTGGGACGTCTGTGGTCACGGTGGCAGAGCAGTAACCCCAGGCCCTGAAGATGACTAACACTGCTCAGTATACAGTAGGTGCTCAGTAAGCAAGGAGACACGGTGCTTACCTTGGATCCCAGAAGGGCCGTCCTTGAGCAGCAGGGGCAGGTCAGCAGGGGTCTCCCCAGGAGGCTTGTCCTGACCAGGATTTGATGCCCTTCTTTCGGTGACATGTTCTCTGTCCAGGGAGGGGGCAGCATCCCAGGACCCCCTCAGGATGTCAAGAGCGCCCCCTCCAGGCCTGCTGTGGCAGAAGTCTCAGTCTGAGGAGGAACCTCTGGCTCAGTCAGTTAGGGTTAGATGCTGGGCTGACAACTGCAGGGTTGGCGGTTTGAATCCACCAGCTGCTCCTTGGGAGGAGGATTTCATCTCAGAAAGCCCAGGGAGCTCTTGTGTTCCGTCTGAGGGCCTCTGTGAATCAGATTCTTGTTGGCACCCAGGCTTCCAGCGCAGACATCTTCCTGTCTCACAGGAAAAAAAGTGTGACTGGGGGCTGGTGGGCAGGACCTGGTGTCATCCTGGGGAGCTCCCGAGGTGGCCACTCAGTACTCAGGAACTTTGCAGAGGACTTGGCCACAGGACAGCTGGGGAAGGGAAGGAGAGGCTCTCTGGCTGTGGTTTCCAGAGCCCCTCCTCCAGGCGCCTAAAGGAAGACACACACCTACAGCTGTGGTGCAGATGGAGCCCAGGTGGGAGGTGGTGGGGGACGGTCCCTGGTGAGGAATGCAGCTCTGTCCAGACCCACCTGGACCCGCCTGAACCTGCACACCCTCCTCTGCTGCAGGGACCAGAGCTAGCTGGCTGCTCAGGGACCCAAGCTGTGCCAGGGTGGTCTGAGCCAGACATGTCTCTCCCGCTGAGCCCAGCAGGCTGGAAGGATGGGGGTGGGGGAGTTGATGCGTGAGAGGTGAGAACATTAGCAGACCCCAGGGTGGGGGGCGGGGGGCCCATGAGGGGCCTCAGTGGGGTGTGTGCACTGGTGGCAAGACTGCGGGAGAAGGGGGGACTAACAATCTGAATTTAGTCTGAGGGTACAGGTTTTGAGGGGCACAGTCTAGAGCAGCCTGCACCCACTTACTGTGAAGTCAGCCCCAACTCATGGGTGACCCCAGGTATGTCAGAGGAGAATGAGCTTCATAGGGTTTCCTGTGACTGATTTTTCAGAAGTAGATTGCCAGGTCTTTCTTCTGCAGCACTTCTGGGTAGACACAAATTGACATCTTTTCAGTGAGCAGCTGGATATTTTAGCTCTTTGCACCACTCAAGGACTCCCTGTCAGAACAAACCCCTTCATATTCATTCTCTCTCTTTGTCCTACAACTCGCCCTATGATGTTGGTACTCAGTTTCCCAACTTCTACCTGCTGTCCCAAACAGGGCACTGGTGCTAGAGGGCTGCTGAGGTCCAGCCCTGCCCTGGGGGTGCTGCCATCCCAGAGAGGCACCCCAACACAGCAGACCTCAGCCTCACAGAACTGTTAACTTATCAGAGAGCTTACCAGCCTGTTGTTGAACCCAGTCGTTGTTAATTGCTGTCCCATCAGTTCCGACTCACAGTGACCCAATGCATAACAGAACGAAACACTGCCTGGTCCTGTGTCAACCTCACAATTGTTCTGGTTCGACCCTCTGTTGCAGCCACTGGGTCAGTCCATCTTGGGCTGATTGGAAGTCTTCCTCTTTTTCACTGACTGCCCACTTTAGAAACATTGTATCATAATGACCTCTTTTGTGTCAAAACGTTAGCAATAGATCATGTTGTTAGGTGGAGTTGAATGAATTGGTTCTGACTCATAGCAACCCTATGCACAACAGAATAAAACATTACCGGGTTCTCACAATCATTGCTACGCTTGAGCCCATGGCTGCTGCCACCATGTCAATCCATTTCATTGGGGGGAGGGTCTTCCTGTTTTTTGCTGACCCTCCACTTTAGAAACATTGCATCCTAATGAAGCCATTTGTATCAACATATTAGAAACATTGAGCTCTGCCACCTCTTCCTAACTCTATCTTCAGGTTGGCAACTTGAAACCAGTCACATGGGAGTGTTTATACCATGGGAATTGGCCAACACTACAGATGTGGCGCTGTGCATTAATGCGCCAGACTGCAAAGCCGTTTTACAGCAAGGTTGGCAGTTCAAGCTCACCAGCTGCTCCTTGGAAACTCTATACAGGGTCGCTATGGGTCGGAAGTGAGTCGATGGCGCTTAACAACAACAGATAAGGGTATTCCCACCCCCCAAGAAAGGCGGTTGCTAAGTATTTTCCAGCCCATCACTGGTTAGACACCGACAACTCGGAGTGGTTTCCTAGGTGAGGTCAGGCCCAAGCTCAGGTTGAGGGGTGAGTTGATGGTGGGGTGCTATTCTGATCAGAGGCATAGAGCTGGTGTGAAGAGTCAACATTTCACAAACGTAGAAACCAACGTCCCCTGGCTTGGCTGAAGCCAGGGCTGAAATGCTTGCCTGCCTGACCCCCAGGCTCGGGTGTTTGCACAGTGTTGAGTGTCAGGGTGCTCCCCATGGACCCCCTGCCAGCCTCCTCTCTGTGGGGGTGGGTATCTGGAAACCAGGACACCATCTGAGGTTGCAGGTTTGAGGCTGTTGGGAAAGAACCTTATCTTCTGCCAAGACCATGCCCTGGGCTTCCTTCCTGCCCCTCAGGAGGAGCCCAAGCACTGGCTTTGGCAGGCCCCCAAGGCGGGGTCACCTCCTGGAGCTGGGTGAGTGCCCAGCCACATCTGCCTGCCGTGGCTGCACTGGGGTGTTGAGGAGAAACCATCAGGAGGAGACCCTGACTGCAATGATAATATATATATATATAACAGAACAGAAAGCTCTCTTGTACAGTTCAGTGATGTTAATTACATTCCCGTGTGCATTCTGCCCTGTGGTTGTTCGTAAGTGCTATCAAGCTGGTTCTGACTCATAGCAACCCTGTACAGGGTTTCTGAGAGCGGCTAGTCACCTTAAACCACTGACCTTGAGGTTCAAAACAAGCTTGCAGTCCAGCATATTAATCCACAGCTATCCTTTCCCAAATTATTTCACCACCGTGAGCAGAAACTCAGTGCCCCAGAAGCAAAACTGTCCTTACCCTGCCCACTCCTGTCACCCTGGTTAGCACGAACAATCTTTGGTTTTCATGTATTTGCCTGTGTTACAAGTCAGATCATACAGGATTTGCCCTTTTGCATTGGTCTTATTTTGCTGAGCATGTTTTCAAGGCTTCTCCACGTGGAAGCATGCAACAGGGCTTTATTCTTAATGAATCCTGCTGAGGAGTATTGTACTGTGTGTCTCCATCCTCTGTGGGTGAACACTGGGCTGTTTCTCTTTATGACTGAGTGATATTCCATTGTGTGCATGGACCACACTGTGTGTCTCCATCCTCTGTGGGTGGACACTGGGCTGTTTCTCTTTATGACTGAGTGATATTCCATTGTATGGATACACCACACTGTG
>NW_006408837.1:973425-977956 GCF_000296735.1 Chrysochloris asiatica | reverse complement strand
TTTCTCTTTATGACTGAGTGATATTCCATTGTATGGATACACCACACTGTGTGTCTCCGTCCTCTGTGGGTGGACACTGGACTGTTTCTCTTTATGACTGAGTGATATTCCTTTGTGTGCATGGACCACACTGTGTGTCTCCATCCTCTGTGGGTGGACACGGGGGCTGTTTCTCTCTATGACTGAGTGATATTCCATTGTGTGCACGGACCACACTGTGTGTCTCCATCCTCTGTGGGTGGACACTGGGCTGTTTCTCTTTATGACTGAGTGATAGCCCATTGTGTGCATGGACCACACTGTGTGTCTCCAGCATCTGTGGGTGGACACTGGGCTGTTTCTCTTTATGACTGAGTGATAATCCATTGTGTGCATGGACCACACTGTGTGTCTCCAGCATCTGTGGGTGGACACTCAGGTTGTTTCTCCTTATGACTGAGTGATAGTCCACTGTGTGCATGGACCACACTGTGTGTCTCCATCCTCTGTGGGTGGACACTTGGTGTGTCCACCTTTTCACTACCATGAACAGTGCTTCAGAGAATATGTATCTACTTGTTTAATTTGAGCCCATGTTGTTCATTTGCTGAGGTACACCTGGAGTGAGCTTGCTAGGTTGCGCAATGACCCTGTGTTCAGATTACTGAGGAGCGTCCACTGTGTTTCCCACAGTGACCTCACTGATGCCACACTTGGTATGTCCAGCCAGGGCTCTCCGTGTCCGAGCATGGTCTGGTTTCTCTCTGGGTCTGGCCCACTGTTTGCATCGCCAACTAAGCCACTCGCTGACCTTCTGATCTCTCCTCCCCATCTAAGCTTCTCACTGGCCCTCTGGCATTTCTTCTCTCTCTGAAGAGACACCTGTCACCGGAGGAGTTCCAGGAGGTGTTCGGGATGAGCATGGAGGAGTTTGACCGCCTGGCCCTATGGAAGAGGAATGACCTCAGGAAGAAGGCCCTGCTCTTCTGACTGTGGCCAACACACCCCAACATGCGTGCGCACTACTGCAGGGAGGAGCCACGCCCTGCAGAGCCACACTAACCCCCCTACTGCACTTTTCCTCTTGCTTCTGTGTCCATGGGGGTGGACGCCTGGCACCTGGGGGGGGGGCTGAGTGGGGTGGAGGAGGGAGCTTTGGGGAGCCCCGTGTCTGCCAGTGGCTACCCGTAGCGTGGGACCCAGATGGGTTACTGAGCACCGCTCTTTCCACTTTAGCTGACACCAAGTCGGCTTCCCTCACAGCTGCTCAGGGGATGGGCAGGCTACCGCCACCTCCCCGGCCCTGCAGTGCCCAGCGTGCAGGAGGGTGACCGGGACTTGAGATTTCAGGACCCTGTCACAGTGGGTGGGCACATGTCTCCCAGGCATTCACTTGCCCCCACCCACTGAGACACCTGCGGGCCCAGCGCACCAAGCTTGGAGTGAGCCAGCACACTTTGGTCTTATTTTCGGGGTGAAATTTCGCCAACAGCGCCCTCCCTCCAGTGCCCATCCAATGCCCCCAGCCTTTCCTCCAGAATCCCCCCCCCCCATCTGCCTCAATCATATCTCTAAAGTCACACAAAAAAAGGTTTATTTTGTTAAGAACTAGAGCCAGCGTACACGGAGATGACATAGATGAAGAGTTTCATGTAACCGAGTGCCTCCAGCCTTCCCTCGCCGCCTGTCCGCCTGTGTGGCTTCCTTCTGTCCTTGGAGACTGGCCCCTGGCCCGTCATTGTCCTGGCTCCTCATTCCGCATCCCCCAGGCTGCCGTCCACGTACTGCTGCTTGTGGGACACGTGGGGTGGGGCAGTGAGGCTATTTGGGGCCTCACATGGCAGAGCTGTGGAATATGGGACGTCCTCGTCCCCACACCTCCTTGTGACGTCATCTCGCTCACACCAAACGCGAGATGTGACGTCATCTCGCTCACTCCCAGGCGCGAGTCTGTCCGGGAATGTTACCGCCACACGTTTGTTTGTTTTTTTTGTTGTTGTTCACTGCCGGTGAGTCGACCCTCACAATAAGCCCGTGCACAATGGCACTACGTGCCGCTGGTCTGGCTCCATCCGCGGGGCTGCTATCGGCTGGTTTTGGGAAGTTAGTTGCCAGGCCTTACTTCCTAGTCTTTCTTGGTCTGGAAGCTCTGCTGAGACCTGTCCAGCGTTGCAGGAGTGTGCAGGACTCCACGGACAGGAGGGCGGTGGTTGGACAAGAGGTGCCCTGGCGGGAATCCTCCCACTGAGCCACTACTGCCTGCATCTGTAGCTGGGTGGGGGGTCACAATACGTGCCTGTTCCAGAAGTGTTTGTAGGGTGCGCTGAGAGGTCGGTTACATCTTACCTCATGCCACCCGTCTGCTTCCCGGTCAGCTCTGCGTGTGTCTGCAGTCAGTGCCCTTGGCGCCCTCTGCCCCAGAACACATTCGCCCTGACCAGCCTGTCAGCCCAGCGAGCCACGGGGTTCTCCGCTACCAGTCTGCTTCCTTTGTCAGAAGATGAGCCTGAGCCTCTAGAAACCCCCGTCTGCCCCCAATGCCGCGTGCTGGCCGGTCCCAAGGAAGCCTGGAAAATAAAATACTGGTGAAAGTATTTACAGCTGTGTGCTTAGCATGTCTCCTGTCTGGGGTCATAGGGTGTCCAGTGTGTGCTTTGTCTGGGGACACAGGCATCCCATGTGTGTCCTGTTTGGGGGTATGCAGTGTCTAGAGTGTTCTGTCTGGGGTTGTGGGGTGTCTGTGAGTGTCCTGTCTGGGGTCCTAGGGTGTCCAGTGTGTGTTCTGTCTGGGGACAGGGGGGTTACAGAATGTAGCAGGAATGTTTGTGATGAAGAGTATTTGAGAGCTACCTCCCAAATCAGGATGGGAAAATGAGATACCCCCAACTCATAATGCCCCGTGTGTGTCAGAGTAGAACTGTGCCCCACAGGGCTCTCAGTGGATAATTTTTCATAAGTAGATCCCACTCATGGTGCCCCGTGTGTGTCAGACTAGAACTGTGCCCACAGGGTTCTCAGTGCAGACATCCACCCAATACTACAGACAACCACTCCATAGGACAGACAGTCACCCCATAGTCAGACAGTCACCCCACACTACAAACAGCCACCCTAAAGCATAGACAGCCACCCCATAGGACAGACAAAGGAGGAGAGCTTACAGATGTGTCTGGCCGGCACCAGGGTGCCCTGGGAGTCAGGGTGGGAGAGCTTTTAGGAGAAGAGGGTGGTCAGTAAGGCACTTGCCAGTCAGATCACACCAGGAAGGGGCCACTGGCCACTAGACGCAGAGGGATAAGAGCAACTCGGAGGTGAGAACGTTGGGGGCTGCGATTTCAGGCAACTCTCAAAGTACAGAGCTGGTGAGGAGACCGGGTCCAGACGAGAGCGGGAGGCCCGATGGACAAAGGGTTTGCTTTCGTTTGTTTTAATGCTTCATTGTGAAGTGAGTGCAGGTTTACAATTCCCAGTTTGTTTCATCTCATGACTGTCACCCCCCCCCCACCCACCCAGTGTGATTTCACTCACCCCCTTCCTCCCTGTGTTTCGGTGTCATTCCTTCTGTCCACTCCTTCTAAACACTGTCCTGGGGTAAACACTGCCCTTTTGGCCTCACATGGTTGGTGGTTCTCAGGTGTGCGTACCTCCCCAGTGTTACTGTTCCCCTTGTAGACCTGTCTGCTGTTTGTCTGGAAATTGAGCCCTGAGGTGAGTCCAGTTCCAGGCCTGAAGGGGGACCCTGGGCCCTAGTCTCAGGGGCTCTACCAGTCTCTCTCCCACCACTGAGTCCGCTCTATTTTTTGTCATTTAGAGTCTTGTTCCATATTTGAAGGGGGGCTTTAAAACACTGTTTATGCAGTTTTCCTCTTTATGGAAGAGGCAAGAGAAGTGACAACTTTATGCGCCTAGGTAGAGAAGGAAGGGCCAGAGTTACAGAGCTGGGAGTGAGGGTGGGGTCCCAAGGAAGTGACAGAAGATGCCTGGGTGCTCTATCTGCAAACTCCTACTCATCCTTCAAAACCCAATGGAGAAACTATCTTCTCAGCAAAGACTGCATCATCATCTGAGGCCCATTTCAAACTATGGCCCACCCCACCTCCTCCTACCCAGGCAGCCCCGTTTAGCATCATATAGATGGAGCTGGGTGTTGATGAAGCAGGCATTGATAAACCATCATCCCTATCCCTGCCCTCAAGGACCCCCAAGGGCAGCTCACAGACCAGTGGAGAAGATAGTCAGAGGGACTCAGGGAGGCGCCTGGGAGGAACCTGAGTCAGGAGGAGCCTGGTGAGGGAGGGGTAGAAGGAGCATTCCAGGCAGGGGAAATGACTGGTGAACCGGGTCAGGAAGTGACCCAGGGCTGTGTGTGGCTGAGTCATGCTCCTCCCTGCCTTCCCAGCACTCTGACAGTGGCTGGGTTCCAGAGATTTCCGTGTGAGACTACTCCTATCTCAGGCTCACCAAAGAGACGGTGCCATTGTATGGCCTGTGTCTCTCACATCCTGGTCATTCCTGGGTCCCTGTAGATTTCTAATATGCACCAGCCTGTGTT
>NW_006408837.1:961782-968935 GCF_000296735.1 Chrysochloris asiatica | reverse complement strand
TCTTCATGCTATCCAACATGAATCTTAGACCTTCTTCAGATTTTTTAAATCCTTTTTTGTGCTTGCTCTTCTATCTTAGTAGTGTTGAGAGATTTATCTTCTAGCTCACTAGTTCTGGCTTCTATCTCTTCTATTCTACTCCTTTGCCCTTTCAGTGTATTGTCCATTTCTGATATACTATTATTAACCATTTGGACTTTTTTCTGTAAGTTTTGAATTGTTTCCAATGCTGTATCTATTTTATTTGATTGTTCCTGTAGTGGTTTCCTGACTTCTTCCTTAAGTTTCTCAACTCCATTGTATAGTGTTTTGATACATTTTATAATCATTTTTCAGAATTCCTTCTCTGGCATTTCCAAAGCCTGCCCATCTTCCAGTATGGAGTGTAGGTCTCCTTGCAGCTCATTTGTCTCTGTTACTTTATCTCATTTTTGGACATGTGCAGATACAGTCATCTGCTTCTGTTTTTTAGGCATATTCAGGGTTTATCTGTGGCCTTAATACTTAGATGGGTGTGTGTTTTGGTATTTTTTATGCTTTCTGATTGCCTCCAGGTAGATGTGATCAGGAGATGGACTGCCCTTTTCACTATTTTTGAGAAATTTCAAGGTGCCTCTGTTGGTCATTGTAACGTCACTTAGGACTTAACTTTCAGCCTATTTCTTTTTCAGTTTGCCTGTCCCGCTCCACAATCCCTGCTCAGGCTTTTTCCTAGTGATAAACAGTTCAGGGCCAGCTGTTGCCATTTGGTTTTAAGTGGAAACTGTCACTTTGAATTTTGAGGAGATCTGTGTGCATGCATAGCAAAACCCTCGGGGGGTGGGGGTTCAGTAGCCACTCACTCAGGCACCCTCTTTAGTCACCAGAATTGAGGTTCGTAGACAGCAAGAAATCAATGAACAGACACCAAAATAAAATAATGTCCACACCTTTATCTCTGTGGTTCTGTCAGGCGTCTGTGGCTGCTCCGATCCTTCCCTCACTTGGTCTCTCCCAAGATGGCAGCTCTGGGAGCAGCTGAGCATCTTGAATGAGAAAGCAATGGATTTCTTGCTTCTGTTACAAATTCCCCTAGCTGTAAGCCTTCCAACTGTCTCAATATTCCTTTATATGTGGTTCAGAGTTCTGGCACCATCCCCTGAGCCTGCTTGTTCTGGTATTCTGTGTTGCTGATGGAGCTCTTCACGGCGCTTCCACCTGATCCGCCATCTTGTTTGTTCTCCCATTCCAGTGTCTTTTGGTTCCCACTGTTTCTGATGAAAAGTCACAGGAAGCTATCATTGTAATTTCCTAAAATTTAACAGTTGTCTGCTTTTAAGATTAAAGGAAAAAAAATCATTGGCTTTCAGAAGCTGTTTTTGGCAGCTAGAAGATGGGTCCCAGTAATCCCCACCTCCTGGTATTCTCACCCTTGGGTAATCCCTTGGAGGTGGAGTGAGTCTGGTGATTTACTGCTAATGAGTAAACAAAAAAAAACAAAAAACAAAACAAATCCACCGCCACCAAGTAATTCCAACTCAGCGGCCTTTTAGGTTAGATGAAGCAATCAAGGAGGCAGATGATGTTTTGGGAAAAACAGTTTTTAAAACCTCTTTAAAGTGGCAAAGAACAAAGATGTTCCTTTGAGAATGAAGGAGCACTTTCCATGCCATTATATCTTCAATCACTTTGTATGCATGCAAACGCTGGACCACAGAAGAGGGAGTCTAAAGAATTGATGTATTTGGGTCAAGATGTTGACAGAGAATATTGAATATTTGTTGCTGTTGTTAAGTGCCGTCGAGTCTGTTCCAACCTATAGCGATCCTGTATAGGGTTTCTGGGGAGCAGCTGGTGGGCTTGAACCACCGACCTTGTGGTTCAAACGAGCTTTACAGTCCAGTACATTAACCTACAGTGCCACACCAGGGCTCCAGAAGAACATTGAATATACCACTGTTGTTGTTGTTGTTGTTACATGCCGTGGAGTCAGTTCAGACTCATAGTTTTCCTGCAAAGGGTTTCCAAGGCTGTAAATCTTTATGGGAGCAGAAAGCCTCATCTTCCTCCCGTGGAACAGCTGGTAGTTTTGAACTGCTGACTCTGAGGTTAGCAGCCTGATTTGTAACCACTTCGTTACCAGAGTAAAAAATAAAAGTGCATGGAGGCAGAGTTGTCTGACCTCCACTGACTGCATGGGCTGGGAAAAGAGAAGAAAACAGGTCATCAGCCCAAGGTCAATTCCTATGAAGCTGAGAACAGACACGTCTCCACCATCTAGCCTTTCTGACCAATTCTGACACCAACCGCTCTCTCCCTCCACAGCAATCTCTACTCTGCTGGGCTCCATAATTCATGGAAATGGTCACACCGAACTCAGTGACAATACTCACGATTATGAGGTTTATTAGGAAGCTAACAGGGTACATGTGAACTTGAGCATGATCATACATGCTGAAGACACACTTCTATCAGGACTGGCTCTTCCCAGTCACACTTGGAGGCAGGCCTCTCTCTCAGGTCCTTGACCTCTCAGCACCATCCCTTTGGCCTCTGGCCTGCTTGGGCAATGTTACAGTGCTCTTTTAGAGCAGCTGATAAATGCCCAAAGGGCACTCCATTCCACTGTAAGTCTCAGTCCAAAGGTGCTCGACTCTAGCTTTGGGGCTTAGGAAGCCTGACTCCCCCAGTGATGTCCCTGGAGGCTTCCCACTCCACAAGTGAGTCTCCTGCACAAAGGCACTTAGCTTTAATTGTTCTGTGGGCCAGGAAGCTCACTGCTCTGTCTTGTGCTCTGACTCTTGGTCACACCTCTGTTGCTCTTCTGGTGTTACAGTGTTCTGGGTCAAGAAGGTTCAATGCACAGTGATCTTGGAGTCCAAAGAATGCATTCCATTCCTGGTTCATCTTTCTGAATGCTCGTTCCTATCAGCCCACTCCTCCAACAAGATAAGCAGGGTCTTTGCTGTGAAGAATCTCCATGCTGGTTGGAACTTTGAACTTCTGTACCTATAAGCAATGTCCAGTCCCGAGAAAGCATCACAATCACTCCGTTTTACACCAGCAATGTCGAGCATCTCTTCATTCAGGCTGCTTCTGATAATTCAGCCCTAGCCATCCAAGCTAGGTCAAATGGGTACCCGCTGCAAACATGGGAGTCCACACAACCACCAAACTTCAGTCCACGCAGCCCTTTCTCTTGTCTCTTATCTCTACCTTCTGTGCACAAGGCCAATGGAGCACATCCAAACACAGTCCATCTCTTCATTGTTGCCTCTTCCCATTTCCATCCAACAAATGGATCCAGGTGATCCCACAAGGAGCACACCAGGCTGTCTGTTCCCTGGCTTCCCTTAACTTTCATTCCTAGAGGCAGGTGGTCTGTTGAGCACATGCATAACTAAGGCAAAAGAACAAGAAGTTTCAGTATACTTAGTGGGTTGAGGGGACTGTCTGCTCTTTCCTACCTAGCTGGAGCTGGAGGAAGGAACAGGAAATACGGTTTAAACTGATGTTAGCACTGCCATTTGGGAGCATTGCTTGTGTCCCTACAATTAGGGAAATCTGTTGCACAAGACCTCTTTAAAGTGTTCAAGAGCAAAGATGTTCAGTTTGAGGACTAAGTTGTGCCTGATCCAAGTCATAGTGTTTCAGTAATCTCATATACATGTGAACATTAGACAATGAATAAGGAAAACCATGAAAGATGATGCATTTTAATTATGCTATTGGAGATTATTAAAAGTACCATGGATTGCCAAAAAAAACAAACCAGTCCATGATGGAAGAAGGAAAACCAGTGTGCTTCTTAGAAGCCAGGATGACCAGACTTCGCTTATCAGGCTTTGGACATATTATCAGGAGGGGCCAGGCCCTGGAGAAGGGCATGATGCTTGGAAAGTGGAGGGTCAGTGAAAAAGAGGAAGATCCTCAATGAGATGGATTGGCACAATGGCAGGAGCCATGGGCTTAAGCATCTCAGCATTTGTGAGGATGGCTTCATTCTGAGTTGAAACCAACTCGATGACACCTAATACAACAACAACATCATACAGCTAAATCAACTTCATTACAACACTGTGCAGAAGAAACATTCAAAATCTATTTTCTCAATGATCCCTGGCCTATCCCATTCATATGCATGTGGTCTTGGGCCTCTGGCTGGCAGGGCCCATTCTGTAGGTCCTGGTCCCACTACCAATTATTTTGCCTAATTAGCCTGACTTTTGCCCCAGGAAACTCCTGAAGTTTTCTTCCCAGAAACGACAGCTTATGCGCTTTTTACATTCCTTTCAGCCATGACCATTAACCAAAGTACCCCTCTAAGAACACAAAGCCTCACTTCCCATGTCCTTCCTTCTTTCCCTTACAAAGCCCCCATGCTTCCAAGGAGTCTGGAGCCTTTGGGGGGAGCATAGGAATGGCGCCCGACTTTCTCTGACTTCACAAGAGGTGAGGAAGGGAGTCAGCATCGGCCGCATCATGCCTTACCCCTCTAACCTTTCTTACCAATTCTGAGACTGACCACTCTGCCCCTCCACACACTTTCTACTCTCTGCTGGGTTCTATAATTCACGGTAATGACCACACAGAACTCAGAGACAATACTCACAATTATGAAGTTCATTAGGGAAGCTAACAGGTTATAATGCATTGTCAGAAATGCTCAAGACACAGTTCTTCAGTCAGGTCCATCTCTTCCCAGCCGTACCTGGACACGGGCCTCTCTCTGGTCCTTGGCCACTGTCCCTTTGGCTTCTGTCCTGCTTCAAAAGTGTTACAAAGGTCTTTTAGGGCTGCTGATAAATGCCCAAAGGGCCCTCTATTCCACTAGAATCCTTAGACAAAGGTGTTCAGCTCTAGCTCTGGGGTTTGGCAAGCCTACCTCCCCCAATTAAGAGCCTGGCAGCACCCCACTCCACATTGAGCCTCCTGCCTGAAGTCACTCAGCTTTACTTGCTCTGTGGGCCGGGAAGCCTCTATGTCATCTTGTGCTCTGGCTCTTGGCTTTTCTGCTGCCATTCCTCTGCCATGTCTCTGTCATCCTCTGGTGCTGCAGTGTTCTGTCCCTGAATTGAGGAAGTTCAATGTACAAGGATCTCAGGGTCCAAAGGATGCCACTGACTTCTGGTTCACATTTCTGGATGGTAGTGACACCACCCCCTCCTGCTTCTGAGATGTCTCACTTAAAATGCAGCAGGACAGAAAAATTGATCAATTCATTAGATTTCCAAGTTTTTACAGTTACAATTACTCCTGTAAACAATCATTTACAGTTGAGTCATATAATCGAGTCAGCATCTTTTTCCACCTTCTCTAATTCAGATGCATCAGGAATAAAGGCTGTTTGGTGGACATTACAAAGACTATGGGTAGAAGAGTCATATGAAACAATCCGCTTCACAGCGACCATCATCTGCCAGAAAAATAAACAACTCTTAGAAAGAAGTATAGCCAAAACGCTCCTTAAAATGAAGATGGTGAGATCTCATCTCACTTCATTTAGAGACATTATGAGGTGGGACCAGGCCTTAGAGAAGGACATCGTGCTTGGTAAAGTTGTTGTTGTTAAGTGCCGTCGAGTCAGTTCCGACCCATAGTGATCCTGTACCTATATAGGAGCAACTGGTGAGCTTGAACCACCAACCTTGCAGTTCAAACAGCTTTGCAGTCTGGCACATTTACCCACAGCGCCACACATGTAACAAAGAGGAAGACCCTCAATGAGATGGATTGGCACAGTGGTGTCAACAATGGGGCCCCAAATGGTAGCAATTTTGAGGCTGGTGCAAGATTGGGCGATATTTTATTCTGTTATATGTAAAGTCACGGTGAATCAGCCACTTGAATGTCATCTAACATCCAGTGAGTAAATACAGCCTATGGAAGGACACTTCCATGAAGTAAATCTTTCTCCAAGTCTTCCTATGAGCAACGTGCTCAGCCAACAGCTTGCTTGCAGCTTTGTGAGAAACTTGACTTAGAGAAACCCACTTAAGCTGTGCTGGATTCCTGTCCCACTGAAACTGTCAGGTAATAATACAAAGGGGCTGCAAACACTATTGGAAAAAAATGGTATTAAAGTTCATGGAACTTTTCCACAAACTTTTTGAAGCTCCCAGTTGCTTTACACCAGTTGCTTTAACCCACCAAGTTTGGGGATAATTTGTTTTGCAGCAATAGACAGTTGATGCAGCAGCTCTTAAATGTTTGTTGTATTGGTGAGCTGACATCACATCCTAAACTAGGCCTAGAATTACCCACAGGCACCCAGTTACCACAGACAATCTTTAGGCCGCTCCCTCTAGGCCCCAGTATCTAGGAAGACTGCGTCAAAAGTATCATGGGAGTGAAACCTAACATGGTATATAAATAGCTCATAATTAATATTTTCCTCAGGAGACATGTTACTGGAAAAGTCTTGGAGATTATGTTGGCCACTAACTTCACCAGCTGGGCCTTCCCAATACTAAGCTAGGTCAGGGAATTCTACCAAGATGGCTGATCAAATCTTACATTGATAAACCCTGGTTAATTTTTCCATTTACATCTTAGTTTTCTGTTGTTAACTGCTGCTGCCACTGTGCCAATTTCATCTCATTAGGGGTCTTCCTCTTTTTCACTGACCCTCTACTTTACCAAGCATGATGTCCTTCTCCAGAGACAGGTCCCCCTGATACTGTGTCCAAAGTATGAGAGAACAGGTGTGGCCATCCTGGCCTCCAACGAGAGCTCTGTCTGTACTTTTTCCAACACAGATTGGTTTGTTCTTTTGGCAGTCCATGGTACTTTCAATATTCTCCTCCAACACCATCACTCAGATGCATCAGTGCTTCTATGGTCTTTATTATTCAGTACTAAGCATATGATCAAAACCCAATGATACTGAAGGAAGAAGTCCAAGGTGCATTGAGGGAATTGGCAAAGAAAAAGGCACCGGGAATTAATGGAATAAAAATGAAAATCTTTCAAGAAAATGAGGCAGAACAGGAGGCACTCACTCATCTCTGCCAAAAAATTTGGAAGACAACTATCTGGCTGAATGATTGGAAGAGATGCGTATTTGTGCCCATTCCAAACAGAGGTGACCCAACGGAATGCGGAAATCATCAGATAATCTCTTTGCTATCCCATGCAAGTAAAGTTTTGCTAAAGGTAATGCAGAAACGGCTAC
>NW_006408837.1:960073-961682 GCF_000296735.1 Chrysochloris asiatica | reverse complement strand
TTCGGGATGCCTGATTTCTAACATGCACCAGCCTGTGTTCGAGATGCCTGATTTCTAACATGCACCAGCCTGTGTTCGAGATGCCTGATTTCTAATATGCACCAGCCTGTGTTCGGGATGCCTGATTTCTAATATGCACCAGCCTGTGTTCGGGATGCCTGATTTCTAACATTTTGGGGACCTCCTGAAGTGCCTTCATGAGGAGACAAAGTTCCCAGCATCTTGGAGTACACACAGATTCAAGGTGTTTTCTCCAAGTCTTCTGGAGACCCACCAGGATGGGGTCTCTACTGCCATGGCTGATGGGTATTCTCTTGGGGCTGTCTCACTGGTGTTTACTGTGACCACCTCCCACGTAAACTGCTGGACTCAGTCTGTGTTGCAAGGTCTGTTCTGGATGTACCCAGGACACCTGCAGCATGTCCTCAGTCTCACCTACAAAGCCAAGGGTGTGCCTGTGGCTACAACTCCAATGCTTGACTTCCCTCGAGTTCAGCGCAGTGTTGGGTTTTCCTTGGTCGCCCTGTCTCAGGCCATGGAGGGTGTCACTGCTAAGCAGGAGATGGTGTCCCCCTTGCAATGACTGCAGCCCACACTGCTGACCCCTAAACCCTCACATCCAGAGATTTTACTCTCTCTGCCATTAACTGCCACCGACTCAGTCCCTGACTCCTGGTGACCCCATGCACAGGGGAACAAAACGCTGCTCAGTCCTGAGCCATCTCCAGCCAGTTGCTCATTGCACATTACAATATGGGAGGTGATGACATTACATAGGACTCGTCGTGTGGCGCTGTAGGGTCAGACTGGACTGAAATCCATAAGTTCGATCCAAACCCATGAACTGCTCCTTGAAACCATATACACGGTTGCTATGAGTCGAAACTGACTCAACAGCACTTTAACAACAACAACAGCACTACTTAACAATATGGAAAGGGATCACGCCACATTACATAGGAAACAGCAAGGGATCCAGTGTTAGGCCACACCACTGGGAACCAACCAACCAACCAACCAACCAACCAAACTAGGTGGACACACACAAGTATTAGCCCTCACAGCTACCTTCCTGGGAGCGTGTGGTTGCTCCACAAAGGAGATATATTTGACATAGGTCTTGAAAAAAAAATAGGAATTTGCCAGATGGGGGTTTGAGCCGGAAAGAAACTTGTTGTTAGGTGCCGTTTGTCTGTTCTGACCCATAGAAACCCATACACAACAGCTCAAACCACCATCCGGTCCTGTGCCAGCCTCACAATTGTTACACCTCAGCCCATCGCTTCTGCCACTGTGCCAGTCCAGCTCATTGGGGGTCCTCCTCTGTTTCACTGACCCTTCACTTTACCAAGCATGATGTCCTCCTCCAGGGGACTGGTCCCTCCTGAAAACATGCTCGAAGTACGTGAGACCAAGTCTCATCATCTTGGTTTCCAAGGATCATTCTGGTTGTACTTCTGAGGCAAATGTGTTTGTTCAGAATTCTGGCAGTCCATGGTACTTTCAATATTCTTCTCTAACACCATTATTAAGGAGCTCTGGTAGCGTAGTGGTTACGAATCGGGCTGTGAACTGCAAGGTCAGCAGTTCGAAACTACCAGCTGTTCTG
>NW_006408837.1:948208-952535 GCF_000296735.1 Chrysochloris asiatica | reverse complement strand
GACCCCCCCAGTGAGATGGATTGGTCAAGTGGCAGCATCAATGGACTCAAGCGTGGCAACAGTAGTGAGGTTGGCCCAGGATTGGGCAGTGTTTTGTTCTGCTGTGCATAAGGTCGCTATGGGTTGGTACTGACTCGATGGCACCTAACAACAACAACATTATAATAGAAATGCCATAAGTGAATGGTTTTATGAACAGACATTTATTTTCTCACAGTTTAGGAGGCTAGACGTTCAAATTCAAGGTACTCAGGAAGGCTCTCTTTCTCTCTCTGTCTCTGTCTCTGTCTCTGTCTCGGCTTTCTCTCCACTCTTAAGGGAGGTCCTTGTTTTCTCAGCTTTTGTTCTTAGGTTCCTTGGAAATCATGTATCTTGTGTATCTTGCCCCTTTTTGTACTTATTTGTGTTTTTATATCTCAAAAGGGATTGAGGTGAGACAGTCCCTACACTAACTAATACTGTGTAATTATTGTAACAAAAGATATTCCCAAACAGAATTACAATGACAGTTATTGGAGTGAAGATTTACAATTTACAACACACACATATATATTTACATTTTGTTTCATCTCTATGATTACAATCGCTCTTTGCACAACACATATTTTGGGGGGAAAAATTCAATCTATAACATCCCACCCTTTGGCCCACAAAAATTCATGTTCTTGACACATGCAAATCACATTCACCTCTTCACATCATTCCAAAAGCCTTAAATCAACTTCAAGTCCAAAATCGTATCTTCTGAATCATCTAAACCAAATATGGGTTAGATGTGAGGCATGCTTCATCCTGGGGCAAAATTCCTTTTCATCCACGAACCTGTGAAATCTAGGTTACAAGGATTCTGTTTCCAAATCACAGTGGTAGAGCCAGCACAACGGGGACATTTCCATTTGCAATGGGAGAAAAAGTACCGGCTCCTCTGTGGAACCATCTAGAACATGGTCAGGGAGGAGTGCGGAAGAGCACTGTTGCATTGTGGGAATTGTCATCGGAGTCACTAAACAAAGTGCATACAAATAGTTGAATGGGAAATTTATTTGCTCTGAAAACTTGCACACAAACCACAATGAAAAACTAAATTAAAACCTGTGCTGGCATTTGAAGACAGTGAGGACAGAGCCAGTTCTCATTTCTGCTCACATTCTGAGAGGCTTCCACACTGGTAGCAAGAGGGAGATTTTAAGCAAATCCATGTAATTGTGAGCAATGCCTGAAAGATGAACTACAGGGTGGGGAAGGGACCTAGGTTCTTATGCCTGTGGATTTTGTTTATTGTTCTGTCAAAACTCACAATAAACTTAGCAGTTTAAGAAAACACAGAGGTACTCTGTGTATCTCACAGTTTCAGTGGGCCAGGAGCTGGTGCCTCTGCTCAGGTCTTAGTCTGAGGTCTCCAATCAGGTGTAGAGACACAGATACTGTTTCTGTAGTTATTACAGAGTGTCATCCCACACCAGGGTCCTTGGCATGTTTGAGTCCATTGCTGAGTGGCCCCATCTCATTTTGGGTCCCCTTATTTGTGCCGACTCTCTTCTCTACCAAACAGGAAGTGATTGGTTCTTCCTGATGCATAACCACAGTAAGCAAGTGCATGCACATTTTTGCATCCTTGCTTTTGGAGAGGATTCCAGCTGCATTTCTTCTAGGATTGACATTTATTTTTATCTTCTTCTGGCGGTTCAGGATATATTCAATATTCCTCACCAACTAGTTAGAACACATCCATTATTGGTCTTCCTTTTTCACTCTCTACATATTCATAAAATGAAAGACAGCTAGATAGAGGGCTTCAGGTAGATTGTTGTTGTTTTTAAGCGTCATTGAGTCGATTCTGACCCATAGTGTTTCCAAGGAGCAGCTGTTGAGCTTGAACCACCGACCTTGTAGTTCAAGTGACTTTGCAGCCTGGCACATTAACCCACAGACTTGTAGCAACAACTATGGAAACAATATCTCTGTCTCTACAACTGATTGGAGACCCTGCTAAGACCTTGAATGGAGGAACCAGCTAAAACGTGCTGGGCTCTTGGTCCACCGAAACTGTGAAACAGTACCTATGTGTTGTCTTAAACTGCTAAATGTATCGTGATTTTTGACGGAACAATAAAACAAAATCCACACCAGGACTTCTCAGGTAGATAGACAGACAGAAAGATAGGCAGGCAGATAGATGGATGTGTTGGTGAGGGTTAGATGCCATTGAGTTGGTTCCAACTCATAGTGATTCCATGTGTAATAGGCTGAGATGCTGCCTGGTCCTGGCCCATCCTTACCATCACTACAGTGTCTGAGTCCCATGTAGCTACTGTCTCAGCCTGGCTCCTTGAGCATCTTCCTATTTTCTTTTTGACCCTCTACTTTACCTGTGTTGGAAGAAGTACAGCCAGAATGCTCCTTAGAAGAGAGGCTGGTCAAACTTCGTCTCTTATACTCGGACATGTTGTCAGGAGGGACCAATCTCTGGAGAAGGACATCATGCTTGGTAAAGTGGAGGGTCAGCAATAAAAAAGGCAGACCCTCACCGAGATGGATTGATACAGTGGCAGTAACAATGGACTCAAACATAATTCCAATTGTGAGGGTGGTGCCGGTTCGGGCAGTGTTGCATTCAGTTGTGTGATGTAGAGATAGGGCTGCTAAGAGTTGAATCCAACTTGATGGCAGCCAACAACAAATACTTTATCAAGCGTGATGTCCTTCTCAAGGATAACACATCTAAATACACGAGGCTTGCCATTCTTGCTTCTAAGGAGTACTTGGACTGGCATCTTCCAAGAGAGACGTGTTGGTTCTCTGGCAGTCCCTGTTGTGTATATACACACAGAGCCCGGGAGAACAGTAGTTAAGCAGGGCCATCCAGGGCGAACAAGTTTCAGTCGAGCATCCAGATTGAGTAGAAGAGACTATGCACTTCTGAAAAATTAGCCACTGAGAACTTTACGGCTAGTATCTGAACGTTCACTGATGTAGTACCAGAAGATGAGCCCCTTACGTTGAAAATACAGTTGGGGAAGAGCTGCCTTCTCAAAGTAGAGTTGATTTTAATGATGTGGAGATTTGGGCACCTCCATTCACTTATGTGGCAGGATTCAAACAGTTGCAAACATGGAGGGTTTGTGAAAAGGAGAAAGAGCCTCAATGAGATATATTGACACAGTGCCCACAACAGTAGGATCAAACAGGAATGATGGGATGGTGAGAATGGCACATGACTGGGTGGTGTTTATTCTGTCGTATGTAGGAACACTATGGACTCCAGAGCACCTGGTATTTCTGCCTTCGGTCAATATGCCATCTATTCAGCAATCAATGGCCTTCGTTGCATGGCCTCCTCTGAATCCGGCTTGAATTTCTGGCAGTTCTCTCTTGATGTACTGCTGCAACGGCTTTTGAATTATCTTCAGCACAATTTTGCATGTGCTATCAATAAGGAGCTCTGGTAGCATAGTGGTTAAGGAACGGGCTGCGAACCGCAAGGTCAGCAGTTCGGAACTACCAGTTGTTCCATGGAAGAAAGATGAGGCTTTATGCTCCCGTAAAGATTTACAGCCTCGGGAACCTATACAGGGTCGCTATGAGTTGGAACTGACACCACGGCACATAACCACCACCACATCAATGATATCGTTCAATAGTTTCTGCATTATGTTGTATCCCTTTTCTTTGGAATGGGCACAAATATGGATCTCTTTCATTGGGTTGACTACGTAGACGCCCTCCAAATGTCTTGGCCTAGATGACTGAGTGTCTCCAGTGCTGCATCAGTTTGTTGAAACATTTCGATCGGTGCTCATCAATTCTTGGAGCCTTGTTTTTTGGACAATGCCTTCAGTGCAGTTTGGACTTCCTCCTTCAATACCATTGGTTCCCGATCACATGCTACTTCCTGAAATGGTTGAATGTCAACCAATTCTTTTTGGTACATTCACTCTGTATATTCCTTCCATCTTTTCTTTCTTTCTTCTTTTATTTTTGTCTTTCTTTCTTTTTTTTGATGCTTCCTGTATCATTCAATATTTTTACCATAAAACTTTTCAGTATTCACTGTGGAATGGTCAACCATTCAGCATTAAAAGTGTACCTTTCACCTAAGGACAAAGCTGAGAAGGGTTGGGAGGGTGGAATGGAAATAGGAACCACAGGGAGGAAGTGGGATGACTGGTGTTCCAGGAAGAGGATGGTGACCATTGAGATGAAACGAAGTATGTGATTTGTTGACTGTAAAACCAATGATCTGGTCAACTAACCTTCACTGTGATTTGTTGACTGTAAAGCCAATGATCTGGTCAACTAACCTTCACTGTGATTTGTTGACTGTAAA
>NW_006408837.1:946962-948108 GCF_000296735.1 Chrysochloris asiatica | reverse complement strand
TGATTTGTTGACTGTAAAGCCAATGATCTGGTCAACTAACCTTCACTGTGATTTGTTGACTGTAAAGCCAATGATCTGGTCAACTAACCTTCACTCAATTCACAATCAAAGCTTCCAAAGAAAATTTCAGTATTGCATTTGATGTTTGACTCTTTTCTTCAGGTCTTTGAGCTTAAGAAATACTGAGCATGTTCTTCCTCTTTGGTTTTCTAACTCCAGGTCTTAACATATTTCATTATAATACTTTGCTTTGTCTCCTGGAATCACCTTCGGGTATCTTCTGTTCTGCTGTTTTTACGTCACCATTTCTTCCATTTGCTTTACCTGCTCTATGTTCACGAGCAATTTCAGAGTCTCTTCTGATACCCGTTTTGTTTACTTTACTTTTGTTCTGGCTTTTTAACGACCTTTTGCATTCTTCATGAATGATTCCCAGCTCGTCTGATCTTTGGTCAATGTGTCAAATCTGTTCTTGACATGGTCTCTAAATTCAGCTGGGATATAACCAAGGTCATACTTTAGTTCTCATGGACTTGTTTTAATTTTCTTCAGCTTCAGCTTCAACTTGCGTGGAAGCAATTGATGATGGTCGGTTCTGTAGTTGGCCCCTTACCTTGTTCTGATGATATCGAGCTTTTCCATGGACTCTTTTCATGAATGAAGTTGGTTTGGTTCCTGTGTGTTCCATCTGATAGGTCCAGGTGGATACTTGCTATTTAAGTTGTTGAAAAGGCATTTCCATTGGTCTTGTAAAAGTTGATCATGTCGTTTCCAGTGGTCATATTTGCCAACTACTTATCTTTCTTTGTTTCCAACCTTTACATTTTGACCACCAGTATTTGATCCATCTCAAACTGCAGAAGTAAAAGACTCCATTTCCCTTGTTTGGGGCATGAATGGTTGGTATGTAAATTGGAATGAAAGTCACATCAACTGGTCTTCTTTGTAGGCATGTGGATACCATGCTTTGAGTGACGGAGCTGTACTTCAGGATAGATCTTGAAATGTTTATATTAACAATGCTATTCCTCTTGAGTTTGTCATTCCAGCGTAGCATGCCATATGATTGATTCTAAATGGCCAGTTCATTTCAGCTCACAAGTGCCTAGGATATCATTCTTTATGCGTCCTATCTTTATGTTCGAC
>NW_006408837.1:945882-946762 GCF_000296735.1 Chrysochloris asiatica | reverse complement strand
CCTTCTTTTCATCTTGAGTTGTGCCACATCAGGGAATGAAAGTCCTGAATGCTTTACTCCATTCGCGTCATCATGGTCAACTCTACTTTGAGGAGGCAGCTCTTCCCCAGTTGTATTTTGAGTGCCTGCCAAACTGAGGGGTTCATCTTACAGCATGCTGACATGCTCCCCCCACTGTTAATAACGTTGTCAGTGGAGTGTATTACCAGGTCCTTCGTCTTAGTCTGTCTTGGTCTGGAAGCTCCACTGAACCCTGTCCACCGTGGGTGTGCCCTGCTGGTGTTTAAAATCCTGCTGACAAAAGTGCCAGCAACACAGCACCACAGAAGCCACTGCAGTGCCGCACACCAACAGCCACGTGGTGTCCTAGAACGTGAGAAAGTGAACGACCAAAAACTTACCTGGGGGTCATAGCCCTTTGCTGAGTCACATTCTGTTGGTCAGCAGCAGGTCAGTGCCACACTTCAATGCACTTTGGACTTCTTCTTTCAGGATCATTGGCGCTGACAGTGACCGTTTCTTTTTGGTGGAGTGACTTGGTGCATTCCTTCCAGATTCCTTTGATGCTTTCTGTATCGTTCAATATTTTATCCTTTTGTTATTGTTGTTGTTAGGTGCTATTGAGTCGGTACTGACTCATCGCAACCCTATGCACAGCAAAATGAAACACTGTCTGATCCTGGGCCAACCTCACTACTGTTGCCATGCTTGATGGCTCGATGCTGCCACCTGGCCAAGCCATCTCATTGGGGGTCTTCCTTTTTTTCTCTGACCTGCCACCCTACCAAACATGATATCCTTCTCCAGTGAGTACAGCCAGAGTGCTCCTTGGAGGCCAGGATGGCCAAACATCGTCTCTCCTACTTCAGACATATTGTCA
>NW_006408837.1:931826-942377 GCF_000296735.1 Chrysochloris asiatica | reverse complement strand
GTAACCAGAGCTAACTCTGGGAGGAGGCGCTGTCCTGGTCCAGCCCCCATCAAAAGCAGAGGTGACCCAGAAGGGGAAGCAGACGTGGATGGAGGGCCGTCATTGGTTCGAGAAAAGGGCAGGTTGTACAGCTGGGTGGGGACGGGGCCCAAACCCCAAACCTGGGCGGGACCTGCGCGCGGAGCTGCCCCAGAGCCGGGAGTAGGCATGGACTCCGAGCCACAGGGTGGGTGCGCCCGAAAACGTCCGAAGAGTGAATAGGAAGTGGACCTTGGAAATGCGGAGCTAACTGCGGCGGCGGGGCGTCTGGATCCCTGGGCCTCGGTTTCTCTTTCTATCAAGCAGGGTCTCGCTCAAGCGCTCTGCCCCCCACCCACACCCCAACTGTGGGTTAGAGGAGCGCAGGCAGCGGACCAGCCCCCAGTCTACGCTGGGGTCACCTTGTCGCCCAGACCTCCAGCTTTCGGACCCTGAACCCCAACCCCACAGCCGGACCCCAGCAACTCGGAATGCCCTGCCCCTCATCACGCCCCCAGCTCCAACCCCGCCCCGCCTCCCTTTGTCTCAGAGGCCACGCCCCCTTCAGATAGCCGCCTCCCCATTGGACGGAAGGCGGGGTCTGGGAGCCGGGCCCCGGAGGAGGGGCGGGGTGGGGCGGGGCGCACGGAACGCCTGCGCAGTCGTGTCCAGCTGCTCCCAGCGCGGCCGAACCTAAACCCAGCGGAGCGGAGCTGCCTTGCCGGACCCAAAAAGGCCCCACCGGTCATTGTTGCGGTCCCGCCGCCCTCGGCCCGTCAGCGTGGCCGGCGCGAGGCTCAGAAGAACTGCCAGGACCCAGGTGAGGCGAGCGGGGCCCCCGCGGGCCGGTAGGAGGGTGGGTGGGCGAGGGACCCCGGCGGGTCGCCCCCCGAGATTCAGCGAGTTAGGGGTATCGGTCCGGGTTCGGCGCTCGGCTTTGTCTCCGCTTCGGCGGCCCAGGGACTGGCTGCCATGGGCCCGCGTGGGCCGTCCCACCACCGAGAGAGTGGGGGTGTCCCGCCTCCCAGTGTACGGGGTCGTTGTGCCTGTCACTGGGGTGGGGGGACCCTGCGAACGGGGGGCTCTGCCCAGATTCGGGACGTGCTCGGTGTCTGCCTGTCATCCAGGCGACTGCGTGGAGTGGCGCGCGGGGTGTCCGGCCAGCCTGAGGGTGGGGGACGCTGCCCTGATCCCCGGAACGTGCCTGGGCGCGACCCCTCATTCAGGTTGCGGCCCCAACTCTTTGTGAGTTTTTGAGGGGTTCCATGTTTTATGTTGGAGGGGTTCTGGGCTGGGGTCCTGGGTTTTGCGGGATCGTGTGCTGGGGGACCCGTGTGTTGGAGGTCCTAGGTTGGGAGGGTCCTAGCTTGGGGTTGCATATCGGGGTTCCTGGGTTTGGAGGGTCTTGTGTTGGGGGATCCATGTCTTAGGAGATCAGTGTGTTGGGGGGGATCCTGGCTTGGGAAATCCATGTGTTGGGGGGGATCCTGGCTTGGGAAATCCATGTGTTGGGGGGATCCTGGCTTGGGAGGGGAACAGTGTCCAGTCGCTAGGACGTGGGATGTAGTGGGCTGTGCTCCGGGCGCGGTTGGACTGGGGAGGACCACAAACCCCTCTTGTATTTGTCTTATCTGCCAAGGGAGCCTGGGCTGAGGGCGGGTGGGGCGCGGAGTGGGGGGCTGCGGCCCGGGGGGCGCCGGCTGTCACCGCCCGCCCTTGGGCTGCGTTTCCGCCTTCGCGCTCAGGCAGCCGGGATTGGAGCGGGCCGGGCCGGCTTGGCGCTGGGGGTTTCTTCCGTTTGGATCGGGTAGGAGAGAGCGCTGGGGATCCAGCTTTCCCTACGCGGCCGGGCCTGGCCGGGAGGAAACGGCCGCGCGGATTTGGCGGGCCGGACACGCGTCTGAGGAGCGTCCACACCCAGGGCCTGGCCGTTACTGGGAGAGGCCAGATCCGAGGACCGGCGGGTGGGCGGTGGGTGGGGACGGGAGACCCAGACCACCAGATGAAGGGGGAGCCTGCCTTTCAGCAGATGTTGATAAACAGTGCCCAGTTCTCTGGAGGCCAAGTCTGCAGACCCTTCTTTTGAGAGTGCATGGATCTCAGAGAGCAAGGGGCCAAATGGGTCCCAAACCCGCTGCTCGGACGCCATAGGACAGAGTAGAATTGCTCCAAAGGGTTTCTGAGGCTGTGTAAATCTTGACCTAGCTGACTGCCTTACCTTTCTTCCGCGGGACTGGGTGCTAGATTCAAGCCTTTCTGGAAAGCAGCTAATTCTTCAGCCACAGGACCAAAAGGATTCCACCAAAAAACCAGAGACCCACCTCCTGACTCAGAGAGCCCCTAGGACACAATACAAATGCCTGTCAGTCTTTACAGAAGCAGATTTCCTCAGCTTTCTGTTGGGTGGCTTTGGGGTTTGAACTGCTGACCTGTCGGTGAGCAGCCCAGTAAGTAACCCGCTGCATCCCCAAGACTCCTACGTGGGAATTGTTGGTGTTAAGTGCTCTGAAGTCAGTTCCGACTCATAGCAACCCTGCATAGGGCTTCTGAGGAGTAGCTGGTGGGTTTGAATTGCCCACCTTGCAGTTCAAACTGACCTTGCGGTCCAGTGCTTATCCTACACCGTCACATCAGACCCAATCTGAAATTCTCCATGACCAGAAAGGTATATAAATAACAGAAAGACAGGAGTAAATCATGGTGGTCTCTGTGGCTCCCACACAACCAGATTTTTCACTCACAGGCTCTTTACTGTTGTGGTTGTTAAGTGCCAGCAAGTAGGTTTCCACTCCTAGCCGCCCTGTATAGGGTTTCCAAGGAGCGGCTGGTGGGTTTGAACCACCGACCTTGCGGTTCAGTGCTTATCCTACAGCGCCACACCATTAGCAACTCTCGAATCCCCTCTCACCATGCCTCCCATCTTCCCCCTCCACCCAGCCCCCCTCACTTTACACTCCCCCATGCCCCACGCCCATCCTCCCCTCTTCCCCCAGCCCCCCCTCACTTTTCACTCTCAGGTTAGGTGATACTCCTCTCCAAAGCCTTCTTTGATCTCCTGATCCCCACCCCACAAGAGCTGAAGGTCTTCCAGAGTAGAATGGGTTTGGGCAGGAAGTGGTTAACCTCAGTCCAGCTTGATGGATGCTTTTAGGGTCAGCACTGTCTGGAGAGAACCCGGAAGTGTGACTCCAAATGGTGTTTTTAGATGAATAAACCAGTTCTACCAAGGCACCTCTGCGTCTTGGTGACCTCTGGGAGTCACAGTAAGACTCTACTCCAGGATGTTGTCGGCAGCTGGCTGTCTTTGGAAGTGGGTCCCAGGCCTTTCTTTCAAGGCACCTCTGGGTGGGCTGGAACCTCCTGTTGGTCACCCCTAGTGCAGTCCTAAGGAGCTCTGGTAGCATAGTGGTTACGAATCGGGCTGCTAACCTCAAGGTCAGCAGTTCGAAACTACCAGCTGTTCCGCGGGAGAAAGATGAGGCTTTCTGCTCCCGTAAGGATTTACAGCCTCAGAAACCCTGTGAGTCGGAACTGACTCTACAGTACATAACAACAACAGTGGAGCCCTGGTGTGGCACTGTGGGTTTAATGCGTCAGACTGCAAAGCCATTTGAACCACAAGGTTGGCGGTTCACGCTCACCAGCTGCTCTTCAGAAACCCTATATGGGTCAGAATTGATTCCACAGCACTTAACAACAACAACAACAAAAGTGCTCCTTAGGAGTCCTGGTGTGGCACTGTAGGATGAGCACTGGACGACTAACCACAAGGTCGGCAGTTCGAATCCACCAGCTGTTTCTTAGGAGAAAGAAGAGGCTTTCTGCTCTTGTAAATATTTGCAGCCACAGAACCTCTATACAGGGTTGCTGTGTGGCGCTGTAGGATCAACACTGGAATGTGAACCACAGGATTGGCAGTTCAAACCCACCTGCTGCTCCTCGGAAACCTATATAGGATCCCTGTGGGTCAGAGCACTCAACAACAATAACAACAACAGTAGTAGTAACAACAAGGACCATCTCGATGGGATCAAATGTCCAGGTCTTTTGCCTGAACAACCAGTGGGTAGGTTTGAACAGTCAACCTTTCAGTTAGCAGTCCAGTGCTTAACTGGTTGTGCCATCAGCGATGAGCTGAATACCAGAACCCATCCCCTGGCATGGAGCTGATTCTGGCTCACAGTGATCCGATAGGACCGAGTAGAACGGCCCCTTAGGGTCTCTGAGAAGGTAAATCTTTACAGGAGCGGACAGACTCATTGCTCTCCTGTGGAGCAGCTGGTGACCTTGAACCACATTATGGGTTTGTGCTTAACCCACAGTACCACCAGGGCTGCTCCTTGCCAGAGTTAATACCCACTCCATATAGGCTTTCCAAGGCTGTAAATCCATTTTTTTTCCCCCTTAACGTTTTATTGTGAATTGAATGAAGGTTTACAGAGCAGAGCGTTAGTTTTACAATCAACACACTTTGTTTCAGCTCACTGATGACAATCCTTACAATGTTACGTCACAGTATCCCACCACCTCCCTGCATTTCCTGTTTCCATCCCTCCTTCTCTCCCCACCTTTCTCAATTCTGCCCTTGGGGAAATGCTGCTCTTTGGATCTTGATTGATTGCCACGAGGCTGTCAATCTTTATGGGAGCAGAAAGCCTCATCTTTCTCCTGAGGAGCAGCTGGTGGATTTGAACTGCTGACTTTGCACTTGGCAGTCCATTGCAATCCTACAGAACCACTAGGGTTTCTTCATCAGCACTGATGTTGTTTCTGTTGTTAAGTGCCACTGAGTTGGTTCCAACTCATAGCAACACTGTATAGGGTTTCTAAGGAGCAACTGGTGAGTTTGAAACACTGATCTATCAGTTCAAACCTACTTTGCTTATCCTACAATAAATCCAATGCTTATCCTACAACACCACACCAGAACTCCGGGTTAATAATTGCTATAATTCCTTATATCTGACTCTTAGTGACCCGATAGGACACTAAGTGACCCGATAGGACCTCAGAGGGTCTCCAAGGCTGTAATTGTATGGTCCTGGTGTGGCGCTGTGGGTTAATGCACCAGACTGCAAAGCCTTCTGAACTGCAAGGTCGGTGGTTCAAGCTTACCAGCTGCTCCTTGGAAACCCTATATAGTGTCACTATGGGTTGGAACCGACCCGATGGCACTTAATAACAGCAGCAACAATCTTTATTGAAGAGGACTGCCTTATCAATTCAGGGTCTAAAATGCTCTGCGAAGAGTTTTTCTCGTCAGGACAGCCTCTTCCTCTACTAACCCACAGGCAGGCGTCTCTGTGCCCGGCCAGTGTTACAGAGCTCCTTCAGGGCTGCTGATAAATGCCCACAAGACATCACTCCACCGGAAGTCTCAGCCTGAAGGCCCTCGGCTCTAGCTCCGTAGGTCAGCACACCTAGCTTTCCCCATTAAGTGCCGGGAGCTGGAGGCAAGCCTCCTGCAAGCAAGCCTCCTGCAAGCAAACCTCCTGCCCAAAGCCACTTTGCTTTACTTCCTCTGGGGGCTGGCAAGCCCACCACTCTGTCGTCTCATGCTCTGGCTCTTGGTTCAGCTGCTACCTCTCCTCTGGTGTCACACTTTCAGACCCTGGGTCGACAAGGTTCGTTGTGTAGGGATCTGAGAGTCCAAGGATGTGTTGTCCTCCTGGTCCTTCTTCACTGATGGTAGTGCAATGACCCCTTTCCTGTATAAAATGAACCCACATTAGAGTTTCAAGTTTCTACAACCACAATGAATTCAGTTAACATCCACAGTTGAATCTTACCATCTTATCAGCATCTTCTCCCACCTTCTCTCACCCAAACCATCAGGAAAAGAATTATAAAGACTAAACCTAGAAGTCTTCAGCCCTGGATTGCTAACCCCAAGGCCGGCAGTTCAAACCCCCCCAGCCGCTCCTCAGAAACTCTATACAGGGTCTCTATGAATCGGAACCGACTTGAAGGCACTTAACAGCAACAAGGCTGGGAGAGACAGATTTAACAATTCACACCACATGTGATTTATTTGCCACATGCATAGGAGTTTGGTTTGTTTTTTTAATGAAGTTGTTGGGTGCAGACCTTTTGTCTGGAATGTTTCCTCGGTCCCTCTACGTGTCCCGTGAAGTCTGAGATTTTATTTTTGGGGAATCTGAAACCACTGGAATCTTGGGAGCACCTTGAGTAGGTGTGCTTGGCTTTGTCTAGTGGGTATATTCTGACAAAAGTTTCAAATGACAGCTTGCACAGAATTGCGTCGGATGTTAATTGACTGACCAGGTCAACCCCACTCCAGTGTAGCGTCTGGTGAGCTGAGGCTCTGGTGTGTTACTTGATTTTCTTCAAACCACACGTCCCCGCCAGCAGCAAGAACGGGCCATTTTCTCTGCTATTCTTAGTTATTCAGATGATTGCAGGGATTAAAAATAGATGAAGACAGCCCTCAAGGTAGCTATTTGGTAGAAGCCGTGGTGCTGCAGAGTTACAGCTTTTTCTGAACTCAGTGGAATTTTTGTCTTATGTTTTGATATGTTACCTTCTTTTCGTTTAGGGAAAGGGACTTGGGTCTGAGCTCTTGTGGATTCAGAGATTTCCCCAAGTGGATCGTTTGGTTCAGGACTTACTTTAGGAGCTGTCTTGACAAAGTCCCCTGGCTTCACTGCTGGTTTTCTCCGAGTGTGCCAGCTTTGTCCAGAGAGCAGACAGTCTCAGGGAATTTTACTCTGGAGAATAATAAAAGGTTGGTGCCGGGTGGAAGGGGGTGAAGTGGGAGAAGACACACTCTGATCTCTTGTTTTAAAACATGGTTTACCGTGGTGAAAATATACCCAACATGATATTCGCCAGTTCTACCATTTCTACATGTAAATTCAGTGGGCTTGTGTTGGACCACTGTGCCCACCATCCTTGGGTTTTTAAAAGACTCTTTGTGTTTTGGTGAACATTTGCCCAGTAAGGTGGGTTCCCATCTGACGATTTCTACATGCCTTGTTGAGTGATATTTTCTCACTGCTGTTTTCTGTGTTCTCAGCTTCCCTGTCTGCTCATCTTCTCATCTTTGGTCTCATTGTGGTTGTGGTCATTGTTAAGTGCCGTCAAGTCGGTTCCCCCTCATAGCAACTCTGTATAGGCTTTCCGAGGAGTGGCTGGTGGGTTTGTACTGCTGACCTTGTGGTCTCATACTGAGGCTTCTTTTAGTAGAGTGGTTTTGCTCAGCGGGAGCCGTGGTGGTGTAGTAGTGGGTTTGCCTGTTGGACGTCTAACTGCAAGGTCGGCATTTCGAATCCACCAGCTGCTCCCTGGGAAAAAGGTGAGGTCATCTGTTCCTGCAAAGATTTACATCCTCGGAATCACAGGATTATTTTGAGTCAGAATCCACTCAGTGGCAGTGGATTTGGTTCTTATGGGTTGTTGTTGGGGGCTGTGGCTGGTTCAAGCTCAGAGGGGTCTTATGCACAACAGAATCAAACACTGCCCTGTCCTGTACCACCCTCACATAGGTATTGTTGTTAAGTGCCATCGAGTTGATTCCGATGTACGGTGACCCTATATACATAAGATTTCCTAGGAGCAACCGATGGGTTTGAACCACTAATCTTGCAGTTCAAATCGACCTCACAGTCCAGTGCTTATCCTACAGTGCCACACCAGGACTCCAGGGGTGGTGGTGGTTATGTGCTGTGGAGTCGGTTTTAACTCATAGCGACCCTGTGCAGGGTTTCTGAGGCTGTAAATCTTTACGGGAGCAGAAAGCCTCATCTTTCTCCTGCGGAGCGGCTGGTAGATTTGAACTGCTGACCTTGAGGTTCGCAGCCTGATTCGTAACCACTACGCTACCAGAGCTCCTGGACTCCAGAGGTTGTTGTTGTTAAGTGCAGTTGAGTCGGTTCCGACCCATAGCAACCCTGTATAGGGTTTCTGAGGAGAAGCTGGTGAACTTGAACCGCCGACCTTGCAGTTCAAACGGCTTTGTAGTTTGGCGCATTAACCCACAGCACCACACGTGTGTCACACTGCTGTTTTGCCAAGAGATGGGCTAGTTTCAATTGAAGGATCAACCAGGATCTCAGGGCGAGAATCTCAGCAGACCTTCTTTTCTCATTTGGTCCAGTTTGGTCTTTTTAAAGAATTAGAATTTTGTTCTTCATTCTTCTCTCCTTCTATCTGGGACCGTCCATTGTGACTCCAGTCAGGACGCTCCGTGGATTCTCAGTCCTTTTCCAAGTCATTCCACCGCCACTAAGTCATTCACTGCCCCACCCCAACCAGAGACTCCCCCTTCTCCTCTCCCCTGTTTTGTTTATTTGTTTGTGAACAGGAAGTAGCATTTATTAGAAAAGGGGGCAAGTTGGGGAGGGGTCTGCAGTATCATCTTAGGGAGGACAATCCAGCCAAGGCACTGCAAAGCTCTCTACTTGGAGCTCACATTTATTTCACAATTGTCCTCTCATGTTCTGTTGTTAAGTAATATCGAGTCGGTCTGACTCACAGTGACCCTGTTTTCAAGGCTGTATACCTCTGTGGGAGCAGAAAACCTCATCTTTCTCCCATAGAGCAGCTGGTGGGCTTGAACCACTGACCTTGTGGTTCACAGTCCAGTTCTTATCCTACAGAGCCACTGCAACTCCCACGCCATATGCTAGCGATCATCATTATGTTGTTGGTGTCCAGTGTCGTCAATTGGTTCTGACTCATAGTTACCCTGTATAGGGTTTCCAAGAAACGGTTGGTGGGTTTGAACCACTGACTTTATGGTTCGCAGTCTGCTGCTTATTTACAGGAAAATGTATGCAATAAAAAGTTGGCTATTTTAACCATCTCCAAACGTAGACTTCGCAGAAATGAATTGCATTCTTTGTGCAGCCTCACTGCGTATTTCTACGAGCTCTCCACCGTCTCAGCCCTCCTGCCTCCCTGCCCCTGATAAGGAATCACTTTATCTCCTTTGATCCCTATGCAGTTGCCTGGTCTAGATATTTCATTGAAGTGAGATTCTACAGTATTTGGTCTTTTGTGTCTGGCTTATTTTGCTCAGTGCGATGTTTACAAGGTTCATCCTTGTTGTATGCATTGGGATTTGTTTTTTCTTTGTGGCTGCAGAGTATTCCAGGGTGTACATTGACCCATCCCCTGTACTGGGCATTGTTGATGGACACTGAGATAGTTACAATCCTTGTCCATTACTGAGGGAAGTGGGCAGACTCTTGTTCACACTGAGGACTCATGTCTCCTTGTCATTGTCAATAACACCAGTCCTACCCAGGCCCTAGGAGTCCTGGTGGTCTAGTGGGTTATGCTCGGCTGCTTACTACAAGGCCAGCAGTTTGAATCCACCAACTCCTCTGGAGGGAGACGAGGCATCCTGAGCCTGTAAAGACTTACAGCCTCGGAAACGCTGTGCAGGGCCCTGGAGCTCAGCACCGACTCCACGGCACATTACCTCCATCAGCACTTCACCCTTGAGGTTGTTTTGACAATCAGGTGAAATTAGGTATGAAACAGAATTTTGTATGTTTTAAAATACACAGAGGATCTCTAATTTGATGTATTGGGGCGGTCGCTACGCTTAGGTTGCTCTGTTTCCTTGGCCAGTCTTGTTGGGTATGTTTTAGCATTTGGTGGTGGTGTGCCATGCAGTCGATTCTGACTCATAGTGACCCTATACAGGGTTTCCGAGGCTGTAAATCTTTACGGGAGCAGAAAACCTCATCTTTCTCCCGTGGAACCGCTGGTAGTTTTGAACTAGCTGACCTTGAAATTAGCAGCCCGATTTGTAACCACTATGCTATCAGAGCTCCTTGTCTAAGCATTTGAGGAAGCATCAAATCCAGTTTACCAACCATTGTTTCTAAAGAAGATGATGTGTGTGCATCATGAACGGAGCCTGGAGCCCTTCCTTCAGATACTTCTGTTCTCAGGCTCTTCCTTTAATGAAATCCCGGTTCTGGACATTCCAGTCCCCAGTGACTCACGCTGAGTTAGGAAGGACAGGGGGTGGTTGGACGTCAACGTGGCCAAAGCTCTTCCCTGCTCACGACTGAATTTCTCGTCCCTCAGAACTATAGAAGATTCACACATGGTCAGTGGTGGACTTCCCTCCGTCCACATGGGAGAGACGGTTTGCTTCCCAGCCAGGGCACCTCAGGCCCAACCACTGCCTGCCTTCCCCAAGAAACCTGTGTGTTGTGATACTGCTGAATGGGTTTCAGCAGAGCTTCCAGACCAGAAGGGATGAGGAAGAAGAACCTGGCAATGCAGACCAGAATGGATGAGGAAGAAGGACCTGGCAATCTAGACCAGAAGGGATGAGGAAGAAGGACCTGGCAATCCAGACCAGAAGGGATGAGGAAGAAGGACCTGGCAATCAAGACCAGAAAGGATGAGGAAGAAGAGTCTGGCAATCCAGACCAGAAGGGATGAGGAAGAATGACCTGACAATGCAGACCAGAAGGGATGAGGAAGGAGAGCCTGGCAATCCAGACCAGAAGGGACAAGGAAGAAGAGCCTGGCAATCCAGACCAGAAGGGA
>NW_006408837.1:925287-931726 GCF_000296735.1 Chrysochloris asiatica | reverse complement strand
AGAGCCTGGCAATCCAGACCAGAAGGGACAAGGAAGAAGAGCCTGGCAATCCAGACCAGAAGGGATGCGGAAGACGAGCCTGGCAATCTGCAGCACCCCTCACTGTACTTTGCAGATATTGCGTTGTTTACACGTTGAAGGAGCATGGCCAGCCTGTGTTGAGCAAGCCCACTGGAGCCGCTTTTTCAGTAGCCTGGGCTGACTTTGTGTCTCTGTGCCCCAGCTTGGTCATTCTCACAATGGTGTTGTGATGTGCAGTCGAGTTAGTTCTGACTTGTAGTGACCCTCGTAGGGTTTCCAAGAAGCAGCCGGTGGGTTTGAACCGCCATCCAGTGCCGATTCTACAGCGCTGCACCCAGACTCTGTTCTCACAAGAGTGCAGACTTTTCCCATCATGCTATCCTAAACTTTGTAGTGTCTCCCTGCCTTGGATGTACAACTCACTATATTGAAATATGTGTTTCATTGCGGTGGGCTGGAGCCAGACGGATGCACTGATACTTCCGAGAATCAGCCAGCAGGAGCCCCGTGGATCAAGCGGTCTGATCTGTAACCAACCGTGCGAGGGCTCAGGACGGGCAGCATTTGTTCCACTGTGCCTGGGGTCGTCGTGAAGCAGGCTGATTGGTCGCGGTGGGCGTCAGGGGGCCCTGACTCCTCTCAGGCTGCTTCAGAAGTGTTTTCGGCAGAGTCTTCCCACTGCCAGCCCTGTGTCCTCTTCCTTTCCTTCCCTCCTTGTCCACGGGGTTGTGAGCATGTCTGAGGGCCCCAGCCTTGGCAGTGGGAGCAACAGAGCAGCTGGTAAAAATAACTTGTTGCTCAAAGAATGGATGTTTCTGTACAAATAGCGAACTGTTCTGCCCTGGACTAAGGGCGGCTAGAAGAATGAACTCATCTGTCTTGGAAGAAGTTCAGCCAGGATGCTCCCTAGGAGCGAGGATGGGAGACTTGGTCTCTCATACTTTAGTCATGTTGTCAGGAGGAACCAGTCCCTGGAGAAGAACATCATGCTTGGTAAAGTTGTTGTTGTTAAGTGCCATTGAGTCGGTTCAGACTCAACGCCACCCAGCATAGGATGTCCAAGGAGCAGGCAGTAGGTGTATATTGCTGACCTTGCAGTTAGCAGTCCAGTGCTGACCCTAAAGCGCCACACCAGGACACCAGCCTGCAGTGAGGGTGAGGATGGTCAGGACCGGGCAGTGTTTGGTTCTGTTGTACATCACATCGCTAGGAGCCATCTAACAAGAACAGGAGACACATGACAGGTAGTTTGCTGTGATGCCCGTGTCTCCGGGGGTCACAGGGGAGAATCGGGTCTGGGGATCATTCAGTTCAGCATAGTGAGTGTCACAATGAGGTCGATGTGGGTGTGTGGGGCTGGGTGGGGGGACACAGCTCAGCATCCGTTCCCTGCATGATAGTAACAGTTTGCCAGAGGTTATAAATTCAATCAAAAAACCCAGCAACCAATGACTGCCGAGTCCAGCCCAGATCCTGGCGACCCCAATGTGTGCTGACTAGAATTTCTTCAGAGAGTTCTCAGGGCTGTGACCTATTTGAAGCTGACCAACGGGCCTCTTTTCTGCTGTGCCTCTGGGTGGATTTGAACCATCAACCTTTAGGTTACTAGGCCAGCGCTCAACTGTTAGTGTGTCCTCTGGATTCCTCATGGGTTGGACTGTTGAGTCGGCTCTGACTCAGAGCAACCTCGTGCACAACAGAATGGAAGACTTCCGGCCCTTCCCCATCCTCACGGTGGTTATATTCAAGCCCATTGCTGCCCATTGCCTCTGTACCAATCCATCTCCTTGGGGTCATCTTCTTTTTCACTGACCCTCCACTTTACTAAGCTTGATGTCCTTCTCTAGGGACTGGTCCCTCCTGATCACATGTCCACATCCAATGGTGGATCACATTGTTGTTGTTAAGTGCCGTCAAATCAGTTCTGACTCATAATGACCCTGTGTAGGGTTTCTGAGGAGCAGCTGGTGAGCTTGAACAGCTGACCTTGTGGCTCAAATATTGAATGTTGTTGCTGTTGTTAAGTGCCATCAAGTTGATTCTGACCCATAGCGACCCTGTAAAGGGTTTCTGAGGAGCAGCTGGGGAGTTTGAACCGCCGACCTTGCAGTTCAAATGACTTTGCAGTCTGGTGCATTAACCCACAGTGCCACAGCCCCCAAAAGACATGTCAAAGTCCTCACTCTGGTACTGTGAATCAGACCCTAACTGGAACTAGGGTCTTTGTAAATGTTACCAGTCAGGTTCACAGAGTGCAGACTTTTCCCATCATGGAGGTCACACGGAGCAGATTGGGTCCTCATCCCCCAAGCAGATGGCCAGACCTTTCTTCCTTGGAGCCTTTAGGTTAGCAACTGAGCGCTTAACCATGCCACCACCAGCTCCTTCGGCAGACGTGCACTGGCCGGTGTGTGTTAAAGGACAGGCAGGGACCCCTAAAACCTGATAGGTGCTGATGTTCAGGAGTCTGTGATCCCCCACAAACTGCTCCCTGCAGGGCTGTCTTACGCTGTGTTTGGAGGGATGTGTGTTTCTCTGACTTTTGATTCTGGGAAATCAGTGGGGGCTTGTGGAGTGTTGAGAGTGTGTGGGACCCAAGCATCTACAGTCTTCCTTATGGGAGCTCAATTTCCTATTGCCGCAGGGACACCAGAGTTTTGATCTTGGACATGGGTCTTGCCCGGCACTGGTTGTAAGGAAGAATTACTCCCCAGCTCGTTCAGGATATGGGATGAGCACGGCTCCACGTGCTTGTGGGATTTAACTCTCTGACTGCTGCCATCTGCTCGGGCTGAGGCACATCTAATTGTTGTTAAGTGCTGTGCAGTCGGTTCCGACTCCTAGTGACCCTGGACAGCGTTTCTGAGCAGGGGCTGTCTAGTGCTTCACCTGCCGTGCCACTCCAGGACTGCCTTTGCGCCGTGTTCCTGGGATGGTACCGTCTACTGCCTTGTAAGACAGCAAGGTCTCCGCGTCTCTGCATGGTGATGACACCATGCCGAAGCTGGCTGGGTCCCATACCTACACCCTCTGAGTGGCGTCTCAGGGAAGGGAGAATTCGTGATACAGAGACACACTCGGGGTGGGGACAACACATGTGCCATGTGAGGGTGGCTCTCCAGGCCGAGGATCACCCGGGGCTGCCGGTGAGGGTGGAAGGACGGGCATGGCCAGGAGCATGGCGAAGGAGGCTGGGCCAACCTCAATGTCCTCCTCTACTGATCCCCGCTTACCTCACAAATAAACACAGCACCCATACAGTCAGGAAGCTGGCAGAGCCCTTCGCATCCCTCCACTGTGAGACAGTCCCTGGCCGCAGCTGTGGGGAGGCGGGCCGCTCAGCACCAGAGCTGCATTTTGTGTTTCAGAGTTTTAAACAGGCCGCCCTGATGGCCACGGTTCTGACCAGAGGTCCTGAAGCCATGCCTCTGATTGATGGAGCACCCACATGGGGAATATGGGCTTGGGGAGTGGTCAGGGCAATCAGACCCTGCATCCCTGCACATTCCTACCTGTTAGGGAATTTAATGCATTCAAGAAACCCTGGTGGCACCATGGCTAAGCACTAGGCTGCTAATTGAACCCACTAGCTGCCTCGAGGGAGAATGAGGAGGCTCCTATAAAGGTCTGCAGACTTGGAAACCCGACAGAGCAGTCCTACGCTGTGAGTCGGAATCGACTTGGTGGCCATTGGTTGGTTTTTGGTTTGGGTTAAGTGCTCAGCTGCTAACTGAAAGCTGGGTGGTTTGAACCTATCTCTGGCTCCGTGGGAGAAAAATGGTTTGTTTGGTTGGTTTTAAGTGCCTTAAAGAGCCCTGGTTGTGTAGTGGTTAAGCGCTTGGATGGAAACTGAAAGGTTGGTGGTTTGAGCCCCCCAGCTGCTGCACAGGAGAAAGACGAGGCATTCTGTTCCCCTTAGAGATGCCAGCCGTGCAAAGCCTGTGGGGTGGTTCGCTCTGCACTGTCGAGGCACCGTGAGGCGGAATCGACTCAAAGGCAGCGGGTTTGCACAGGCTAGTGCGCAGGCCTGGAGTTAAGTTCTTGGCGCATCTGTGGTTGATGGAGGAGACTGAGACTCCTGAGACCTTGTTTTATGACCTGCTTCCCTTTACCATTCACATTGGCTTCCAATTTGATAGAAATTCCCCCTTCAGTATCTGCCACCAAGTCGACCCATGACTCATGGCAACCCCTCCTACACACACCACGGCCACGAACAAGACAGGACCCTCTGTTCCTACGCCAGCGCCATGGCCAGGTGCACATCAGACCGTTTGGTTCCACTGGATTCTTGCTGGCTGGTTTGTGGAACTTGATTGCCAGGTCTGTCTTCCAAGTCTCTCTTAGTCTGTACATGTCCCAGAAGCCTTTGCAGCATCCCAGCAACTCACAAGTCTTCGCTAACAGTGGCTGGGCTATTTATGAAAAAGGACTCTCTCGTTCTAAGGATTTAGCCCGGTCTCCAGGGATTCACAGACTGCCTGACTGTGAATCAGTGTGTTTCTAGAATTGAGAACATTCCATACATTTTCAGAGGAGTTGGAATCTAAAAATTTGAAGGATATGCTGGTAAACTGCATAGCCCTGCTGTTCTAGTGCCAAGTTTTGTTGAAAAGGTAAATACCCATTTTTAACAAAGCTAAACATGCACATAGTGTGAAGAGTCAAAGGCTTAGAACAAAGCCCAGCAGCCCCCTGCCCCACCCTTCTCCACCCCAATTCCTGCACACTAGAAACCACCACTTGAAACTATTTAGTTATGTCTTCTAGATTTCCTCCTTCTTCTTTTTAAAAACACCTTACCATGGAATCTGAGAAGATTTCATTCTACTGGGATCCACAATCAACACAGCCAAGAAAGCAAAGGACAGATCTGTGTTGGGAAAATCTGCTGCTTCAGAGTGTCCAAGAACAAAGATGTCAGTTTCAGGTCTAAGGTGCACTTGACCTAAGCCGTGGTATCGTTAATAACCTCATATGCATGTGTAAGCTGGACAGTGACTAAGGAATTAATGCATTTGAACTTTGGTGTTGGAGGAGAATATTAAAATGCCATGGACTGCCAAAAGAACAGACTACTTAGTTTTAGGAGAGAATACAAGTAGATTGCTCCTTAGACTATATATTTTCTTGGAAAACTGCTGGCAGATTTACTTCATGAAGAGCCAAGTAGACACAACCACACACATACTCAGAAGACAGACAGTCAGGGAAACCAGCTATAAGACAAGCAGCATCTGGTGGTGGTGAAGGTGTGCGGTGGAGTCGGTTCCGACTCACAGCCACCTGGCACAGAGATTCCAAGGAGCGACTGGTGGGTTTGAACTACCAATTCAAACCGACCTTGCAGTCTAGTGCGTTATCCTTCCTGCAGCGCCACATTTGTTGTTATGTGCCTTGGAATCAGTTCCGACTTATAGCGACCCTGTACAGGGTTTCCGAGGCTGTAAATCTTTACGGGAGCAGAAGGCCTCATCTTTCTCCTCCGGAACAGCAGGTAGTTTCGAACTGCTGACCTTGGGATTAGCAGCCTGATTCCTAACAAGGACCCAGCTCCAGACCTGGGAGACAAAGGCTTGGATGTGGCCTCATTACATCATAAAACCCTGTTAACAAAGTGGATGACCCCACAGGGGTTAGCACTGAAAACACATATTGGGGGACACAGGTCAATCCCAGGAGTTCTGGTGACTACTTGGTTAAGAACTCAGCTGCTAACCTAAAGGTTGGTGGTCCTGAAGAAGAAAGATGAGGTGAGCTGCGGCAGGTAGGTGACAGGCTTTCCAGGATTCGGTTCTGACATCGGGGCTGTTAGGAGTAGGAATCAACTCGAGCATACATAAAGAGCATGCTCCACGGCTTCTGTATTCCTGTGTGATTTTGGGGGGCCCGAGATTGATGATCATATAGCTCTCAGGACCCATCCGAGCACACACACACCTCTTACCCGCTGGTGACCAGTCCAGCGGCCTTCCTGATGTTGTCCTGCAGGGGGCGCTGTGTGGTGCCTGTGCTCTCTTGTCTGTCCTCTCATGCACCCACTTACCCATCTCCTCACCCACCCACTCACGCACCCCATAGGCTTTTCCAGGCTGTCATCTATTGTGCCATTATATACTTGTATGTAGTGGTTGTTAGGTGCCATTGAGTCGGTACTGATCCTGGGCCAACTTCACTATCGTTGCCATGCTTGAGCCCATTGATGCTGTCACTTTGCTAATCCATCTCGCTGGAGGTCTTCCTCTTTTTCTCTGACCTTCCACCTTACCAAACATGATGTCCTTCTCCAGCAACTGGTCCCTCCTGACAATTATGTCCGAAGGATGAGAGATGAAGTTTGGCCATCCTGGCCTCCAAGGAGCACTCTGGCTGCACTTCTTCCAACACAGATCTGTTGGTTCTTTTGGCAGCCCATGGT
>NW_006408837.1:918786-923752 GCF_000296735.1 Chrysochloris asiatica | reverse complement strand
AGGTTGGCCCAGGATCGGACATTGTTTCGTTCTGCTGTGCATGGGGTCGCTATGAGTTGGTTCCAACTTGATGGCACCTGACAACAACAACAACATATACTCATATATACTCTTATAGATCATCCACTCACAGCGCCCCCTGGTGTAACGGAGGAGAACTGCCCCATATGGTTTTCCTGGCTGTCATCTTTACTTGAGCATTTCACCAGGTCTTTCTCCGGTGGAACTACTGGTGGGTTTGAACCACCGACCTTTCGTTTAGCAGTTGAGCACTTATGCGCTGTGCCAGCAGAGCTGCTCCAGGTTGGCGAGGCTGTTCCCGTGAGACTATGTCCAGGATAGAACACTACATACATTAAAGCTGTCGCTGTTTCTGGGAGCTGGTGGAAATTTTCTCTAAGCCTGGCAGGGGGAGGCGGGTTGGGTTCCTGCCATGAACCCCTAAGGCTGGGTCCCCCGGCGTTGCTCGCCCCAGTGAGCCCAGTTCTGGGGACTAGTCGATCCCTCACTAAGGGTCTGGTGTTGTTGCCGTGGTGACTCCTGCACAGAGGAGAACTGCTCCCAGAGGGACCTCTGGGAGAGTGTGGACTGCCTAACTTTAAGTTAGTAGCCAAATGCTTACCTGGTGCGGCACCGTCTGCCAATTTCATGTACTTGGAGTCACACAATGTTTGTCCTTTTGTGTCTGGCTTCTTTCATCCACTGTCACGCTTTCAGAATTCACCTTGTAAGACCAATATCAGGACTTAATTTCTCAGGATAAACCCAAACCAAACCCACAGCCATCCAACAGATTCCGACTCATGGAGACGCCATAGGACAGAGGAGAGCTGCTCTGTGAGGCCTCTGAGGCTGGCCATCTGTATGGAAGTGGACTGCCTTGGTTTGTCCCAACCACCAAACTTTCTGTGTGTCCCCAGCGCTCCTTGTTTTTCCTTCTGACTGAGGAATCTTCCACTCTACGACGGACCACACCGTGTGTCTCCATCCTCTGTGGGTGGACACTGGGCTGTTTCTCTTTATGCCTGAGTGATGGATGGTCCATCGTGTGCATGGACCACACTGTGTGTCTCCATCCTCTGTGGGTGGACACGGGGGTTGTTTCTCTTTATGCCTGAGTGGTGTAGTCCATCGTGTGCATGGACCACACTGTGTATCTCCATCCTCTATGGGTGGACACTGGGCTGTTTCTCTTTATGCCTGAGTGATGGATGGTCCATCGTGTGCATGGACCACACCATGTATTTCCATCCTCTGTGGGTGGACACGGGGGTTGTTTCTCTTTATGCCTGAGTGATGGATGGTTCATCGTGTGCATGGACCACACTGTGTGTCTCCATCCTCTGTGGGTGGACACTGGGCTGTTTCTCTCTATGCCTGAGTGATAGTCCATCGTGTGCATGGACCACAATGTGTGTCTCCATCCTCTGTGGGTGGACATGGGGTTGTTTCTCTTTATGACTGAGTAGAATTCTATTGTGTGGATGGACCACACTGTGTGTACCCACCATCTACTGGTGGACATGATGGGTGTTTTTACTTTCTGGCGATTGTGAAAAGTCCTGGGATGAACCTGGTGTAAAGTGTCCACTTGGTAGTGTCTCTGTCCACCCACCAGTAGAAGTGCAGCCTGGTGTATTGATGAGCGCCTCCCCTGCTGCCCCTCTCTTTCCTCTCCTGTGTCCCGCCCCTCTCCCCCTCTCCTCCTCCTGCACTGGGTGCTGCTAATGGAAAGGTTGGAGGTTCCACCCACCCACAGGTGTCATGGAATAAAGGGATGGTGATCTGCTTCGGGAAAACTGGGCACTGAAAACCTTATGGGGTGCAGTGCCCCACCCTGTAGCACACGGGACTTTGCCAATCAAGCCCACAAGACGACAACAACGTCTACTTCAACTTTTTATTTTTTTAATGTAATAGTCTTTTGATTGTTTTCTGCTTCATTGCAAAATAGTTTCTGAACCTCACTCCAACATGGCCATTGAATGATGGTTCAAAACCACATCCTGGACTGAACATCGAGATATTAGCCTGTGTAACCCTGGGAAATAAACACACACTTTCTGCTGGAAGTTTCCTTCCTACCTTGAGGAACCCACGGTCACTGGGGAGTCGCATTTTTGCAGCTGAATATTGAAGTCAGGTAGAGTCCTGAAGTCCCCCGGGAATATTGGTCCACAGCATCCGTTCCAGAATCAAAGGCAGGTGCATGTGTCCTGGGTCGGGTGTGAGCCGCTCTCCTGGGCAAAGTCATTGCTTTCATTACCTGAAAAATGGGGCTCAGGGAACACACTCCACACAGCAGACACGGTGGCGGGTGGAGCACATGAGACGGAGACGAAGAATAGTCTGCGATCTGCCAAGCATCAGCTGTGTGTGAGGGATGCGGTGTGTCTGAGAAAGTGGCATACACTTTGCAAAGTATACCTGTCATTGTCATCTTAGCAGCTGTCTGGCCGGCTCCCTACACATGGCACCCAAGATGTGACAGAGTAAACTGCTCCCCATGGTGTATCTCGGTGCTCACCTTTCAGAAGTAGACCATCAGACCTTTATTCTGCAGCACAGCATGATGGGCTTGAATTGCCAACCTTTATGTTCATAGTCAAGTGCAGTCCTTAGCACATCCATAGCTCCGACAGTCACTTCATTATGGGCCCCAAGAGTCCACTGTTTCAGGGCCTGGGGATGGGCCCAGCTCTAGTGGTTCACGAGCTGGCTTTACTCCGGAGTTGGCCAAGCCAGTGAGGACACCCCTCCCCCGTGCTGAGCTGTGGACTGGAGGAGGCTCCTGCCTATATTTGGTGGGATTGTCTCCATTTCTGGCAGAACCCGTCCCTCCATAGCCTGGGGGAGGAAGGCGGAAGCCCAGGCTGTCCTTCCCAGGGGGACTGGCAGAAGTCTGTCTTCATCTAGCTGCTCTCCGAGGGCCGGCCAGGGCCGATTAGTACAGCTGGGCCTTGGAGGCTTCCGCAGCCAGAACTTGGTGGCTTTCTAGGGGAGGTAGGGGTGAGCTAAAGCACCAAGGAGCGACAGGAAGACAGTTGTTGTCGTCTTCCCCGCCTCCAACCCCCCAGCAGGCTGAGGTGCTGTCAGTCACTGGGACAGTGCAGGGCCACTCAGGGTCTGGTTCTGTGTATGGGGTCCCCATGAACCAGCAACCGACTACATTGTCACTATAGGAACCACACTAAACCCAGGAGGTGAAAGGGCTTACAAAATGATGTTGCCAATGAGGTGTGGAGCTGGGAGCAGACTCATAGCAGTCTGCCCCCCCCCCCCCCCAACACATAGGACGGAGTAGAACATCTCCAGAGGGGTTCTGAGGCAGTAACTGCATGGTGGCTGCGGGGGTGAACCAATGGCCTTTCGTGCAGCAGCACAGTGTTTAACCCCCTGTGCCACCAGAACTCTGCCTGCCTCTCGCTCACTCTCTTGGTTGGGATCGGGCTCTAAGTCTGGCACAAAGACTCAAGTGTGATTTTTTTCTTTCATTCAGCATTCCCTGAGCTCAGTTAGTTTACTAGGAGGGTCCAGAGGTTGTCTGTATGGAGACCTTGTCCTGGGAGTGGACTTGGTTTGAATTGGGACAAATCTGATTGATGTAGGCCTCTTAGTCCTAGAAACAGGAGTCCTGATGTGGCACTGTAAGATAAGCACTGGACTGCTAACTGCAAGGTTGGTGGTTCAAACCCAGCAGCCACCCCTTGGGAGCAAGGCGAGGCACCTCTGCTCTGTCAGATGGGATCACTGTGAGTTGGAATCGACCTGATGGTCTCCCGACAATAGCAATTGTCCATGCTGCGGAGTGTGACTGAGCAGCCCTATGTTTGTGTTGTTGTTGGCGTGTGTGTCTGGGGTGGATTTCTAGCCGTTGGGTTGATGCCAGTGTGGCTACACTATTGGGTGTCCCCACCTGCCGCACCGCCCCCGCCAAGCCCATGTCCTCACTGCCCTGCCAAGACGTCTGAAGTCTTCAGTGGTTCCTGTAGTTACTTTGCATTTTTGCCCTGTTTGTTAGATGCCACTGAATCCTTTCTAAGTCATGGCGACCCTGCGTGTGACACTGAAACATTGTGGTGTTTCAGCCCATCGCTGAAGCCGCTCTGACAATCCATCTTGTTGGGGGGCTTCACCTTTTGTGCTAGCCCTGTGTTTTAACCAGCATGTTGTCCTTCTCCAGGGACTGGTCCCTCCTGACAACATGTCTAAAGTACATGAAGGTGACGTTTCACCATCCGTACTTCTGACTGTATTTCTTCCAAGACAGATGTGTTTGTTCTCTGGCTGTTGTCATTAGAGTGCATAGCGACCCTGTATATGGTTTCCGAGGAGCAGCTGGTGAGTTTGAACTGCCGACCTTGGGATTCAAATTGACCTTGTGGTTTTTCTGGCATATTCAATATTCGTCGCCAACACTGTGATTTCTAGGCGTCACTTCTGCCTTCTTCCTCATTTCTTAGTTTCTGGGGCTGCAGGTAATCCTTGGCTTTCATGGCTGTGATCTTTCTGATTGCCAGAACTTTCTTCTGCTGTGCTGTTGGCTGGGGTCAAACTGCCAACCATTCAACTCGTAGTGGAGCGTGTCACTGTTTGCTCTACCTGGGGCATTTGTCGTCAGTTACCATGGAGTCCGTTCTGAAGACCCGGCCCACCAGCTGTGTGGTCACCCACTCACTCGTCCACTCATTCATTCATTCACTCTGTCACACATCCACTTACTCACTCACTCATTCACTCACTCACTCATCCACTCACTTCCTCACTCACTCATTTACTCACTCACTCATCCACTCACTCACTCATTCACTTGTCCACTCACTCACTCATTCACTCACTCGTCCACTCACTCACTCACTCACTCACTCATCCACTCTGTCACACATCCACTCATTCACTCACTCATTCACTCATTCATTCAGTCTGTCACGCATCCACTCATTTATTCATTCACTCTGTCACACAT
>NW_006408837.1:918100-918686 GCF_000296735.1 Chrysochloris asiatica | reverse complement strand
CTCATTCACTCACTCATTCACTCATTCATTCAGTCTGTCACGCATCCACTCATTTATTCATTCACTCTGTCACACATCCACTCATTCACTCACTCTGTCACGCATCCATTCACTCATTCATTCATTCACTCTGTCACACATCCACTCACTCACTCACTCACTCATCCACTCACTCCCTCACTCACTCATTTACTCACTCACTCATCCACTCACTCACTCATTCACTCACTCGTCCACTCACTCACTCACTCACTCACTCGTCCACTCTGTCACACATCCACTCATTCACTCATTGACTCACTCTGTCACACATCCATTCACTCATTCATTCATTCACTCTGTCACACATCCACTCACTCACTCACTCATTCGCTCACTCACTCATTCACTCACTCACTCATTCACTCACTCACTCACTCACTCGTCCACTCACTCACTCACTCATCGTCCACTCACTCACTCACTCACTCACTCATCCACTCACTTACTCGTCCACTCACTCACTCACTCACTCACTCATCCACTCACTCACTCACTCACTCGTCCACTCACTCACCCATCCACTCACCCCCTCACTCACTCATCC
>NW_006408837.1:916491-917382 GCF_000296735.1 Chrysochloris asiatica | reverse complement strand
CACTCACTCCCTCACTCACTCATCCACTCACTCACTCACTCACTCGTCCACTCACTCACTCACTCATTAATTCACTCTGTCATGCATCCACTTATTCATTCACTCATTCACTCACTCACTCACTCTGTCACGCATCCACTCACTCAGTCATTCATTCACTCTGTCACACATCCACTCATTCACTCACTCATTCACTGATTCATTCACTCTGTCACACATCCACTCACTCACTCGTTCATTCACTCACTCATTCATTCACTCACTCATTTATTCAGTCTGTCATGCATCCACTCACTCATTCATTCAGTCTGTCACGCATCCACTCATTTATTCATTCACTCGGTCACACATCCACTCACTCACTCATTCACTTACTCAGTACTTACTTTCATTCTCATTCACTCCTTCACTGACTTGCTCACTCACTCCCTCACTCCCTCACTCATGGGTTTTGCACGACTGTATTGTCCCTTGTTTTGTACCAGGTCTCTTGCAGTCTTAATACGATCATGCTGTCTCTCTGACTTTTTTAATTTTCATGAGTCCCACATAATGTCAAAATGATGGATGTGGCATTCTTTGAAAGAAAGTGCTGGTGATGAAATCCCTTTTAATGTCATATCCAAAGTCAATGTAAATTCTCTAAAGTTATGCCTTCAAATCCAGAATATCTGTAGTTCTAACAGGCAGGTGTTATTTTAACACGTAACCCTCAGCCTCTTCAGCATCTTCAAGCTCAAAGAAGAGGACCTGGGGATACTGTAATTGGACCACCGCCCCTCACCACTGGCATTAGGACTCAGCAGGGAACTGGGCCCTCACCACTGGCATTAGGACTCGGCAGGGAACTGGGCCCTCACCACTGGCATTAGGACTCGGCAGGGAACTGGG
>NW_006408837.1:908343-916391 GCF_000296735.1 Chrysochloris asiatica | reverse complement strand
GCAGGGAACTGGGCCCTCACCACTGGCATTAGGACTCGGCAGGGAACTGGGCCCTCACCACTGGCATTAGGACTCGGCAGGGAACTGGGGTGACTTGCTTTTTTGGTTGTTTTCCTGAACTGATTGTGTTGGTTAACTTCTGCTATTGAAGGCTTCACCGTGTCAAAGCTTCCCTGGAAGTTATGGGGTGCCAGCTGATGCTGCAGGGACCGGGGTTCTCTCCTCTTTCCAGACAAGCCCAGGTGCATCTGTGGTAATGTTGCTTCCTCAGCTCTTTCTCACCAACGTGCGCCTGCCTTTGCCTATCCATTGACTCTGTACAAGGACTAGGTCCCCAGCACTTAGCAATGTCTAGCACATACCACATGCTCACTAAATATTTAACAAACAGTCTCAGAACACATCCAGTAGAACACAGTCTGCGTGGTGCGAGGTCTGTGTGGCGCAAATGGTTAAGCACTGAGAGGTTGATGGTTCAAACCCATCCTGAGGTACCTTGGAGGTAAGGTCTGGCAATCTGCTTCCCAAAGACGAGAGCCGTGAGCTCCTTGTGGGGCAGTCCTACTCTGCACGCACGGGACCACCATGAGTGGGAATCAACTCCAAGGAAACAGGTCAGGGATTGTGTTTTGTTTTTAGTTTGCACTGTGTGATGTCTGCATGGGCAGAATTGATCAAATCTGTTTTGTGAATGCAGTGAGTGTCCTTTAATGATCGTTTGTTGGGTATCTCTTGGGCTGGGCATTGGGGACAGAAAGGCCCCTGCCCACATAAGGGACAGACGTAGACAAGTCAGTGACTGTAAGAACCCAACTGAAAGCCCACTCCATGTGCTTCCGTAGTGTTGGGGGGAGCCCCTATTTTAAAGTATGTTACCTCTGAGTCAGCTGTGTCCTAGTGACCGTGAGGACAACAGAACAAGCCCTTCTCGGTCCTGTCCACCTTCAGTGTGGCCAGCACTCTCGGGCCCACCCTCACTGATATCCACCTCACCGAGGGTCTCCCTCACCCTCACTGACCCTCCACCTCACCAAGCAGGGTGTCCTCCTCCAGCAATGGGTCCCTCCTGACACACATCCAAACCACGAGTGTGAGACAGTGTTCTGTTGGGCTCCACTGGGTTTCCGTTGTCTGGTATTGGGATGAGAATCACCAGGCCTTCCTTCTTAGTCTTACTCTGGAAGTTCTGCTGAAACCTGTCCACTGTTGGTGGCCCCATGGGTGTTCGATGCTGGGGGCAATTGTTTCCAGCATCACAGAATCACACACGTCACCACAGTACGACAAACGGACACAGTGTCATCACAGAATCACACAGTGCCTGGGCCACGCCATCCTCACATCACAGTTGCTGTGTTTAAGTTCACTGTGACAATCCCTCTCTTTCCTGCTGACTCTGCTTTACCCAGCATGGTGGCCCTCTCCAGGGACAACGTGTTAAGTGCACGAGACAGAGTCTCATCGTCCTCGCTTCTAAGGAGCATTCTGACTGCATTTCTTCCAACACAATTTTGTTGGCTTTTCTGGCAGTCCATGGTACTTTCAATATTCTTCATCAACACCAGAGTTCAAATGCATTGGTTCTTTCTTCTCTGGCCCTCCTTCTTCATTGTCCAATTTTCACATGCGTCCAAGGCAGTCGAAAAGACCATGGCTTGGGGTCAGGTGAACCTGAGTCCTCAAAGTGACATCATCTTTGCTTTTGACAAAGTGGAGGTAAGACCAGCAGAGGCAGCCCCCCATCTGTGAGACGTGCAGTGAGCCCGAGGGGTCTTTACTGATGGCGTGTATTAGAGATGACCACTGGGGTTCAGTCTCACTCCGGAAAGCAGCTGTGTGCCCCGAGGGGTTTCGGATCTCACTTTGTGACAGATGCATTTAATTTCTTGGTGCATGAATGCATTACCCTTTTTGTGGTCTTATTAGACCTTTATCCCAAGTGGAGTTGGTTTCTCTATCAAAGTCACATTTCCTCTTGGAGAGGCAGACAGATGATGTTACAGGACGGTCCCCTAGCTGTTGAACGTGAGGCGTTGTCCGCCCAGAACCAGAGTTTCAACTTTAGAAACCAGACATCGGCCTTCAGCACCGACATGGGGGAAGCTGCGGCTTCTCAGACGTGGATTCCAAGTGTCCGGGCTTAAGTGAAGGCACATGGTCAAGTGCTCAGCCCCTCAGCCATCGGCTGCTGTAAAGGTGACAGCCAGGAAAACATCACAGAGCAGCTCTGCTCTGTCACGTGGGGTCAGCCCATGTCAGAATGGACTGGACGGCATCCAGCTCCTTCCAAGGTTCAGGACATCCCACCTGAGATAGTCAGAAGACCCTTCCCCCACACAGGGCCTTCTCCAGCCCCCTGTCCTGATGCCGTCACATTGGAGCTGACCCCTTGCCACCAGCTCTCCTACCAGCAACTGTGACGGGAAAGGCAGGTGGCCTTGGTTTGCATTTCTGGGGTGCGTGCTATTTATAGACACTGAAGACAAGACTTGGACACGCCTGTTGGTGACAAGCTCAGAAATCCAGGGAACCATGGAAAAGGCCGCATGCATGGGTGTACCCCATTCAAACCCGCCAGTCAGCCCTCAGATCAGCTTGTTTAAAAGTGTGTAAGAAAAACAGTGGATTCGGGGTCTCCAGTCTCCATGTTTCCCATGAGTCTGCTTTCCGGGAAGATTTTGAAGTTCTGTTCCTCAGTGTCCCTCCTTTTGATCCAGATCCATCTGCTGGGTCTGTGATGAAGATAGTCGGTCTTGGAAGTTGGGCACCATCTCTTTCTTCCCTTGGTAGGAGCTCCTGGAGGCAACTGGGCACACAGACCCCTTCTGATGCTCACCACTGCCACGCGCCCGACACAGAGATGCTTACTGTCTGAGTCCTGGGGCTGACCCAATTGAAAACTGGGGGACGAGTGGGGTGCTGAATTCAGGCAGAAGTCTGGGGTCAGGGTGTGGGCCTCGTCTCCTGTCTCTGCCTCCATCTTTGCATGGCGTCTTATCTGTGTCTCCTTCTGCGTCTCTTCTAAGGACACCTGTCATGGGCTCACGTAACTAACAACATCTGCAAAGACACAAGTTGGCGTTTCCTCTGAAGGCTCTGTGGAGGGCCTTTCCCTGACTCTTCCAGCCGGTGGTGGCCTGGCGTCCCTTGTCTTGTGGCTGCATCTCTCTGATGTCTGTCTCCATCTTCACCTTCTTCTCTGCATCTCTGTGCCTTGTCTTTGGTGGGTCCCCTGTCCGCACCCCCTCCTTGCTGCCGTGTGGCCTTGTGGTGATCCGTCACATCTGCACAGACCTTATTTTCACACAGGGTCTGAGAACAAAATGAACTGAGAACCTCATCAGCGTGTGGTGAGTGAGCAAGTGTGGGGGTTGAAGGAAGCTGCTAGTGTCCCTCTCGTCACTTCAGGAAAGACACTTTTGGAAAAAATACTTGTGATCCAAGAAATAAAACAAAACAACCCCACAGGCCTGAGGTAGTGACCTCAGTCATCGAGCCTGAGGGACGGAGACTGCTGGTGATGCCTAACCCATAGTGCCACAGGGCTTGTCTTCAAGGAGTGTACACAGACATGGAGGTTGTTGCTCTTCTGTGCCGTCGAGTCAGATCTCACTAACACCCACCCTACCTAGGGTTTCTGAAGAGCGGCTTGTGGATTTGAACTGCCAACCTTGCAGTTAGCTGTCCAGTGCTTATCCTACGTGTCACACCAGGACCCCTGAACCAGTGGGTAGTTGATTGTTCAACAGAATGAACCCCTGCCCGGTCCTGCATCATCCCCACAATTGTGTCTGCATTTGAGCCCATTGATGCTGCCACTGTATCCATCCATCTCATTGCGATCTTCCTCTTTTTCGGTGACCCTCCACTTTACCAAGCATGATGTCCTTCTCCAGGGACTGGGTGAAGTCTGGGGGACGACGTCTCACCCTCCTGGCTTCTGGAAAGCATCTGCTATTGTTCCTCCAACACGGATCTAGTTGGTGATTGTTCAGCACTTTGGAGCAACAGCTGCAGTGCCAGCCCCGCCCCCAGCAGCGGCCTCATGAATTTTGCATGGGAGGGGCAGGAGGGGCAGATGTGAGATGGCTATTCAGATGGTCACAGTGGGTGATGTCATCCTTGACAGCGCTGGGCTGAGCCCCCTGAGAGTCCTCATTGTCTGTCCCCTCACCAGCTGGGTTTACTTTCATGCTGGCTTTAGAAGGATGACTCTTGTTGCTGGCAGCGAATCTGGCCAGTTCATTATTTGGAAGTTAGGGAAGTCTGTTTGCTGGGCCCCAAATTCACAAGCCAACATGTCTTCCCGATTGTGTTTCACCTCTGGGGGCTTTTATTTCCTCTTTCTCTCCTTCCTTTCTTCTTAGTTCTCTGTTTTTGTTGTTGTTAAGTGCCGTCGAGTCGGCTCCGACCCATAGCGACCCTGCACAGGGTTTCCGAGGCTGTAAATCTTTACAGGAGCAGAAAGCCTCATCTTTCTACCGCGGAACAGCTGGTAGTTTCGAACTGCTGACCTTGCGGTTCACAGCCTGATTCATAACCACTACGCTACCAGAGAGCCTCTAGAGCTGCTGTAACCGAGCTACCACAAGGGGGTGGTTTTAACAAACAGAAATTCCTTTTCTCATAGTCTAGGAGCTAGAAGGTCACATTCAGGATGGCAGTTAGAGGGGAAGATATTCTCTCTCTGCTGGCTCTGGGGAAGGGCCTGGTCTCCTGTCTGCATCTGTGGGCCCAGCGTTCCCTGGAGATTTCCATGAGTCTTGGCATCAGTCTTCCCCTGGATCTAGGAGCTTCCCTGGGCTGGGACCGCGAGTCTAAAGGACGCCCTCCACTCCCAGGTCTGCTTTGTGGGCCCAGTGTTCCCTAGAAATCTCCATGGAATCAGTTTTCCCCTGGATCTAGGAGCTTCACAGGGCTGGGACCGTGAGTCTAAAGGACGCCCTCCACTCCTGGCTCTGCTTTCTCGGTGTGGTGGGTCCCTCTCTCCCTGTTCCCTTCTCTCTCCTGTGTCTCTTGTAAGATGCAGACCACACCCCTGGGAGACTCCCTGACATCGATCAGGGTTGTGATGGGATGGAGGGTGTTGCAGCCCATCCTTAATCTCTGTTTCACATCGGATCACATCCTGGGGGTCATCACATAACTGCCACGTGACATCACTACATAGCTGCCACGTGATATCACTACGTAACTGCCACGTGAAATCACCACACAACTGCCATGTGACAACATCACACAACTGCCATGTGACATAACCACACAACTACCATGTGACAATATCACACAACTGCTACGTGACAGCATCACATAACTGCCACACCACTGAGAATCTTGGCCCAGCCATGCTGACACATATTCTGGGACACAATTCAATTTATGGTCCTTCCTCTTGATTCTCGCCCCCTCGACTGCCCTCCCCGCTCCCCGTCCTTTAGACACATAACACATAAACAAATGATGGTCTTTTTAAATGGCTAAAAAAACCCTGAAAGTGCAGTTGGTTAAGCATTGGGCTACTAACTGCAGGATTGGTGGTTCAAACCCACCTGCTGGTTTGAAGCCATCTGCTTGTGGGTCAGAATCGCCTGGACGGCTGTATTATTATAAACAATGACAATCTTGTAGAGAGGTCAGCGGTGGCTCAGGGGTAGAATCCTCGCCTGCCAAGTGGGAGACCCGGGTTTGATTCCCGCCAAAGCACCTCGTGTGAAGCCCCTGCCCGCCTGGCAGGGGAGGTTTGTGTGATGCTAGACAGACTAAGAGGGGCTAGAAAGCAGGTCTGGTGAGGTGCACATGGACTCCTCAGCGGAGACACCGGGACATGTTGGCGGCAAGTGGAATCGAGACCGCCAAGCACGTGCCGAGTTACAACTGTGAAATGCTACCAGCTGTTGTCCAGTTGGCTGCGTTCAGCAGAACCGCATGCTGCCAACCCTGCGCTGTCTTCACGGGGGTGGTTCTCTCTCATTCCCACGGACCCTTCTTGGTGATGTGTCCAGAAGTGAGGGGGCCAAAGTCTAGACACCTTTGCTTCTGAGGAGCATTCCGGCTCCTCTTCTTTCAAGATGGACATGTTGGTTCTTCTGGAAACCCCTGCTGCATTCGGTATTGTCCACCAATGCCTGAGTTCAAATGCATCAATTCTAAAAGTCCTGGTGATGGCGCTGTGGGCTCAGCACTGGACCGCAAGGTCAGCTTGAACTTCAAGGTTGGCAGTTCAAACTCACTAGCTGCTCTTCTGAAACCCTACATAGCACCTGTGGGCCTGGTGTTCCCTGGAGATCTCAGGATCGTTATGAGTCGGAACCGACTCCACGGCACTTAACGACGACAACAGCAACATTGCTCAGCAGGAAGTCCCTGGGTGGAGCACACGGTGTGGAGCCGAGTTCTACTCTGCCACATGTGGGGCGCTGTGAGTTAGAATTGGCGTGATGACAGAGGCTTTGTGACTGAGCAGAGCAGGTACAACCCTGCATCTTGGATAGCGCCATGCGGCAACTGTGCTCCGTATAGATCGGAGGTTTGTGGCCGCCCTGCGTGGAGCCTTGCTCACTTCTTGTCTTGTGTCTCAGGCTGGGCATTCTCATAGTAGTTCACGCATTTCATCGTATGATTCCACACTTCGCACACTCCAGTCCTATGTACACGTGACCTGTACACCCCCTGGGAACCCTAGACATTCATGTGACTCCTGTTACCACGATGCTCGCTTTATTTTGGTGGTCTGGAACCGGCCCCCCAGTACCTCTGAGGTCTATGGTTGTGCACAAATAGTTGACAAGTGTTGGCCATACTTTCGGGGGACCTTCAGCATGCCCACATGGGGTGAAGGCTGAGTGTGTTGCCTGTCTTCCTACCTGTAGGTAAGCGTCTCTGCCTTCTTGTTTTAAGTAATTCGTCACCAAGCTTCCTGTTAATTCTTCCTCAGGGCCTCCAACCCTTGCCCTGACAGCATCTCAGCACGAAGGATCCATCATGTCTCCAGGATCCCCACGAGGTTAGAGCAAGGCTAGCTCCCCACAGGAGCAGGAGCAGGGGACCTTGCGGAATGAGTGTCACTAGGAATGGGGTGTGATGGACGTCCACATTCGAGGTGGGGGACTGGCTTGGTGGCTCAGGTCTGCCTACCCGTGGGGGCTTTGTTCTCCCACTGGGCAGGCTTGGGGAGGGGCGGGGGCTCCCTCTCCGCCAGCTCGGGATGATCTGCCTGTTTCTGTAGCAGCCGTGTGCCCGGGTTCCTCGTCCATCTCCATATGGCGTCATGCCTCCTCCCTGTAGCCCCTGCTACAGAACCTCAAACTCAGAAAAGGTATGAGTAGACAGCGCACAGAACATTTTCCCCCTGAAGTATTTGAGCATAAATTGCGTCTTATGCATTCGATGGCAGCCCCTCAGCCCGGCAGGGAGGAAGGCCCTGCCCCTGTCAGGATGACAGCCTAGGAAACCCTGTGGGACAGCTCTGCTCTGTCACCTGCAGTTGTCATGAGTCAGAATCGACTCCGCTGCGGTCCTGTGAGTCTGACCACTGCCTTTGTCTGCTTCATTCACATGTATGTGTCCCCAGACTGGATGCGCCCTGCCGCCTCCAGACACATGTGCTCAGTGTCGGCACCATCTGCCAGGCTGCCAGGCGAGCACTGCTGCCAACAGCCCTTGTCCCTGGAGAGCATTCGGAGAGCCCCACACAACCTGCCCTCCATCTCCCCTGTCCTCCATCCTGCAGCCCCTGGGAGCCCAGCTCTGCAACACCCCCATCTGCCATCACCCCAGGCTATATTGGTAGCTAAAGTGAAGAAAGAGCTTGGGGGCAGCTTTGTGCCGGTGGTCCTTGAGAAGACTAGCTAGCCCATCCTCCCCAGTCCCCTGAGGTACCGATTCAGTCCTGTCCAGCAGGAACACAGTAGCTGGACAGACCTTTAGCTGCTAGCTGGGGGACCCTGCTTTTTTGCTTTTTTGCCTTTTTGCCCAGCTTGTTTGAAAACAATGTCCTCCACTTCTGAATTTTTGATGCCTCAAATTCTGCCCAGAAGCTCTGGTAGCGT
>NW_006408837.1:906198-906853 GCF_000296735.1 Chrysochloris asiatica | reverse complement strand
TGTTCCCTCACGTGACAGTGCCCCACGCAAACCTCCCAGCTGTTCCCTCACGTGACAGTGCCCCACGCAAACCTCCCAGCTGTTCCCTCACGTGAGTGACAGTGCCCCACGCAAACCTCTCAGCTGTTCCCTCACGTGACAGTGCCCCACACAAACCTCCCAGCTGTTCCCTCACGTGACAGTGCCCCACGCAAACCTCCCAGCTGTTCCCTCACGTGACAGTGCCCCACGCAAACCTCCCAGTTCCCTCACCGTGACAGTGCCCCACGCAAACCTCCCAGCTGTTCCCTCACGTGACAGTGCCTCACGCAAACCTCCCAGCTGTTCCCTCACGTGACAGTGCCCCACGCAAACCTCCCAGCTGTTCCCTCACCATGACAGTGCCCCACGCAAACCTCCCAGCTGTTCCTCACGTGACAGTGCCCCACGCAAACCTCCCAGCTGTTCCCTCACGTGACAGTGCCCCACGCAAACCTCCCGCTTTTCCCTCACCGTGACAGTGCCCCACGCAAACCTCCCAGCTGTTCCCTCACCGTGACAGTGCCCACGCAAACCTCCCAGCTGTTCCCTCACCGTGACAGTGCCCCACGCAAACCTCCCAGCTGTTTCCTCACCGTGACCGTGCCCCACGCAAACCTCCCGCTGTTCCCTCACC
>NW_006408837.1:862823-906098 GCF_000296735.1 Chrysochloris asiatica | reverse complement strand
CACGCAAACCTCCCGCTGTTCCCTCACCGTGACAGTGCCCCACGCAAACCTCCCAGCTGTTCCCTCACGTGACAGTGCCCCACGCAAACCTCCCGCTGTTCCCTCACCGTGACAGTGCCCCACGCAAACCTCCCAGCTGTTTCCTCACCGTGACAGTGCCCCACGCAAACCTCCCCGCTCCCTCCAGCTGGCCGAGTGGCATCGCTATACATAGGGTGGCCATGCACAGGAGGGGGCTGGACAGGCAGTAGCAACAATCGTTTTAGTTCAGGTTTTGTGTTAGATCTGGAGACACCATTGGAAAGGAGAATGTTGGGGATGTGAGGATTTCTGGAAAGCAGGCTGGTTTTTGGAATGGCCTTGGCCATGGTTCAGGGACGGTTTCTCAGTGGAAGCCTTAAATCTTGGACAGGGGACCTCATTGAACGAGATGACACTGGGTTCTATGGAAACGGTTCTGCAGTGTCCTTCCATCACAAAGGGTCGAACTAGTTCCCCAAACTCTGGCTGGAGTCAGCGTGGGGTGTCAGTGTGCCTGGGAACTCCCAGAATGCACCAGGCAGCGCCAGGGGCAGGGCATCCACAACTCAGACTTCTCCTCGAGGGGCTAAGGGTTTTATTTCTCATTGCTTCTGTCAATGGGATCTTCTCTTTCATTACATTGTATATTATTTGATATAAAATCCACAGACAGAAGAAAGCAGTCATTTTCCCAGAGCCTGCTACATCACTAGATGTTTGATGGCTTGCACTTTACTACTGGGTGTTCTGGGGGCTCCTTCATCTCACTTGTCCACAAATATTCTTTCATTGTTTCTTTTCCATCCCTAAGTTTCTGGTCTTTGTCTCTTTTCTAATTGTAATACAGTGTTACAAGGAATGGGAGGAAAGGGGTCTCCTTTCTTGGGGATGTCCTCTGTCTGTCTGCTTTATGAAGGTATCCTACTGCCTACGAACAGTATTGATGCATAGTGACCCTGTAGGGAAACTGCTCCTTTGGGTTTCTGAGGTTCTTAATCTTATGGGAGCAGGCAGCATCATCTTTCTCCTAAGGAGCGGTGGGTGGGTTCCAACGGCTGACCTTGTGGTTTACATTCCAGTGCTTAGTCCTCTGCATCACCAGGACTCAATTGAAATTAGTTAATGCTTTTTATCATGTTATGAAAGCATCTGTCAATCCCATTTTTCAACTTTAAAAAAAAACTATTAGCCTGGAAAGGGTATTTACTGAATTCTTCCCAAGGTCTTTTTTTAAAAAAAAAAAAAAAGAATCCTGTTTGGAGCCAATCATATGACCTTTTAAACTATGTATGATGGTGGGTTATAGGACTGAATTGCCTAATGTTGACCCATCCTTGAATACCTCCCATTTGTTCATGGTGTGTTGATTTCTGAGTGCTAATATTTTATTTAGGATTTCTGCATAAGTATTTACACATAGGAGTCCTAGTGTGGCACTGTAGGATAAGCAATGGACTGCAAGGTTGGTTTGAATCATAAGGTTGGTGGTTCAAACTCACCAGGCGCTCCTTGGAAACTCTATGCGGGGTCACTATGAGTCAGAACCAATTCAGAGACCCTTAGCAACATAAACAACAAATGGCAATTTACACCTAAGGTTGGTTTTGTTGAATTTTCTTTTGTGTGTGTTCTAACTTTATCAGATTTCTGTATCACTTTTATCTCTGTCTCAAAACACACACACACACAAGGAAGACTTTGTAGACTTTCTGTTATCTCCTCTGGAGAAATTGATGTGGTCTTTGTTTTCCACATTTGGTAGGATTTCCTGATGAAAACTTTTGGACTTGATATATGTAAATAATTTTGTGTGTGTCAGGGTAATTCATTGATAAGTTTCATTGCATCGTCTATGCAAATTGGTCTGTGTAAATATTTCAAAAAACCGTTTTTGGCAAATTGTACTATTTCTACAAGAGTAGAGGGATTTTCAAAATAATCTTTCTGGACTTTTCTTGCTTGTGGGACTTTGTGGGACTTGCTTGCTTGTGGGACACCTTACAGTTTTAATAAGATGAACGGAGCCCCGAATGGTGTATGTGGCTAAGCGTTCACCTAGTCACAGAACAGTTGGCACTTTTGAACCCACCCAGAAGTGCCTCAGAAGAAAGACCTGGCTGTCTGCTTCCAGAAAAGCGGCTACTGAAAACCTCACGGAGCACAGTCTGACTCTGACACACACGGGGTCGCTGTGGGTCAATGGTAACTGGTTTGGTCATATGTTAGGACCCAATGAGATGGTGTTGTTGTGAAGTGCCGTCAAGTCTGTTCCAACTCACAGCAACCCTGTATAGGGCTTCCAGGGAGCAGCTGGTGGGTTTGAACCGCTGACCTTATGATTGGCAGTTCAGTACTTACTCACACCAGGACTCCAAATGAGGTAAGACGGGAAGCGTTTCATACATTAGAAAACAACTAGTTGGCTGTTCTCTCTGGCCAGTATTCGGCGCTCTGCGACCTCAGTTTCCACCTATAAAATGGGAGAGTAGGACTGACGGTCTTTGAATTCTAAGACTAGTTTATGTTTATGTTTTTAATGTAAGAGCTAGTGGAGGCCTGGTGTGGAGCTGTGGGTTAATGCGCTGGACTGCAAAGTCAGTTTGAACTGCAAGGTCGGCGGTTCAAGTTCACCAGCCGCTCCTCGGCACCCCAGATAGATACATGGTCGCTGTGGGTCAGAACTGACCGGATGGCACTTCAGAACAGTAGCAATATAGTGATAGAAGGACTTTGTAGGGTGTAATCAGGAGCTAATCTGTTTGTGCTGAGCACGCTCTTCCTTCCACCATGAACAAAGCTTGTTGTGAAGTGCCGTTAAATCGGTTCCGACCCATAGTGACCCTGTATAGGGCTTCCAAGGAGCAGCTGCTGGGTTTGAACCATGGACCTTGTGGTTTGCAGTCCAGTGCTCATCCTACAGGAAGGTCAGTATTCTGATTGCTGTTGTTGTTAAGTGCCGTCGAGTCAATTCTGACCCATAGTGACCCTGTATAGGGTTTCCGTGGAGCTGCTGGTGAACTTGAACTACCGACCTTACAGTTCAAATGACTTTGCAGTCTGATGCATAAACAATTAAAAAACAAAACCCAGTTGTGATTCAGTGACCTCACAATCATGACTCCCTGTGTGCGTCTGAGTCCAACTGTCCACCGTAGATTTTCATCGCTGATTTTTCAGAAGAAGGCTGCCAGACCTTTCTTTTGAGGAACGAGTCTCTGGGTGGACTTGAACCGCCAACCTTTCCGCCAGAAGCTGAGTCTGTTTGCCATTTGCGCCACCAGGGGTTCTGGTAGTAACCCGAGGGGCATTAGGATCCTACAGACTGGGTGCTGACTGGTACCCTGAACTTTGACAATAGCCTTAGGCAAAAACTTGACCCACCTGGCTCCCAATTTCTCACCTGTAAAACGGTGGGAAGGATGCCCATCCTGGAGGGTTGGTGTGGACCCATCACTGAGCGTACCGCCAGGCTCCTTGTTGTTGTTAAGTGCCGTCGAGTCGGTTCCGACCCATAGCGACCCTGTACAGGGTTTCCGAGGAAGGTACTTAATGGTTCAGGGGTAGGATTCTCGCCTTCTGTGAGAGAGACCAGGGTTCGATTCTCAGTGAGTACACCTTCTGTATAACCACCACTGTGTGTCAGGGGAGGCTGTGACTTGCTGTGATGTTGAGGAGATTTCAACGGAGCTTCTACGTCAAAACACACTAGGAAGAAAGGCCTGGAGAACTCCTTCGGAAGATCAGCCAATGAAAACATTCCATCACAACAAAGCAATCCACAGCTGATGGGACGGTGCAGGACCAAGCTGAGCTAGGTCAGGTTGTGCATGAGTTAAGTGCTGACTTGCCAATACCCAACAACAACAGTGGTGAAGACTACTTCAGCCTTGTGGGCTTCCTAAAGGGGCTTGGGGTCCATCCAGAGGGACACAGACCATATGATTAGACATTTGGACGCGGCCGTGCCCTGCAGTTTTGTGGTGATCTTTAGCCAAGGCAACAAAGCCCAAGGAGGAGAGGACTACAGAGCAAGGCAGCTCCGACCCCTTCTGCGTGTCTGTACCGATGATTTAACTGTGCAAACATGCTCAGAGTTGTCCCGGGATGGGGCCTGTGCTTCCGAGGCAGGGCGCTGGGGGCCAGCTTTCTGCGAACGTGTGGTTGAAACCCTCACCTCCTTCTTAGGAGCCCTGGTGATGCTGCTGGATAAGCAGTGGACTGCTAACCACACACACAGTCAGCAGTTCAAACCCACTGGGTTCTCCGTAGGAGAAAGAGGAGGCTTTCTGCTACTGCAGCCTCAGAACCCTATGTAGGGCCACCGTGCACTGAGGCCACCTCCATACCTGTGGGTCATCCTCCCGATGACCCAGAATGATGATGTGGTGTAGGGTCGCAGCCCTTTGTGGCAGCCTGGCTTTGGAGTGGCCTAGGCTGTGACTTTTTTTTTTAAGTTCTTGTGAATTGAGTGATAGTTTACATGGGAAAACATCGGTTTCCATGTTTTTTTTCATCACAATGATTACAATCCCCTCCGTGTATCATCATTCAACAGCATTTGCTTCGATTCCCTCTGTTTGGTTTTTGTTTTTCTTCCTGGGTGTACACAAAAGCACTTAGGAATTGAAACAACCAAAGGGCCCATTCTGCAAGCTTGCCCCCTGGCTGCCAGCTCACGGCCTTTCTTTTTCCATGAATCTAGAGTCCTCATCTGCTCCCTCTCTCCATGTCTTCATCTGTGCCTCCATCTCTGGTGTCGCTGCTTCTCTAGATGTTGTTGTTGTTGTTAAGTGCTATTGAGTCAGCACCAACTCATAGGGACCCTGTATAGGGTTTCCAAGGAGCAGCTGGTGAGCTTGAACCACCAACCTTGCAGTCCAGCACACTGCTTCTCTGGATTGTTGTTATGTGTCGTGGAGTCAGTTCTGACCTACAGCGACCCTATACAGGGTTTCCAAGGCTGTAAATCTTTACAGGAGCAGAAAGCCTCATCTTTCTCCCGCAGAACAGCTGGTAGTTTCGAACTGCTGACCCTGAGGTTCGCAGCCCGATTCGTAATCACTACGCTACCAGAGCTCCTTAATTTAACATTAAGGCAAGGTTTGTCTAATATCATGGATGTATTCTCTGGATAGGTCCCACATTCCGCTCATTCGGCCATGACTTTTGCTGCCTCCATGCAGAAGAGAGGGAGCTGTCTACACATGTCTACAAGATATGTGAATCCTCTAGTTGACCTGGTCAGCAGGCTTGTTTTCCACCTTCTTCTTGTCATAAGTTGGCAGCCTGCCTCCTGCGGCGGTGTGCCCAGCAGAATGAGGTGCTCTCTAGTCATGGACTGCAGATCTGGCTATTGTCATACACATGGTTTCACTGGCTGGTTGTCACAAGGTGATTGCCAGACCTTTCTTCCTGCCCGTCTTAGCCTGGACGCTCCACTGAGAGCTGCTCAGCGTCCACGGGAACGCATCAGCCTCTGGTGCAGACTCCTGAGTAGAAAGCAAGAGTTCTGCCACGGACCCCCAGGGCCCTCACCCCTACTGTTGGGATACTACATCCAGTGCTTGGAGTTAAAGTGAACTTTCGTGTCTTGGCATGTCATAATCTGTGGGCTGGATACTAACCCTTGTTGTCTCCTTTGCTCCAGCAATGGAAGAGTTAATCGTAGAGCTCCGGCTCTTTCTGGATCTGCTAGACCACGAGCACCTGACGCCCACCGTCCGGGAGAAGAAGACTGTGATTGCTAACATTCTCCTGAGGGTCCAGTCCTCCAAGGGTGGGTATTGTCCTCTGGCCTGGTCTTCTCCCCGTCTCGTCTCACTTCTGGGCCGTCTTTAAATCGCTTATTTTGTAAACTTTAGACTGTGGATTGATGGGTAAAGGTGACGGAGCCTCCGTTTCCCAACGATCCCCACAGTGTGACATCACTTTCTCTCTGTGCTTCCTGTCTCCATTCCTCCTTCTCTCCAATCCCTTCTTGAACTTTATCCCGGGGGAAATGCTGTCTTCTGACCTGAAATGGGTGATGTTCTAAGGTGTTGGTGTTCCCCTTACAGACCTGTCTGTTGTGTGGCTGAGGCACGGAGCTGAGTTTAGTTCCAGGCCTGAAGGGTGACGAAGGGTCACAGTCCCTCGGGGATCCCACCCGTTGTTAAGTGCTGTCGAGTTGGTTCTGACTCACAGCAAACCTGTATAGGGCTTCCAAGGGGCGGCTAATGACTTTGAACCGCTGACCTTGTGGTTCAAACCGACCTTGCGGTTCAGTGCCTAACCAGATCTGGTCTTTTTGTGCCTTCAAGTTTTGTTTTATTATTTTTTTGAAAAGATGCAAGTTTTCACAGTGCTGCCAGAAGGAGCTGCTCTTACCAGTTAGGGTGTTGGGGATCATCCCAAAGTTCAGGTTCCGGCTGACAGCTCTGGGCCGACCTGCTGGCGAGTCCTTCCTCCACACCCAGTGCCCCGCAGAGAACATCTGGGACTGAGGCGTCTGGGGGCAATGGCGTTGCCCAGGAGACTTGCAGGTGCGATTGTTGTTGTTGGGTGCAGCGAGTGAGTTCTGATTCACAGAGACCCCGTGTGACAGACCAGAACTGCCCCTTTGGGCTCTCTGGGCAGTCAGATCTACAGAAGCAGATTGCCAGGACTTTCTCCCGCTCAGCAGCGGTGTGAGAATCTCTGTCCTTTCTGTTAGCAGCCCAGCCCTAAGCAACTGTGCTCTTCCTGTAGGGCATAAACCAAACCCTACCTACAGCTACTGCCAGCAAGTCCCCTCCAGCCCACAGCGACCCTGTAGAGCTGACTTCTGGGTTTGCAAAGACACAGACAGCCTCATCTTTCTCCCGCAGAGCAGCTGGCATCAAACTGCCAGTCTTAAGTTAGCAGCCGGGTGCTTAGTCCACTGCACCACTAGGCTCCCTCTGTAGGCCATGTTGTTGTTATGTGCCGTTGGGTTAGTTCCAACTCCGAGTCTATAAATCTCTTCAGAAACAGAAAACCTCACCTTTCTCCTGAGGAGCATCTGGTGGATTTGAACTGCTGAGCTTGCGAGTAGCAGCCCAGTGTGTAACCCGCTGCGGCACCAGGGTCTTACTTCAGGGCATAGCTAGAGGAGCAAACAAAAGTCAAATCCACGGCCATCCGGTTGATTCCGACTCTGGGCTGTCTGCTGTGCGTCAGCTTAGAACTGTGCTCCAGTTCCTGACTCTAGTCCTCATGGAAAAGGAGCTTTGGTAGCGTAGTGAGTTATGTGCAGGGCTGCTGAACACAAGGTCAGCAGTTCAAGTCCACCAGCCGTTTCTCAGGACAAAGATGAGGCTTTCTGCACCTATAAAGATTTGCAGCCTCGGAGACCCTATTCTGGGTCTCTATGAGTCCAAATCAACTCCAGAGCACCCAGCCACCATCCTTACAAAAGTAGATCTCCAAGCCTTTCGTCTTCAGCACCTTTGAGTGGATTTGAACCGTCAACCTCTTAGTTAGCAGCTGAACCTCCAAACCATTTGTACCTGGGGTCTCCAGGCCACTCTGCAAGCTGGTCAGATGTGTGAGACCCAAAAGTGGGGTCTCGTACAAGTTACGCCCCTCCGCACCCCACCCTCCCAAACCACCAGTATCTCCCTGAATAAGAAAGGGTGAGGGAGGTGAGTCTGGTTCAGGCTCCAATCCTGAAGGAGATGATGTCAGATATTTCAAAGCCTTGCCTGATACCTTGTAAATGCTGTGGATATTTAGGACTGCCTTTATCAATACAAAGAACCATGGTTGCCTAGTGGGTTATGCAAGATCAGAAGTTCAAATCCACCATTCGCTCCACAGGAGAAAAACAACAGGTTTTCTGCTCCTGTAAAGATTTGCAGACTCAGAAACCTACACAGTGCTGCTATGAGTCAAAATCAACTCGATGACAGCGGGTTTGTGTTTATTTTTATCTGGACTCCTGGAGTGGCACTATATAATCAGCACTGGACTGCGAACCACCAGGTAGGTAGTTCAAATCCATCAGCTGCTCCTCTGAAACCCTGTATAGGACCACTATAAGTCGGAACTAACTTGACGGCACTTAACCACCACGAGGAATCCTTTCCAGTCTGTAAATGACTTTTTCTGTCTGTTCCAGACTCCTGCTCTCAGCGGAGCAGAGGTTGGCTTTTTGCTTTGCTTTTCTTTGTGGGGAAGATTGTAATTACAAATTCATATCCCTTTTTGTTTTTTTGAAGTTGTCAAGGATTTCATTTTACTTGGATCCATAATGAACACTCATGGAAGTAACAGCCAAGAAATCAAGGGGTGTATTGCATTGGGCAAATCTGCAAAAGACCTCTTTGTAAAATTTTTATTGTGAACTGAGTGATAGTTTATAAGGAAGAACATCTGCTTTACACCATCATTTCATTGCAATGATTACAATCTCCTCCGTGCGTCGTCATTCAAAAGGATTTGCTTCCATTCCCTGTGTTGTTGTTTTTTTGGGGTGGGGGGAGATGTACACAGAAACACTCAGGCATATATAATAATTTAAACCGCCAAAGGGCACTTTCTGCCAGCCTGCCTCCTGGCTGTCAGCACTCAGTCCCTCTCTTCCCATGAATCAAGAGTCCTCAGCTGCTCCCTTTCTCCATGTCCCCATCTCTGCCGCCATCTCTGGTGTTGCTGTCTCTCTGGATAAGGTCTCTCATTCCACTTGTGCTCTTCTCCTCTACTTCTAGAATGTAAGATTAACTGCTCCCTCATTTTTGTTACAAAACTTCTACCTTTACAGTTGTGACAGTCGCAATTGGTTATGATAACAATTACTCACTATTGAATCATAAGAATCTTATCCCCATCTCTTTTAACCAGACCCATGTAGAGAAGATGAAAACTATTCAGTGGGGACTCCATCTTCCCTCACACAGTCTTAAACTAAATTCCCTTTTGAAACCTTGTAAGCCAGTCACTTCATGCCTTTATCGCCCCCTCATTTTAGGTAGCCGATGTCTAAGTTGCCCATCCCTATCTACCCTGTGTACAGAGGGGATAGCATTGATATTTGATGTGAAGACTCCTTCCCTTGCTGTTGGTAGTTTTAGATATTACATCCATCAGTACAGGTCAAGTTCATCAAATTGTAGCAATTTACACTTGTTTCCTTTATCAAAAAAAATTTTTTTTTTTTTTTTTACCTTCCTCTCATCAAGTTCTGATTATCAAGCCATCGAGGCCAGGTCAAATGGGTGCTGTCTGCGAGTTTGGGTGTTCTTGTGCATCTCCTCTCACTTTACGTCAGCTGGATGCTTCACTCTCAGCTCTGTCCCTCTGTGGCTATGTCCTTGTCCATGGACTCAAGTGTCCTCAGGTCTCACCACACTTTGGACCAACCATCCCATCCTCTTCTCTATCTCATCTCCAGGTCAACAGGAGTCAATGGACTGTGGTTGAACTCAGCCCATTTCTTCATTGCTGCCTTTCCCCCTCTTCCACTCACCAATAGATCAATGTGGTCACCAGCAAGCTTACATGTCTGCTCTGTTTCTGTGTTCCCTTTGAGTTTCAGTCTTAGAGGGGGGTCAAATTCATATCCCTTTCATACAAATTCTCAGTTCAAACCCAGCAGCTGCTCCTCAGAAACCCTACACAGGATCACTGAATTGGAACCGAATCGACAGCACTCAGCAGCGACAATACAGACTTTGCTTACTTTGGTGACAGTTTTGGTATAGTGTGCTCTCTAAGACTTTATTCATTGTCACCAAACTTCCATCTATGTTGTCACCAGTAGGAGCCTTGGTGGCCCAGCGTGTAAAGCACCCCACTGCTAACCAGAGGTCAGTGGTTCCAAGTCACCAACAGCTCTGTGGGAGAAAGGTATGGCCTTGTGTCTCCCTTAGGGTGACAGACTCGGAAGCGACCCAGGGCAGTCCCGCTCCATCCCGTGGGGTCACCGTGAGCCAGAATCGATGGGACGGCGATGAGTTTGGTTAGGGTCTCTGTCACCTCGAATTTCTCACCATCATTTCCGTTGCTTTAACATCTATGAGGCGTCCTTTTTTCCATTCTTGATGTTGATGTTTTTCGCTTTTATCTTTTGCTTGTATTCTGAACATTTTTCAGATTATATTATGAGAGTCTGTCAGTTATTCACCCTTTAACTTTAAAAATCTGTATCTGGACGCAGCGTACGCTTTGATTCCACTCCATTTACATTTCTCCTCATTTCACTGTTTTTTCACAAGCATCGTTGTTATTGTCGTAAAACCAGGTAACCCAACACTTCCCAGTTCAGCACCCTTCATGTGTACAATTCATCGACCACGTTGGGCCCTGATTTCTGCTGTCAAATCTTCCATCTCCAGAAACAGAAATTCAACGCTGCCTCAACAGTGTTCTCAGTTCCCCTCCATCCTGTCCCTGGCAACCACACTTTTGCCTCTTCCGGATATCTCATATTTGTTGTTGTTATTAAATGCTGTCAAGTCGGTTCCGACCCATAGCGACCCTGTATAGGGTTTCTGAGGAGTGGCTGGTGATCTTGAACCGCCAACCTCTTTGCTGTTCAAACAGACTCTGCAGTTCAGCGCATTAACCCACAGTGCCACACCAGGACTCCGAATACCTCCCATATGTATGGTTATATATTGTCTGTCCTTTTGTGATGCATGGAGTTCACACACTGCAGTTTCTGACCCCACTGTGTCTTAATGAAGGATCCCTGGTAGCACTATGAGTTAGACAAGGGGCTGCAAACCTCAAGGTTGGTGGTTCAAACCCACCAGCTGCCCGTTCTTCAGGAGAAAGATGAAGCGGTTTATCCTGTAAAGATTTACAGTCTCGGTAACTGCACTGCCCTGTCGGGTCGTGATGGGCTTGGGGGCTTTGCTGCCTCACCTCTACTGCTGCTGCTCTCCTGGACTTCCTCTCCCTTCACCTGGTGAGTTCCCTCGGGGCAGTCTCCTCCGTGCTGCAGGCTGGAAGTCACCAGGTCTCTCTTCAGGTGCCTCACTTGCCTTGGTGTCACCACTGATTGATTAGTTTTGGCTTCAGACACACCTCCTCTTATGTATTGTGCTTTGCAGCTGCCGAGTGTGCTACAAACAGAAGGTTCCCGGCAGCCCCGCGTCCAACGAGTCTGTCGGCGCCATTGTCTGAACAGCATCTGCTCACTTGGCATCTCTGCATCGACATATTTAAAATGTTGCTCATACCATTATTGCTATGTCATGGACCACCAAGCCCACCGAGGTGATTCTGACTCTTAGCAGCCCTATGGAGTGTTTCCGAGACTATAAATCTTTAAGGGAGCAGATAGCTTCATCGTTCTCCTATAGAGTGGCTGGTGGGTTTGAACCTCTGTCCTTGCAGTTAGAAGTCCAATGCCTAAGCCACAGTGCTACCAGGCTCCTTTAGTTGGCGACAGTACCATGTAAGCATGATGTTTCCATGCACTGAGAAATCCAGAGCTTCATGTGGCTTTATCGTCTTCTTTGCTTTATTGTGGTGGCCTACAACAGAACCCACTATGTCTCCGAGGTCTACCTGTATGTATATTTTGGAGGCAGAACTTCCGGTGGCTCTTGTCTTTTGTTTTCAGCTGTCTGCCAACGTTCTCTGCCTTGCAGCTTCTAGACGTCAAGAAGTAGGACTTAATGAGCCCTGGTGGAGCAATGATTAAGCGCTCGCCTGCGAACCAAAAGGTTCACATTTCAAAACCCACCCAGAGGCTCTGCAGGGAAAAAACCCTGAAGATGTGTTCCCATAAAGATATCAGCCTAGGAAACGTTATGTGAGGGGTACACTCTCTCACGTGGGGCGTACACTCTCATGTGGGACGTACACTCTCTCACGTGGGGCGTACACTCTCATGTGGGACGTACACTCTCTCACGTGGGGCGTACACTCTCATGTGGGATGTACACTCTCTCACGTGGGGCGTACACTCTCATGTGGGACGTACACTCTCTCACGTGGGACGTACACTCTCACATGGGGCTGTTGTGAGTTGTAGTCAACCCCACAGTGCACCATTGTGTAGACTCCATGCCTCTCTGCTCCCGAGTCGCTCCAGCAACTGTACCACACGTGGATGGCTATAACAAACAGCATTGTGTTCTCTCATCGTTCGGGAGACCAGACGTCTGCATTCGGGCACCAGCTCTCAGAAGGCTTTCTCCCTTTGTGGGTTCACAGCTGAGGAAGGTCCCGGTCTCCTTGCAGCATCTGTGAGGTTACCATCCCTTGGACATTTCCGTATGTCTTGGCACCAGTCTTCCTGGGGTTGAGAAGGTGCCCAGCACGGGCATCTGGATCTTTTGTCTGGTGGTTGCAAGCCCCTCTCATCTGCTCATTTGTCTCCTCTCTCTTCTATCTCAAAACAGGGCAGCACCTCATCCTGCAGGTTACAGCCTGCCTCAGTCACATCACTATCATTGATGTGAAGTGCCGTCGAGTCGGCTCCGACCCACAGCGACCCTGGATAGGGTTTCTGAGGAGCAGCTGGTGAGCTTGAACTACCAGCCTTGCCATTCAAACGGCTTTGCAGTCCGGCGCATTAACCCACAGCGCCACCCCAGGACTCCATTACAACATAGAGTAATTGCATCCAATCCCAACATGGAAGACAATGACATTGTGTTCGGCTGGGTTTTCTAGACACACAAAACCAGTGAAAGTGATATATGTATAGATAGAAATTAAAGTTGCTATCAGGGAAATGGCTCACAATTGTAGACTCCCAGGTCCCCAGTGGAACAAAGAAAGCACACTTGGCTTGCTTGTCCATTTATAGTGGGAGGAGGCCACACCCCCAAGGAAGCATCCTTTCAACTGATTGGCTGCTCATAGCCAATCATCATAGAGCTAACTATGCCTATATCAGGTCTCACATGGGGATAACCACATCACTGCCAAACCTCTGGGAATCCTGGCCCAGCCAAGTGGACATCTGTTTGGGGAGGTGGGGGGAGGGGCACAATACAATCCAAGACAGCCCATGACGTAAAATTTAAGGAAGTTTCCCAGCTCTCTCCAGGTCGTTACAGAGTCTGTCCGCAGGGAAGCCTGAGTCTGCTCTTGTCCACCTTTGCTGGCATACTGCTGACCACACTTTGTGACCAACAGTGGTGTGTCTGTTGGTCCTTCTGCTCTATGTTTGCCCTGGTAGACCTGAGCCCCCATCAGGCACGCCCATCGCAGAATCTGCCTGGCTGCTAAGAGAACAGTTAATAACTAAGGATGTTCAGGACAGCACCTGCTCCCTGTGGCCAGGAGAAGACCAACCTGAGCAGAGAGAGGGCTTAGCTGCTTGCCTTTCGTTTGTTTTTGCTGTTGTTTTAGGTGCCGTTCAGTCAGTTCTGACTCTATTCACAACTGAACAAAACACTGTCCGATCTCTCTCCATCCTCATAATCCACTTGAGCCCATCGCTGCTGCCACTGTGACAATCCATCTCGTTGGGGGTCTTCTTCTTTTACACATACCCTCTACCTTACCCAACATTATGTCCTTCTCCAGTGATTGGTCCCTCCTGATAATATGTCCTAAGTATGAGAGACAAAAGTGTGGTCATCCTGGCTTCTAAGGAGCACTCTGGCTGTACTTCTTCCAACACAGATTTGTTTGTTCTTCTGGCAGTCCGTGGTACTTTTTTAAGCATGATGAAAATATACTCTGCACAAAATACATATACACAGCAAAACACACATCAATTCAACAATTTCCACCTGTCCAGTTCAGTCACATGCTCACACTTTTCAAGTAGCGCAGCCGTTCTCGCTGTCCTTTCCACATTGCCCCACCACCTCGTACAGGGACTCCCTGCCTCTTTCCTCCCTCTTGTAACCACTGATACTTTCAAGTTTTTCTATATCTTTGCTTATAAAGACTGGGCTACTCTCTGCAAAGTTGACTGTTCAAACTGACCAGCTGCTCCAAAGGAGAGAGATAAGGCTCCCATAAAGATTTACAGCCTCAGAAACCCTACATAAGGTCACTATGAGTCGTGGTGTGGTGCTGTGGGTTAATGCGCTGGACTGCAAGGTTAGCTTGAACTGCAAGGTCAGCAGTTCAAGCTCACCAGCCACTCCTTGGAAACCCTATGCAGGGTGGCCAAGAGTCAGAACGACTTGATGAAATAGACTTGGAGGCATCAGGCGGTTTATATATTTACTTAAGAAGTCCCAGTTGTGCAACGGTTAAGTGCTCAACTGCTTACTGAAAGGTCTGTGGTTCGAGCCCACCAGCGGCTCCTCAGGAGAAAGACGTAGTGATCTGCTTACATAGAGATTTGTTTCTATTTTGTTTGGTGCAGTTGAATCCATTTCGACTCAGCAGTCTTACATATTAGGGGACAATGGAATTAAATGATGACTGACTTTTCTCTATGAGCTTTTCGAAGCCCCCCACGTACTGCGTCATCCTCACAATCATCGCTAGGCTTCACGTACTGCGTCATCCTCACAATCATCGCTAGGCTTCTAGCCCATGTTGCAACCACTGCGTGAATCCATCTTATTGAGGGTCTTCCTCTTTCCCTCTGACCCTCTGTTTTAGCTGAAAAGATTCAAGTACAGGAAACCCCAAGGGCAGTTCTACTGTGTCACACAGGGTCACACTGAGCCAGCGTCAACGCAACAGCACATTCTGGTGGGTCTCACTCTTTCCCAGCCACTCCGAAGATTTAAAGCCTCAGAAACCGTATAAATGGTTGCTCTGAGTCAGAACCTAAACAATGCACATAACAACAGTGTGACTGAGTCAGGAGTCCTGGTGTGGTACTGTAGGATGAGCACTGGGCTGTTAACTGCAAGGTCAGCAGTTCAAGCTCACCAGCTGCTCCTCTGAAACCATATACAGGGTCCTTTTGAGTTGGAACCAACTCGACGGCACTTAACAACAGCTGGGCTCCAGAGTCTTGATGCGGTACTGTAGGATAAACACTGTACCACTAAGTGCAAGGTCAGTGGTTCAAGCTCACCAGCTGCTCCTTGGAAACCCTATACCAGGTCACTAAGAGCCAGAAACAATTCAACAGCACTTAACAACAACAGCTTGGCTTAGGAGTCCTGGTGTGGTGCAGTAGGATAAGCACTGGGCCATTAACTAGAAGGTCAGTTCACACCCACCACCTGCTCCTCTGAAACCCCATACAGGGTCCATGTGAGTCAGAACCAACTCGACGGTGCTAAACCACAACTTGGCTCAGTGTGGCACTTGCAGGGCTCTCCCACGCTGTGCTTACTTGTCTTGAGAGGCAGTGGGACCCTGGGAAGAGTGTTGCCCAGGAGCCAGGACCAATCTTGTAGCCGCTGGTGTCTGTTACCTGTGGAGAGCCATTGTGAAGGAAGGAGTATCTGCTCCCAGCACCCCCTCCTCCCTCCTCATTTCCGTCTGCTGTTTGCTTACTTCTTACAGGTTTTGAAGGCAAAGATCATGCTCAGAAACAGGAGACCACCAACAGCCTGCCGGCCCCTCCTCAGCTGCCCCTGCCGGATATCCCTCAGCCCTGGCTGGTGAGTCCCCCCAGGAGCATTGGAGCGGGGAGCCCCGGTGTCCTGCAGTTACAGGGAGTGTGATGGACCCACAGGTCCTTGCCTACAGTTCTCCTCAGGGTGTCTTTTGGAGATCCAGGAGCTTATAAAAGGAGCCCTGGTGGCACTGTAGGATAAGCACTAGACTACTGATTGTAAGGTTGATGGTTCAAACCCACCAATAGCTCACTCTGCAGGACAAAGATGAGGCTTTCTGCTCCCATAAAATGTTACAACCTCGGAAACCCTATACCAGGTCACGATGAGTTGGAAACCACTCAATGGTAGTGGGTTTGGTTTTTGTGGAATCGCTAACGAGGAGTCGTAGTGGCACAGCATTTAAGCGCTCAGCTGCTAACCCAAAGGTTGGCAGTTCAAACCCAGCAACCACTCTGTAGGAGAAAGATACATATGGCAGCCTGCTTCTGTGGAGATTTACACCCCTGGGAACCTTTCAGAGCAGTTCGACTGTGTCCACAGCATGGCTGAGTCGGAATCCACCTGCTGGTAATGGATTTGGTTTGGGGATTATTTTTTCATTTGTATTTCATGTATGATATATAAATATGCTTACATCATTTTTCATTTACTGCATTTCATCTTTACCACAATTGAGAGCATATTGAATATATGATTTATGTTGTTGTTAACTGCCTTTGAGTCAAGAAGCCTTTTTGTAAAGGGTTTCTAAGGAGTGGATGGTGGATTAGAACCACCAACCTTGCAGTTAACAGCCCAGTGCTAATCTTATGGTGCCACACCAGGACTTTTTTATATATATTTGTTGTTGTTGTTGTTAAGTGCCGTCGAGTCGGTTCCGACCCATAGCGACCCTGTACAGGGTTTCCGAGGGAGTAGAAAGCCTCATCTTTCTCCCGCGGAGCGGCTGGTAGTTTCGAACCGCTGACCTTAAGGTTCGCAGCCCGATTCGTAACCACTACGCTACCAGAGCTCCTATATATATATATATATGATTTTTTTTTCCCCTACTTCTTGCACTCATATATACTTTTGCTTTTCTTTCTTTCCTTTTTTATAAACTATATTTTAATCCTTGTTGTCCTTTCTGGAGCTCACCCGATGTGTTGTACAGTCTTGTGCAATTGATTCAGTGTTGATGTTTTCACCGTCTTACTGCCTATTTTTAGGCTCAGTGCAGTCCAGAGCATACAGTTCAGCAGTCCAGTCCTGTTTGCTGACAGCACAGTTGTTTACCAGGAGTTTCCTAATATCCTGGTTTTTATCTTTTGTTTTATTTTGATTTTTCTTCTGCCTAAGCTGGTCTTAGGAGCCCTGGTGGTACAACGGCTAAGTGCTTGGCTGCAAACTGAAAGGTTGGTGGTTCAAACCTAACAGCCCCTCTTCTGGAGAACAATCTAGAAGTGTGCTTCCGTAAAGGTGCCAGCGTGGGAAACCCTGGGGTTAGCCCCATTCTGTTCTGCAGAGCCGCTGTGAACCAGAATCAGCTTGGTGATAAACCATCTTGTGTCTGTAACTTAACTCCTTAAACCATCTTGTGTCTGTAACTCCCCTGCAATAGATCTCGGGTGTGGAAATGGAATGAAAGATCACAGTTCATATCAGGGAGGCTGGTTGAGACTGAGGGAAATACGGAGCCTCCAGACAGAGCCAGGAGGAGGCGCACTGTCTGGATGAGACAGCACACCTGGTGGTGTGTGATCCCCTCACACCTGGTCTGGGCGCACCTGTGCATCTTGCTGAGTGCATCAGGCTGTGGGCTGACCAAGCATCCTCCCCTGGAGGTCCGCCCACAAACGGACTTCATTTGTTCATTCATTCATTCAACCTCTCATTTGTTCATCCATCTGTCCATCATTTGTTCATTGATCTATTCACAGGTTCACTGATCCATCCAGTCATTCATTTGTTCACTTATTCATTCATCTGTTTGCTCCCTTATTCATTTATTCATTCCTTTTGTTCAATGGTTTATCCACCCATCTGTTCCTCTGTTCCATAGTTCCATAGTTTCTTCATTCATTCATTCATTCCACTGTTCACTCATTCATTTCTTCATCAAGTCATTCACTCATCTGTCCATCCACTCAATCATTTCTTCACTTGTTCCTTCGCTCATCCATTCATTTGCTCATCCATGCCATCTTTTGTTTACTGGTTCATTCACCTATCCGTTCACCCATCCATCCATCCATTCTATCTCTCGCTTCCTTCCTTCCTGGGCTTGTGCTCCACTCCGGCTCTGGATTGTATACTCTCTGTGGAGGCCTTGGTATAAGACATGTGAGAAGTTCTCTTAGCTGAAGGAACTGGAACTGCTGATTGCTTCATCAAAAAAGTTGGTGAAAGTAAATTTAAAAATAGATATATGCTTGAAATATGGTACGTTTAAGGCCATAATTTGGACAGCATCTGTGTCCGTGGGGGAATCTCCCCACGGCATCTCATCCTTGGACATTGGTGGGGTTTCACTTCAGCCCCTAGTCCCTGCAGCAACGTGCTGTACACAACTGCATTTGTGAGGTGGACCCTGGCCAGCATTCTTTGAGTAGGGGCTCCTTGTTTTTTCTTCCTTATCTCTACCACAATATCCAAATTTCCAATTTGTGTTTCTCTAAAATGGATACAAACCTCAGTGCTTAGTGGGGGAGGGGAGGGAGGGAGAGGTAGATCTGAAGCCCCTAGAACTTTACACAAACAACTGACTGGCCCACGCCTAGCTGGATCACTTTGTTTTGCCGCTTTTAAATTTTGTGTGGGTTTTTCATTTGATTGAAGACAGATTATCATTTGTGAGCTAGACAGATGTGCTCATGGTGAGCCCACATGAAGCTGTGCTCTCTGCATAGTCAACAGATGTGAGAGTTCATCCTTGGGACCACTGTGCCAATCTGTCTCACTGGGGGTCTACCTCACCCTTGCTGACCCCCTACCCCACCCAACAGGTGTTCTCCTTGATGACGATGTGTCCAAGACCAGCGAGTCGAACAGTGTTGAGTGGTGCTCCACTGGCTGATGTTGGGAAGTCGATGGCCAGCCCTTTCGTCCTGGGTTTTCAGTTTGTTTGGACTCACATAAATTAGAATAAATGAGCCTCGTAAGAAACATAAGAACAGGAAGAGTCATGTGATGTGGTGGACACGCAGCTCAGCTGATGGAGGCATCTGCTGACCACGTGCTCAGCTTTCCAGGACACGGGTCAGGGGCTTTCTCAGAGGGGGCGGTGGCCCATGGAGACTGACTAATACAACAAGGCTATACATTTCTGCAAGTTTTCAGTTAATTTGCTATGAAACAAGTACATCCGTTTGGTTAATTGACTCTAGTCCCATAGTCCTCTTTTGGCTGAAAGCTGAAAGGAGGTGGGTTCACCCAGAGGGACCGCAGAAGAAACACCTGGAGGTCTACTTGTGAAATGTCAGCCATCAAGAACCCTCTGGGAGTGCAGTTCCACTCTGGGCCACATGGAGGCGCCATGAGTTCATTTGTTGTTGTTTTCACTTTGCTTTTTACCTGCATTGCTGGATTTGTGGAGGATTGGGGTGGGAAATTTGCACATGAGACTGGGTTGTTCACCGCAAGGGTTAAATCAAGAACACTGTGGGCCCTGCAGAGGGGAAGTGTGGGATTTCTCATCGGAGTCATGGCTGTTTTCCTTTTTCCTGCACCATGTCTCCTTCATGGCAGCTGTTGACTTGATTCTGGGACTTTCTTAGCTGTTTGCATGCTGACCTCTTTCAGAAATGGTAATGACCTTTTTTATATCCCTTTTCCTAAGTGCCTTCCACTGTTTATCTCTTGACATTCCTGTAGTGGAGCCAAGTTTCAGACTCTGTTCTTTGTCTCTCATACTTCTCTGTGTTTCCCACGTTGAAATCGACTGCAGAAATTGATCGCCTAGGGCCCAGCAGCTAGAGATCAGTGAGGTGTTAGTTAGTTAGTTTGTTTGTTTGTTTCCATTTTAGCTCTTTTTTTTTCTTTTAAACACTCAGGCATATATAATAATTTAAACAACCAAAGGGCACATTCTGCAAGTCTGCCTCCTGGCTGCCAGCTCTTAGTCCCTTAATTCCCATGAATCTAGAGTCCTCAGCTGCTCCCTCTCTCCATGTCCCCATCTCTGCCTCCATCTCTGGTGTCGCTGCTTCTCTGGATAAGGTCCAGCTTTCCGTTCATGCTCTTCTCCCTTGATGGTCCTAGGGTCCTCTGTTTCTGGATTGTAAGATTAACTACTTCCCTGTTTTTGTTACTAAACTTCTACCTTTTCAATTGTGACAATCTCAATTAGTCATGATAACAATTACTCACTATTGAATCATAAGAATCTTGTCCCCATCTCTTTTTACCAGACCCATCTAGATAAGATGAAAATTATTCGGTGGGGACTCTATCTTCTCCACCCACTCTTAAACTAAACTCCATCTTGAAAACTTGTAAGCCAGTCACTTCATGCCTTTATTGCCCCCTCATTTTAGGTAGCCAATGTTTAAGTTGCCCATCCCTGTCTACACTGTGTACAGAAGGGATAGCATTGATACTTGATGTGAAGACTCCTTCCCCTGTTGGAATTTAGCGCTACTACCTCTATGAGTATAGGTCAAGTTCATAAAATTGTAACAATTTACCCTCATTTCCTTTATAAAAAAATTCTTTTTTGTTTTTTTTTTAAATCTTCCTATAACTGAATTCTCCACCATTCATCTCAGTTTGTTGTGCTGTGGTTGCTTGTGAGTAGCTGTGATTCTGGAAGCTATGCCATTGGTATTTTAAATACCAGCAGGGGCACCCATGGTGAACAGGTTTCAGATGAGCTTCCAGACAAAGACAGACTAGGAAGAAGGAGTGACGAACTATTTCCGAATATTTAGTCACTGAAAACCTTATGAATAGCAGAGAAACAGTGTCAGATGTAGTGCTAGAAAATGAGCCCCTCAGGTTGGAAGGCACTCAAAATGCGACTGGGGAAGAGCTGCCTCCTCAAAGTAGAGTTGACCATGATGACATGAATGGAGTAAAGCCCGTGGGAGTAAAGCCCTCGGGACCTTCATTTGCTGATGGGGCACAACTCAAAATGAAGAAATAGCTGTCAACATCCATTAATAATCAGAACATGGAATGTACAAAGGTATGAATCTAGGAAAACTGGAAATTGTCAAAAATGAAATGGAACGCATAAACATTGATATCTTAGGCATTAGCTGAAATGGACTGGTATTGGTCATTTTGAATCTGACAACCATATGGTTTACTGTGCCAGGAATGACAAATTGAAGAGGAATGGTGTTGCATTCATTGTTAAAAAGAACATATTCAGATCAGTCATGAGTTACAACACTGTCTGTGATAGGAAAAAATCCATGCACCTACAGGGAAGACCAGTTAATACCATTATTATTCAAATTTACACACCAACCACTAAAGCCAGTGAGGATGAAATAGAAGAATTCTATCAACTTCTTCAATCTGAAATTGATCAAACATGCAATTAAGGTGTATTGATCATTACTGGTTGGAATGCAAAGGTTGGGAGCAAAAAGGAAGGATCAGTAGTTGGAAAATATGAATCGGGCTGCGAACCTCAAGGTCAGCAGTTTGAAACTCCCAGCTGTTCTGTAGGAGAAAGATGAGGCTGTAGTAAAGGTTTACAGCCTCGTTAACTCTACACAGCGTCGCGAGGAGTAGAACCAACTCCATGGTACACTAACACCACCACCACCACCACCATCCATCACACGGATGGGCCAGTGGCCAGTGCTGAGCAGGCTCCAGGGAAGGGACACCCACCCTTGGAAACAGGTTCCCTCTTTGTTAGCCTTGGCACTGTGACCTCTGCCCCCACCATTTGAGTTCCCACTCCTCCCTCCTTCCCTTCAATTTCAGAATGCCATGGCCTCTTAGACCAAAGTGGCTCAGACCCAGGTAACTGGAATCAACCAAGCAGGTTCCTTGTGGGGCTATAGCTCCATGAGGATGAACCCAGATCAAGGTCTTTTCTAAAAATCTTTTTACCCAGTAACCCAGCAGCTGGGGTTGTATCCTGTTAGAGAGAGAACCCACCAGTTGCCTTCAACTTGACCTTGACTCAATGCTCCTGTGTGTCCGAGTAGAACTGTGCTCCACAGGGTTCTCAGTGGATGATGTTTCAAAGTAGATTCCACTCATGGTGTCCCCGTGTATGTCAGAGAAGGACTTTGCCCACAGGGTTCTCAGTGGATGATGTTTCAAAGTAGATTCCACTCATGGTGTCCCTGTGTATGTCAGAGAAGGACTGTGCCCACAGGGTTCTCAGTGGATGGTTTTTTATAAGTAGATTCCACTCATGGTGCCCCCATGTATGTCAGAGAAGAACTGTGCCCACAGGGTTCTCACTGATGGGTTTTTATAAGTAGATCCCATTCATGGCACCCCCCCCATGTGTGTCAGAGTAGGACTGTGCCCACAGGGTTCTCCGTGGATGAAAACTCTACGTATGCACCTCACCCGATTGAATAAACAGGAATGAAATTGCCTACATCTGTGGAGACAATGGGCAGCTCAGTGTCATCAGCTGAAGCAGGGCCAGGGTTGATTGTGGAAGAAACTATTAATTGCTCATATACAAGTTCAGGCTGACGTAAGGGAGATGAAAACAAATCCACAAGAATCAAAATATGACCTTGAACAGATCCCCTCTCAAGTTACATGTCATCTAGAGAACAGATTTGATGCATTACACACTACAGTAACCTTAGACCAGAGGAGTTGTGGGATGACATCAAGAACATCGTACAGGAAGAAAGCAAAAGGTCGTTAATAAGACAGGGAAGAAGGAAAGGGCCGAAGCAGATGTCAGTACAGACTCTGAAACTTGTTCTTTGAATGAAGAAATGCTGATGTGACCTTTTCATTTCTTCCTGTATGAGTAAGTAAAAGCACTCTGAATTGAAAATTTCAAAGGGCTATTTGAGCGGACAAAGTGAAGTGAGGTATTATAATGACAAAGTGCAAAGACCTGGAGCCAGAAAACCAAATGGGAAGAACACACTCAGCATTTCTGAAGCTGAAAGAACTGGGGAAACATAGCCAAGCTTTGGGTTGCAATACTGAAAGATTCTATTGGCCAACTATTGAATGATACAGGGAGTCACCAAAAGAAGGTAGAAGTAACATCCTGAATCTCTGCAGCAGGAAGAATTAGCAGTTGCTGCTAAGAGCTGTCACGTTGGTTTAGACCCACTGTGGCCATATGTACAGCGGAATGAAACACTGCCTGGTTCTGCACCTTCCTCCTAATCGCTGCTTTGTTTGAACCCATGCCCACTGCTGTTGTCCCTGTACCAATCTGTCTTGATGGGGTTTCTCCCTCTTTTTCTCTGTCACTCCACTTGACCAAGCATGATGTCCTTCTTCAGGGATTGGTCCCTGATGACAATATGTTCCAAGTATGAAGACAAAGTCTGGCCATCTTGGCTTCCAAGGAGCATTCTGGTTGTACTTCTTCCAACAGATTGGTTTGGTACTTTTAATATGCAACACCAAATCTCAGATGCATTAATTCTTCCATGGTCTTCCTTATTCACTGTACAACTTTTGCATGCATATGGGGGTTATTGAAAATACCATGGCTTGGGTCAGGTGCTCAAGCGAACATCTTTGCTCTTGAATACTTTACCGAGGTCCTATGCAGCAGATCTACCTAATGCAATATGTTGTTCAATTTCTTGACTGCTGCTTCTATGAGTGTTGATGGTTGATCCAAGCAAAGTTGGACAACTTTAATCTTTTCTCCATTGATAAGAATGTTGTTTATTGGTCCAGTGGTGAGGGTTTTTGTTTTCTTTACATTGAGACACAATCCATACCGAAGGCTGTGCTCTTTGATCTTCATTGGTATGTCCTCTTCACTTTCAGCAAGGAAGGTTGTATCATCTGTGTATCGCAGGTTGCTAATGAGCCTTTGTCAATCCTGATGCTGTGTTCTTCGTAAAATCCAGGTTCTCAGATTATTTGCTCAGCATACAGATTGAATAAGTTTGGTGAAAGGCTATTACCCGGGTGCCAAACGAATCAGGACTTGGGAGATCTTTAAGCTGAGGCCCCTGGTCTGTGACAGGAAACCCCAAACCAGCTAAGTCCTAAAGCATGACAATCTTAATCAGGGTGCTCCATCGTTAAAGACTGATTGTATGCAACGAGATCGCCAACCCACCCACTGGCCTCAAGTGGATTTGGATCCGCTCTGACCCTATAGAACAGAGTGGAGCTGCTCTCTAGGATTTCTGAGACTGGGAATCTCTCTGGAAACAGACAGCTTCATCTTTCTCCCTTAGAGTGGAGGGGAAATTCAAACCACCAATCTTTTAGTTAGCAGCCAGCTGCCTCAAGCACTGTGCCACCAGGGATCCTGCACAAGCATTTAAAAAAATACCCCACTGCTGTTGGGTCGAGTCTGACACATTGCAACCCTACAAGATGGAGAAGAACTACCCCATAGGGTTTCCGAGACTGTAAATCTGTATGGAAGCGGATGGTCACAGGCCCATGTGGAGTCCCTGGTGGGATCGAACCATTGACCATTCAGTTTGCAGCTCAGTGCTTAACCTCTGAACCAGCAGGTCACCTTAAGCTAACAACAGCTGCTTGGGAGATTCTAGAGGAACCTCAGGGGGCATCGAGTGTATACTCCTCAAGGAGTAGCAGCTGAGACAAGTGGGGTCAGAATGTTCCACAGCTCAAAGAATGTGACTGAATGGCACCTGTAGAAACGGTTAGGCTGCTGTATGTTTTCTGTGTATATTCTCCAGAACAACAAAATTAATAAAACCTCGGGAAAAGAAAAGACAAACCACATGGCCGTTAAGTCCACGCCAGCTCATGGTGTCCACGTGTGTGTCAGCGTAGAAGTGTGTTCCACACATTCTTTTCAGTGGCTGATTTCTCAGGAGTAAGCCATCCGGCCTTCCTTTCATGGGACCTCTGGGTGGGCTCAAACCTCCAACCTTTCAGCAGCCGAACATGTTCACTAGTTGCTTCATCAGCAGTGGCTTGCTGGCAGTACGTTGCACGTCTTCCGTTTACGCTGTCTGTCTTGTTTTCTCTCCTCTGGTCTCCCACAGCCCCCAGACAGCGGGCCGCCACCTCTGCCCACCTCCTCGCTCCCAGAAGGCTATTACGAGGAAGCTGTACCACTGAGTCCCGGGAAGGCTCCGGAATACATCACATCCAGTGAGTATTGGGACCCCCCTCCTTGTCTGCATGGGAAAGACATGGCGGAATTCCTCACGGGCAAGTCCTTGACAACTTCAATCTTTTTTCCGTTGATAAGAATGTTGTTTATTGGTCCAGTGGTGAGGTTTTCTTTACACTGAGATGTAATCCATACCGAAGGCTGTGCTCTTTGATCTTCATCAGTAAATGTTTTAATTCCTCTTCACTTTCAGCAAGCAAGGTTGTATCATCTGCATATGGCAGGTTGTTAATGAGTCTTCCTCCAATCCTGATGCCACGTTTTCCTTCATAGAACCCAGCTTCTCAGATTATTTGCTCAGCATACAGGTTGAATAAGTATGGTGAAAGAATACAACCTTGTCACACACCTTTCTTAATTTTTAAACTATTCAGTGTTCCCATGTTCTGTTCGAACAACTGCTTCTTGGTCCAGGTACAGATTCCTCATGAGCATAATTAAGTGTGACCCTGCTGGTGTTTGAATTACCGGTGGCACAGTTTCCAGAATCACAGCAACACACAAACCACCACAGTACGACGCACTGACAGCCGAGTGTTGTACTTTCAGAGCTAGAAGCCCACCTGCCCAGGACCTGCTCTGGAGGGGGACTTTCTCTCACTGTCGTCCTTGGGAAGGTCCTTGTCTGTTTTCAGCGTCTGTGGGCCTGGGATCCCTTGGGGATCTCCGGGTGTTTTGGCCTCCATCTTCCCCTGGGTCTAAGAGGTTGTTGGTGCAGGGACTGTGGGTACAAAGGACACATTCCATTCCCTGCCCATCTTTCTTCCTGGTAATGGGTCCCTCTCTCTCCTTATAGCTCTTATAAGATCAAAAGAGATGCAGGTCACGCCCCAGCAAGATTCCCCTGACATGGGATCTGGTCTGTGTCCTGAGTTAAGGGTGTTGCCTCACCCCCTTACATCAGATCAGGGATGACCACACCAGACCACCTCATAGGGGATGATGACATCATCGCATAACTGCTATTTAATGTCATCACATACCTGCCAAATGACGTCATCGCACAACTGCCAAATGATGTCATCGCACAACTGCCAAGCCACTTAGAATTATAGCCAAGCCAACTTAGCACATAATTTTTTGGGGGGGTGTTTGGAGAGGAGCAGACAATTCAGTCCATGAAACCAAGGAACCCCGGACTACAGAAACGGAAACAAGGAGCTTCTCCAGAACTGACCATGAGCCTGCCCTCCTAAATCGTGAGAAAATATATATCTGTTCATTAAAGCCCCCACTTGAGGTAACATTTCTACTCATCTTCCTCCACTTGTGGAGTCCTGGTGTGGCGCTGTGGGTTAATGTGCTGGACCTCAAGGTTGGCTCTTAGCAACAACAACAACAACTTTAGCTAACATTTCTGTTCATTAAAGCCCCCCCCCCCAGGTGACATTCCTATTGATTATCACCCCCCTGCCTGAGATATTGGTGTTTGAAAACCATAAAGTTGATACTCGAGCCCGCAGTGGTTTTACTGAAGCTCCGGGCTGTGTGTTACAGGGGTTGCAGCCTGCGTAGTTGTGTGTCCACTGAAGTAGCTGGCGGCCGGGGTGCCGGGGTGCCCCGTAACTGGTAGGGCTGGCAGCCAGGTGCCCACTGGCGACTGCTGGGTAGAAACAGCAGTCCCGTGTGGTGCAAAGGGCACCTGCACTGTGGTCAGCATCAGCTCAGTTCTGAAGCCTTTCCTTCTGCTGATACCCCCCATCCTTCATGAATGCATCCACTCCTCCAGTCTCGTCTGGAAGGCTGCTCCTAGGGACCGGGAGCGCTGCGGTGAGTCAGATGCAGCCCCGGGGGCTTATCATCCAGGGTTCATGCTGGTCACGGATCCAGATAAAACACATGTAACACGCCCGACAGCTGCTCAGGGAGACAGCAGCCCGGGCTCAGTGTGCTGGGGCTCCCGTTGGGATGAACTGTGGAATGGCGTCTAGCCCAGCCTTGGTGAATCAGGGAGGGCTTCCTGGAGGAGATGAGAAGTGAGAGTCCAGGCAAAGGCAGGGCAGTGAGTGGGGGGAGCAGGCTGCCCAGAGGGGAGGGATAGAGCAGGCGTGAGAGCCAGTGATGTTGCGGTCACGGTGACCCCAGCTCTGCAGAGTAAGAACTGCTACACAGGGCTCCTAAGGCTGGGACCTTCCCAAAGCAGATCACCAGGCCTTTCTTCTGAGTTACCTCTGGGTGGGTTCCAGCCACCTGTCTTTCTGCTAGTAGTCATGAGCTTGATCGTTTGTGTCACCAGGGACCCTGAAGGTAAGAGAAGGAAGGGGGATACATGAGTAGGCCTCATAAAGTTGATGGAAAACTCCATTATCTTTTCATTCATTTTCCCACAACTTTCCAAAGCCCCTTCATATTGGGGAAACTGAGAGTGAGGTAGTGTGAGTGTTCATGGATTGACTTGTGCGCCTCAAAATAAGAGTCAGCCATCCTAACCCATGGTGATGGTGATGTGCCGTGGAGTCGCTTCCGAATCATAGCAACCCTATACAGGGTTTCCAAGGCTGTAAATCTTTACGGGAGCAGAAAGCCTCGTCTTTCTCTCACGGAACAGCTGGTAGTTTTGAACTGCTGACCTTAAGGTTCACAGCCTGATTAGGAACCACTCTACCAGAGTTCCCAGTGGGAATGGGCTGTCTTTGTTATGTTAACGAGACAGGATTGTTGTTGTTGTTGTTGTTGTTGTTGTTATCGCCCCTGGAGTTAGTTTCTGACTCTTAGGGACCCTGCATAGGGTTTCCAAGGAGCAACTGGTAGGCTTGAACTGACAACCTTGTGGTTAGCTGTCCAGTGCGGATCCTACAGTGCCACACCAGGGCTCTAGGATCAGCGTAGGGTGTTTTAAGTCCATTTCTTCTGAGACATAAAAGAAATTAAACAATCAAGAGAGATTGGGTAAGAGTGCTGATAAGACACATGGAGATTTCCAAGGAACCAGGAGGCCGACGGTAAAGAGACCACTGAAGGCCATCCCTGAGAGCCCACAGAGAAAGAAAGCCTCTCCCAGAGCCGGTGCCCTCCAAACTGTGAGAGAAGACATTTCTGTTTATGAAAGCCACCCCTTGTGGTGTTTCTGCTAGAGCCATGTTTGGAAATTGCGACCGTGAAGTGGAGTCACCGAAGGGAGAAAGCCCTGTGGAGGGCTGAGGTGGGCTCCTGAGTCTGAGGTCGGGGCTCACATGCCACGAGGGAGGAGGATATGGCCTCTCTGAAAGAACTTGACACTAAAGGGCTGAGTATGGGCAAGCAGGGCCTTCGTGGGGAAGGGTCCCATCAGGCAAAATGCAGGCAACCCTTCCCCACTGGACCATGGGGAGGACCCCACCGCAGTGCCTGACTTAATGGAGAGACGCATGCTCAAACAGAAAACTCCTGGTTGCTTGTCTAGTGAATTCGGATTCACGGCAACCCCCATGTGCAGAGTAGAACTGCAATGCACACGGTTTTCAAGGAATGGGTTTTGGCTGCTGTATGGACTGGGCTGTGTTCCCCCCGAATATGGGATTTGATGTAATACGACTGCTTTCTGTGGTGTAAACCCCCCTGAAGGTAGCCAGACTCCATTGTCACTGTAGTTGTTAACACTGACCGGAGCCCATCTCATGGGTGCATAGGGTGTTCAAGGCCACTAGTGACCTTTTAGAAGGAAATTGCCAGGTCTGTCTTCTGAGACACCTTTGAGTGGGCTTGGACCACCAACCTTTTGTCTACCAACCCTCCTCCCACCTCCTTCCCTCCCTTCTGGCTTCAGACACACCATGGTTGATTCACTTTATGAACTTTACAGTAGGGTGCATTTTTGCCTTTCGTTTATTGTTCAAGTAAGCCTTGGGATTTCAAAAAAACAAACAAAAAAAACCCCACTTTAATTTGTATCGTTCAAACAGCAAACTTGGTGACAGAAGGTTGGTGGTCCAAGCCCAGCGCTTAACCGCTGGGACTCCTTGGTCTGTTTTGTTGAAGACTTTTGAGTGTCCACTACCCATGTCTTCGAGTTTCCTCTACTCCATCTTACTAATAATGTTTCCCTAGCATGCCGAGTGCAAAGCCCCTTCCTCACTCATTTACTGACTCACTGTGGTGGTTGTTTATTGTCTAGTTGTTCCAGACCCAGCACGACAGAAGGAACACTGCCCAGCCATACACCAGCCTCATGACTGTTAGGTGCATGAATCCGGTGTTAGGCCCATCTAGCTCTGTCGGACAGTCTTGCGCTCGGTTATCAAAAATAACAGCTGTGTGCAGCAGAGCCCATCAGTAGACTTCAAGGTCCTTTGACCTCTCTGTCTTGTTTTTTAAGTTTTTATTATGAATTGGGTGATACTTTACATGGGAGAATATCAGCTTTACATTCATCCTATCATCCCCTCCATACACCATCATTCAACAGCATTTGCTTCCATTCCCTCTGCTTTTTGGGTGTTTTTTTTTTTGAATGTACACCGAAGCAGTCACTGGAGAAGGATATCATGTTTGGTAAGGTGGAAGGTCAGAGAAAAAGAGGAAGACCCCAGTGAGCTGGATTGGCCAAGTGGTAGCATAGATGGGCTCAAGCGTGGCAACAGTAGTGAGGTTGGCCCAGGATCGGGCCGTGTTTCATTCTGCTGTGCACAGAGTCGCTATGAGTTGGTACCGACTCAATGGTACCTAACAACAACTACAACAAACAACCATAGGGTACACCCTGCAAGCCTGCCCCCCGGTCATCAGCACACAGCCCCTCTCCCTCTCTGGGTCTAAAGTCCCGAGCTGCTCCATCTCTCCACGTCATCATCTCTGCCTCCATCTGTGGCGTCACTCACTGCTTTTCTGTGTAGGTTCCCACACTCCGCTCTTCTTCCTTGATGGTCCCAAGGTCCTCCGCTCCTGGACTGTAAGATCAACCACTCCTTTTGCTTTGACCTCTATTTATCTGTTTATTTTTTGAAAGATTATGATTCGGATGCAATGAGCAGCTCTTACGAGTCCTACGATGAAGAGGAGGAAGATGGGAAGGGGAAAGGCGCGTGTCATCAGTGGCCTTCAGAGGAGGCCTCCATGGACCTGGTGAAGGACGCCAAGATCTGCGCTTTCTTGTTGCGGAAGAAGCGCTTTGGACAGTGGACCAAGCTGCTGTGCGTCATCAAAGACACCAAACTTCTGGTAAGGCTTCTTTCTGAGTCCGCTTGGTCAGCCACAGACAACGGCGGCGTCACTCGCTGTCCAGCCGACACTGGCCATAGTGAGGCCCAGGCTGAGATGTCCTACACACCCTGGTCCAGGTTTAAACAACATGCTGAAGCAGCTGGCGCTTTCTCCCTGTCGTCGGGGTGACGAGGGGCTCATTACTCCCCACACACCCCCAGGACAGAGTGCACCCCACTCAGGCACTAACTGGGGTGTGTACCCTGGAGACACAGCTGGTCTGGCCTGCCAGAGGCCTCTGGATGCCTTTCCTGGGTTGGTAGTGAGTCAGTGGATTCCTCAAAGCCATGTCATGGGGGTGGGGTTTGGAGAGAGAGCCACAGGAGGAAATTCTTTGGGAGAGTTAGAGATTGGTGTTTGGTTTGTTTGCTGTTGCTGTTTTAAACCCAAGAAGAAGACAAGATGGAGCTTGGAGCAGAGACTCAGGGACTGGAGGAGTTGAGTCTCTCCGTCCTTCCTCCCTCATTTTGGTCTCTCTCCTGCCCCAGCCTTTCTTCCCTCTGCCCCCTCCCTCCCTTCCGGCTTCAGACACACCATGGTTGATTCACTTTACGAACTTTACAGTAGGGTGCATTTTTGCCTTTCATTTATAGTTCAAGTAAGCCTTGGGATTTCAAAAATCAAACACAAACACCCCACTTCAGTTTGTATCATTCAAACAGCAAACTTAGTGATTTAAATATCATGTCTCTGAGCAGCGGAGCAGGTAGATACAAGGAAGCTTCAAAAAATGTGTGCAAGATTTTCATTATTTTCCATGAACTTTTTTGAAGCCCCTGGTTGTTTTTGTTGTTGTTAAGTGCCGTCGAGTCGGATCCGACCCATAGCGACCCTGTACAGGGTTTCCGAGGCTGTAAATCTTTACGGGAGCAGAATGCCTCATCTTTCTCCCGCGGAGCGGCTGGTAGTTTCGAACTGCTGGCCTTAAGGTTCGCAGCCCGATTCGTAACCACTAAGCTACCAGAGCTCCTGGTATGTGTATGTATTGTTGTTGTTAAGTGCTGTTGAGTAGTTTCTGACTCATATTGACCCTGTATAGTATTTCCAAGGAGTGGCTGGTGGATTTGAACTGCTGACCTTGCAGTTCAAACTGACCTTGCGGTCCAGTGCTCACCCTACAGTGCCACACCAGGGATTTCTTATATACATGGAGTCCTGGTGTGGTGCTGTAGGATAAGCACTGGATTTCTAACCACACGGTCGGCTGTTCAGACTCACCAGCCACGGTTGGAAACCCCACACAGGGTCACTGTGAGTCTGAATTAACTTGATGGCGTAGGTTTGGATTGGAAATCCACACACACGGGTAAGTATCTATGTTTTCCTTGGTCGCTGTGGGTTGGAATCGACCCTACAGCACTTAACAACAAAAACAGTTTTGATTGGAGTCCTGGTGTGCTGTTGTAGGCTTAGCACCGGAGTGCTGACCACAGGGTTGGTAGTTCACTCCCACTTGCTGCTTCCTGGAACCCTTCCACAGACTCACTATGAGTCAGAACTGACCCAGCGGCACTCAATAACACCACCACCGTATTTTATTAACCAGGTTAAAATTCTTGGGACAGTGTATATTGCAAATTAACGACTGTTTTCCATTCTTGAACAGCGTGTGGACATATTTTTGCCACATGTGTGGCCTGAATTTCTCCCAAATTTAGAATATTTCCAAAATGGTGCCATGGGGATTTATATAAAGTAAGGAATCATAAAAGGAGAAAAGAGAAGAGGATTAACACAGCCCTTATTTACAGTCTGACCGAATGGTTGCAAGCTGTGGGTAGAGTCTACTAATCTTATAAAAATCCCAGCATCAGCTGCCGCTTGGCATGCATGTGGTCAGCCCCCTGGATTCTTCATGAGGGGTGGACCTGTCTCGGGCCCCCTTTCCCACGCCCTCTCTCCTCAACACAAAAGATTTACATTACAACTGATAAAAGCAAGTGTTTCTCAGGTTGAAAACAGAAAACCAAACCCGTTACTACTGAGCCAACCCTGTCTCATGTCTCGTGGGAGCCCCACGGAGGACAGCTGTGCTTCGCTGGGTGTCCAGTGCTATAGATGGCTAGGTCTTTCTTCAAAGTGCCTCTGGGTGGACTTGAACTTCCAACCTTCTGGTTAGCAGCCAAATACATTCTACTCTGACACACGTGGGGTTGACGTGGGTCGAAGCTGAGTTGACTGGTTTGTTTTCTCTGGCAATCTGGTCTTCAGGCATTTCCAGATCGTTACACTGTGTGTTCTTGGGCACTGAGCTCTTGAGACAGAATCACTCACGGCATTTTCTCCCGTGGCTTGTGTTTAATCAGAGCATGACAATGTAGTAAACATGCCTAACTACCTGAGGTTAGCTGCTGGTGTTTGTTCTTTTGAGATAGGCCAGCCGTTTATTTGTTGAATTAAAAACAAACAAATAAAAACCAGGATACTTTTCAAATGTAAACTATAAAACGGCCAAGGATCCTAGAAGTCATTTCTGTTCACGCATCCCTTCGTCAATGAAAGACTTGTCAGCTTGTCTGAACTTGGGGGAAGTAACTTCCTAAGTTCGGTGAGGAACAGATGCCCCGTGTTGTTGGTACTCAGTACCAGGTAGCAGGTGTCCCTGTCAATAGACATGTATTGGAATTGCCACCACAGTGATAAGTCAGTATACAAATGACAAAGCCTGCTCAGAAACCCTAAGACACTCCCCGGAGACCCAAAGTCAATTAGTAACAGAGCTGTCCTCCAGTTATCTAATTCTTAGATTATATGTGACGGGGCTTCAAAAAGCTCATAGAAAAATGCAATGGAAAGAGAACGGACTTTCTCCACGAACTTTCTGAAGCCCCCTCGTGGGCAAAACTGTTTGGTCTGGCCTTGCCAAGGCAACCGCAGTCCCAGTTCCGGCCCATATCGACCCTGTATAGGTTTCCGAGGAGCGGCTGGTTCTGCACGTTATCCTGCAATGCCATAGCACCAGAACTCCAGCCAGCACATGATAGCAGGCTAATGTGGAAGGGGATAATACTGTATGGCCCTCGGCAGAACAAAAAGGTTCCCCACCCCTGGCCTGTAGCTTTGAGGGTTGCAGGAACCATCTTGTTCCATTAGCTCAGAGGAAACAGTTTCTTTTCACTCGGGACTGGGGTCACTGATGGTTAGTAACGTAGCTGGACTCAGGTTGGTGTCTGCACCCAGGTTCTGACCCACCGTCAGTTACCTTGGTTTTGGAAATCCTGCATACACCCTCCTGGGGAATGCAAAAGCAGAGGCTTGTTAAAAAATGGGGCCAGGGCTACAGTTACCTAAACGTGCCTGGCACCTCTATCCTAAAGCTCTCATCACAGGCAGAGCTAAAGCAAGAACAATATAAAGTCACCCTTAGTCTCCACTTTCCCTCTTGACATTTTTCGAGTGAAGGTCTGTGGGAGTGAAGCAGAGCAGTTGAGTTTTGGATTCTCTGCTCTTTGATCTTTGTGCACTAACATGTAGACTCTTAGTACAACGATTCCTCGGCCTTTCAGAAAGGAAACAGACAGACGGACTAAGCAGACAGCAGGTGATAGGGCTACAGTTCGACACAAAGTATCTGTCTTTGGGCTGTGTCATTTCAGCAATTACAATACAATGTATCCAGGTAATCCAATGAAGAAACCCTGCTAGAATTTAAGGATTTACTAATTTCCTGCGGAATCAAGTGATAGAAACTCTGTTTAATTATTTGCTGAATGGTGAACGGAAGTATTTTCACATTATAAAGGTAAAATAATCCGGAAGTGCATCACTTTGTAGGTGATCATGCATTTGCACCTATAGATTCTATTTCCGGTTACTGGGCATTTCCCCTGTTCAGGTCAATGAGATTGCCGGTTGCCTGGTCAATTCTCAAGTTGTCATGTGTGCCGGGGTCACAGCTCTGTCTCTGTCGTAACTTTCGGGGACAACCACTGCAGCATACTGATGTGTGTGGTATTAAATGCAGTGTTACAAGAGCTCCAAGGACCAGCAGCCGCAGATGGAAGTGCCCCTGCAGGGTTGCAGCATCGCCTACATCCCGAAGGACAGCAAGAAAAAGAAGCATGAACTGAAGGTCAGCCAGCCAGGGACAGACCCCCTGGTCCTTGCTGTCCAGAGCAAGGAGCAGGCTGAACAGTGGCTCAAGGTGAGTGCTGCCCTTTTCCTTCTCACCCTTCCTCAGACCAATTTCGTTTTAAAATTGTGGCTTGGGTGAGAGTTTAGAGACCAAGGTAATTAATTCCCCAGTCGGCAGCTTTCTACGCTTTTTGTTTGGGGACATTGGTGGTCAGCCCTCAATGTGATAGCACCTCTTCCCGTGTCCTCCTGGGAATTCCTCTGGTTCCGCTTGCCCTGCCTTCCTGCCCCTTCCTGCCTTCTGACCTTTGTTTTGGGGCAAATGCTGTTGTTTCGGTCTCATGCCGATGATGGCTCTGAGGAGCACATTTCTGGTCACTTCATAGACCTGTTTGTTGTTTGGATAAAAGGTGACCCCGGGGTGGGCAGAGTTCCAGGTTTGAGGGTTCCACGTGTCTCTATCAGGCCAGTTGTTGTTGTTGTTGTTATGTGCCATGGAGTCGGTTCCGACTCATAGTGATCCTATACAGGGTTTCCGGGGCTGTAAATCTTTACGGGGGCAGAACACCTCATCTTTCTCCCGCGGAACAGCTGGCCCTGAGGTTCGCAGTCCGATTCGTAACCACTACGCTGCCAGAGCTCCTCTTTTATTGTGATTTGGAATTTTGTCCTCCTTTTCCCTTTTACAAGGAGCTCTGGTAGCGTAGTGGTTACGAATCGGGCTGCGAACCTTAAGGTCAGCGGTTCGAAACTACCAGCTGCTCCGCGGGAGAAAGATGAGGCTTTCTGCTCCCATAAAGATTTACACCCTCGGAAACCCTGTACAGGGTCGCTATGGGTCAGAACTGACTCAATGGCACATAACAACAATAACAACAATTTCCCTTTTACATTTGTATTTTTTCAAGCTCAGGCATGCGTTGATGAAACTGAATCACTTGGTCTCTGATTATTAAATATTCTGGTTCCTTGAGGTCCATCAGAAGCTCATGGGGGAGGGGGGCACAGTGATGCTGTAGGATAAGCACTGGACTGTAACCCACATGGTCAGCAGTTCAAGCCCACCATCTGCTCCGTGGGAGAAAGAGGAGGCTTTCTCCTCCCACGAAGATGCACAGCCTCAGAAACCGTATACAGGATCCATATGAGTCGGAACCGACTCGATGGTACTTAATAACAACAATAGCACCGGATGGCCCAAGCCCATTCCTGAGGATAGTTAACCTCCTCCAAGGAGTAAGAACTCCGCGGTCTGAGCTTAGCATGCTGCACTTGCGTGGTCCCCGTGGGCCACTGTGAGAGGCAGAATTGAGATGGTGTTAGGATGCACGTGGGCAGAGTCTGTGACACATTCGGTGCGTCTTCTTGTTTCCCACCGATTTCCATCCTCCGTTGAGACCAAGACTCAGGAGTAAGACTCAGCTTAGTCGAGTTTCCAAAGTATGCGTTTTGATTTATTGTTAACCAGGTTTGTTAGTAGATTATTAGATGCCGTGGAGTTGATCTTCAGAGACCCCATGGAGGGAGTAGAACTGCCCCACCGGGTGTTCCTGTCTGTCGTCTTTCTGAGAGCAGATTGCCAGGTCTTTATTCTGTGGTACAGCTTGGGTGTCTTAACCGTCACACCACAAAGGTCATAGAGTTAAAACCAAGTGCACTGCCATTGAGTCGATGCCAACTCCTCGGGACCCTACGCTGCTCCCTAGGGTTTCGGGGGCTGTGAACATTTACAGATGCCGACTGTCACATGGTTCTCATCAGGAGAAGCTGGTGGGTCTGAACTACCAGCCTTTCAGTGACCACTAGCTGCTCCTCTTCTCCCTGTTCTTCTGGCTTCCTGTCAGCTAGAAGCTTCTACTGTAATGGTCAGGCATTCCCTCATCTCACAGTCTGCCTGTCGCTCACTGAGTGTGCGTCACATGATGCTGCAGGTGCTCCCATGTGGTACTGTCAGCTGAGCACTGGATCGCAAGGTCGGCGGTTCAAACCCAGCAGCTGCTCCCTGGAAACCGTGTCACAGACTCGCTATGAGTCCAGACTGACTCGATGTCACTTAACAACACCACCTAAGAATCAGTTCTGACCCATGGTGGCCCCAGATACAACAGAACTGAACACTGCTCAGTCCCTCGCCGTCCTCATAGCAGCGACTACGTTTGAGATCATTGTTGCAGCCACCTGTATGCCAATCCGTCTTGTTGGGGGTCTTCCTCTTTTTTGCTGACCTTACTGGGCATGATGCCTTTCTCCAGGGACTGGTCCCTCCAGATAACATGTCCAAAGTGGCGTGAGGGGCAGTCTCTCCATCCTGGCATTTAAGAAACAAACATTCTGGCTGTACTTTTTCCAAGTCCGATGTGTTCGTCCTTCTGACTGCCTTTTCGAAGCCCTATAACCTGGACAACCACATGTGTTCATGTTGTCTGGGCTTCAGTGTCTTCATCTAAACAAGGATAATAAGAATATCTCCGTTGGGAATTGTTTTGTTTTTTCTTGTCTTAGGTTGTTCCAACTCATGGTTCCCCGTGTACCAAGCTTGATGCCCTTCTCCAGGGACTGGTCCTTCATAATAACATGTTCAAAGTACGAGAGACAAAGTCAAGCTTACAGGATCGGAAGCCATATGGGGCGGTTCCAGCCTGTTCTCTCGGGTTCTGTGGTTCAGAATCAATGCAAGGCAACAGATTAGGTTTCTACACTCTACACTGAGTCTGCATCCTTCTGTCAAAGAGCAGACAGAGAGCAAGGTAGCTAACTATCTGCTCCGAGTTTTGTTTTCTTTTGGAAGACCCTCCTGAAGGTCTGATGGTCATGAATTTGTGGTATTGTGCCATATCAGTTACCACAATCACCAATATCTCTAAAACACTTGGAAGCTTACAACATAAACTTTACCCAGTAACCCCACACACACACCATCATCCCCTCCCACACCTCAAGATGACTGTCTGAGGAAGGTGTTAATGGTAGTGCCCTTAGACCGTCTCAGGGAGGTCGGAGATGCGGTGGTCACCAAACCATGGGGACAGGACTTAGCCTGGCTGCACATTTCTAGCCAGAAATGCCATTCTCATCCTGTAGCTCCTTCGGGCAGGTGCTCCTGGCTGCTGCCCTCCCCTGCAGTAAGTGGGAAGGTGACCATGAGCAGGTGAGCAGCCTTCTGTCTCCGCCACGTTCTCCCGTTTAACCGTTCCTTCATGTGTGGGGCCACTGGGAAACTCCAGCTGGCTTCTGTTTTCCACACCCCCCTGTGAAATATCTCTGGCATGTTAAAGAACAGCCCACCCCCGAGCAGTGTCAGTCTGCTGTGATGTCGTCTGGTGTCAATGGATTCTTTACAACTTTATTGTGGATGGGGTGCAGGCTTATGGAGCAGAACCCTCGTTTTCCACAGAAGAGCGCATTGTGTTCATCTCAGTAATGGCAAACCCTTCGGTGTAACATCACTGAGCCCTTTTCCACCCCGGGTTCCATTCCCATCCTTCCTTCCGTCCTAGCCTTCTGAGCTGTGTCCTTGGGTGAATGCTACCCTGTTGACCTCTAATGTTTGACGACTCTAAGGTATTTATCTCACTAGCATTACTGTTCCCCTGCGAGATCTGTCTGTTGTTTGATTGAAAATTGAGTTATGGGGTAAGTTCTAAGGGGGTTTCCACCAATCTCTATCCACTGGTCTTATTTTAATTTTTTTTTTTTTGAGTTTTGGTCCACATTTGTCTTCCACTCCGTCCAGGACCTTCTAGTAGTGATGGTGATGGTGGTGGTGGTTGTGTGCCGTGGAGTCAATTCTGACTCATAGCGACCCCAGTATAGAGTTTCTGGGCCTGTAAATCTTTATGAGAGCAGAAAGCCTCATCTTTCTCCCACAGAGTAGCTGGTAGATTCGAACTCCTGACCTTGTAGTTAGCAGCCCAACTCATAACCTACCACACTCCCAAAGCTCCTGTTGGTAGTGGTAACTGGGTCCCAGCCAGTTCTTCTGGTCTCAGGATCAGGGAGACTGATGTCCATGTGTTCCATTAGCCCACTGGACTCATTGTGTCCATCTGTCTTGGACTTTCTTCTCTCTTCTTTCCTGTGGGCAGGGAGACACCAAGAGCTACACTTTAGAGGGCAGCGTCCCTGTATTTTAGCATTTCTCTGGGCTATGGCATCGTGCTGAAGTGTTGCTGACAAATTGACAAGTAGAAACAGAATTTTCTGTTTTCAGGATGTCAGATGCTGATAGAGTGAAGTCATTTTTCATGTTAATTCCCCAGATGTAAGATACTTACAGATGAGAGCCACTTAGCTAATTATAGGCGGATGACTCCATTTGTGAATGGAAAATGAATAGTAAGACTTTGCTTTCAAGCGTTTCCTGATACTTCTTAAATAGGGTGGAAAAAACCCGGCTGAAGATCTTTCTTCTAAAGCGTTTCAATTGAGTCATTGGATTGAATTTTTGTTATTTCTGCAGCATGGAGCAGTGATGTTGTTGGTAAGTGCCGTTGAGTTGGTCCCGATTCATAGCAACCCTGTACAGGGGTTCCCAGAAGTGGCTGGTGGGTTTGAACTGCCAACCTTGCATTTAGCAGTTCAGTGCTTATCCTACAGCACCAAACTTCAGTGAAACAAAAAAAGGAGTCCTGGTAGCACCATAGAGTAAGCACTGAACTGTGAACCATAAGATTGGCAGTTCAAACCCACCAGCCACGCTGAGAGGAAGAGGAGGCTTTCTCCTCTTAGAAAGATTTACAGCCTCGGAAACCATGTCAGGGTTGCAATGAGTCGGAATTGATTGAATGGCAAATCGAGTTTTTTTGTTTTGTTTTGGATTTTTTTGTTAGTGTAAGAAAAAGCTTAAAGTCTTTTCAGAAATTTTAAAGCCGCAGGTGTAGCACGTGAAGCCCCGTCTTGTGAGTGGTGCTGTAGAATCAGCATTGGACTGGGAACCACTAGTCGGTGGTTCAAACCCATCAGCCGCTGCTTGCAAACTCTATACAGGGTCAAGTTCACCAGCTGCTCCTTGGAAACCCTATACAGCATTGCTATGGGTGGGAATTGACTCGACAGCACTTCACAACAACAACAACAACGAGTAGGAACAGACTTAACAACATTGAAGCCACAGGGGTTAGTTCATTCATTTCAAAGTGAGAGCAAATATTCATCACATGCAGACAGGATGGTCCATAAGCTGGAAGTCACCTGGAGGAGGGCTCACCTGGGACCTCACTGCACATCCTTTCATTTCCTACCTGCTGCTTCCATGGATGCTGGTCTGGATTCTTGACACCTGCAATTTCGTCTTTCTTCAACATTATTACTGGGTCTTACCCAGTGCTTGGACTCTTGGACTTCAAACCACAAGGTTGGTGGTTCAAACCCACCAGCTGCCCCTCGGAAGCCCTATGCAGGGTCATTATGAGTCGGAACCGACTCGCTGGCACTTAACCACAGCACTTAGCAAGGTCGGCACAACGATGCTTCTTTCTACAAATGTGAGAGGGCTTCAAAAAATTCATGGAAAAATTACAACATCTTTCAATTCTGTTTTTCCACAAACTTTCTGAACCTTTCTTGTATAATCAAATAGAAATGCAGTCTGTTGTGTGTGAGTGGTCTCGGTGTCCATCCTGTGGGACTTGCTGGCCACCTGAGTGTCTCTGCTGTGATCAGAGCTCCACTGTACCCCAACACTTGCCTTAGAACTTCTCGGGAAGCTCCCCACTGTACCCCAACACTGCCTCAGAGCTTCTTGGGGAGCTCCACCATTGCACCCCAACACTGCCTCAGAGCTTCTCGGGGAGCACCTCATATGCATGCGAAAGTTGGACAGTGAATAAGGAAGACTTTAGAAGAATTGCTGCATTTGAGTTATGATGCTGGAGAAGAATATTGAAAGTACCATGGGCTTCCTGAACAAGCACAAACAAATCTTTGTTAGAAGAAGTGCAGCCAGAAGGTACAGAAAAGACTTCGCCTCTCGTACTTCAGACATGTTGTCAGCAGGGACCTGGAGAGGGACCTTGGTGAAGTGGAGAGTCAGCGAAAAAGAGGGAGACCCTAACAAGATGGATTGTCACAGTGGCGGTGGTAGTGGGCTCCGGCATAGCAGTGATTGTGGGCATGGTGCAGGCCCGGGAGGTGTTTCATTCTGTGGTACGTGGGGTTGCCATGAGTTCAAACGGACTGGGTGGCACTGATCCACAACACGATCCCTTATTGCCTTGAATGCCCAGACTTTGCCTGTCTTTAATGTAATAACTAGTCACCTGCTAACGAAGTCACACACCCGGAGTCAAGATGGGAGAATAAGCTGCCTGCATCCAGCCCCCGGCTCCTCACACGTGCCCTGAAGGAATGCTGCCCACTGCTTGTCACTTGTCCTTGCCAGCAGCTCGGCCAGAATGAGCTGGCTGTGTTAGAGAGCCGATGCTGACAGGAGGGGCCCCGTGTTGGGGTCAGCCCGGAGACAGGAGCCAATATTCCCAGAAATGGGGCGGTCAGGTTTCCCAAAGAATGTGCCACGATTGTGTTTCTGCAGCTGAGGGCTCAAGTTAAAGCAAACAAAAACACCACAAAAGACACAACAGTTTGTGTTGGGAAGGACTCTGTGATCCTGGATTGAACTCGCGTGGTCCTGGTCCACAGCCACTCACAGGACCCCAGCGATGCAGCCTGTGTTCGTGGCTTCTGAATTCATTCTGCAGCTGCCAACCGATCGGCAATAAATAGGGGGAGTGCAAAGGCAGTCTCAGGAAAACAGCCAGGTTTCTCTAAAAGCCCATCTCCTCCACTAAAAACCCCCAACCCACTGCTCTGGAGTGAACTCGGACCCATAGTGACCCTGCAGGACACCGTAGGCTTTCTGAAGCTGTAAATCCTTACAGGAACAGACTGCCTCACATATCTCCCTAGGAGCAAGCTGGTGGGTTCGAACTGCTGACCTTGAGTTTAGCAGCACAATCTGTCACGGTCCAGGGGAGAGAGAGCATTCACAGGACCCCGAGAATCTGCAGGTGTCCAGTGAAGAGTGGGGTGCTAGCTTCCGACGTGGCTTTTATCCACATGCCTATGAGTGCTTTGGGGTTGTCATTGTCGGCAGATGGTGTTGTCAGTTCTAACTCATAGTGACGTTGCCCAGCCCTGTGCCAGCCTCCCAATCATTGCTGTGTTTGAACCCACCGTTGCAGCCACCATGCCAACCCATCTTGTTGAGAGTCGTCCTCTTTTTCACTGACCTTCCACTCTGACATCCTTCTCCAGCGACTGGTCCTTCCTGAAAATCTGTCCGAAGTACATGAGCTGTGTATGCTCTCCTCCTCCAGAGGGCGCTGTTCAAATAGACCGCCGAGCTCCAGCGTCTACGTCAACGTGGTGGAAACATAGGTTTCACCATCGGAGGAGCTTGTTCAGATTTGGGTCTGTGAGAACTCTGGTTGTAGAGAGGGTACAGAGCCCGAGGAAGCCAGCTTGGAGGGTCACAAAGGCCCACTGTAGCAGGCCTGGACATAGAGGCAGCTGTCCTGATTATACACACCCAGCGAGACCACAGTGGAAGCAGGACTGTGTGCTCAGGCATGAAATGAGTCTCCTGTTCAGATACCCCTTCCCTTTCTTCTTAGTTTGGGTGGAAGCTGACAGAGCAAATTCGTTTTCCTTCCTTCCTTCCTGCACATATTTTGTCTCATGGCATTGGTTGCAATCCTCTCCATGTAAAAGTGCCTTTTTCAGTCTTTTTTGGGGTTTCTCTTGACACCCATCCCCCCACCAACCAAACCGAAACCCACAGCCCTTGAATGGACTCTGGTCCTTCCTTCCTTCCCTGCCCCTTTCTAACGGCTGAGCTTTGTTTCTGTCTGGACAAAGGCTGCTCTTTTGGTCTCTTGTGGTTGACTGAACTAAGGAATACATTCTTCCCTGCTGTTACTCTTCTAACCTATGTTACACACTTCTAACCTATGTCCGGGTCGAGACCACAGAAGAATTAACAACAAATGTGCTGTTCAGTTGCCTGCTAATTGCTTCTTGCTCCTGGTGACTTTATGTAGGACAGAACCAAACACTGCCTGGTCTTCGAGGTCCTGGCCATGTTTGAGGCCATCAGCGTCATTGTTGCATGGCTGTGGCTCATGGAGGAGGGATAGCTTTGTTCTCACTGACCTTCCACTCTACCATCCATAAAGCCCTTTTCTAGCAATTGGTGTTTCTTAATGATGTGTCTAAAATACGATCGACCAAGTCTCCTCATCGTCACTTCCGAGGAACTATCAGTCTGTACTTCTTCCAAAACAGATGTGTTTGTCCTCCTGGCAGTCCAACACTGTAATTCTTCTCCAACACCATAATTCTCCAACCCTGTTATTCTCCTCTAACACCATAATTCTTCTCCAACACCATAATTCAAATGCATCGATCTTCCTTTGGTCTTCCTTATTCGTATGGTGGTGATGATGGTTGTCTGGCACAGAGTAGGTTCTAACTCATAGCTACCCTGAGTAGGGTTCCTGAGGCTCTAAATCTTTATGGGAGCAGAAAGCCTCGTCTTTCTCCTATGGAGTGACTGGTACAGTTGAACTACTGACCTTGCCCAGTTTGTAATCTGAGGTGATTGAAGAGCATTGCTCTTTAACACTTTAAAGAGATCTTTTTGCAACAGATTTGACCAAATGCAGCACATTGTGGCGTTTTGTGACAGCTGCTTCCGAGTGTTAATTGTGGATCCAAGTAAAATGAACTCTAACGATTTCAGTCTTTTCTCCATTTATCATAATGCTGTTAACTTGGTCAAGTTGTGAGGATTTTTTTTTTTCTTATGTTTAATCCCTACTAAGGATTTACACTCTCGGAAACCCTGTATAGGGTCGCTATGGGTCGGAACCGACTCGACAGCACTTAACAACAACAACAAAGGCTGTGGTTTTTTATCTTCTTTAGTAAGTGCTTCAAGTCCTCTTCCCATCCAGCAAGCAAGGTTGTGTTACCTGCATGTTGCAGATTGTTAATGAGCCTTCTAATCCTGGTGTCGCGTTCTTTTTCATGTATTGTTGTTGTTGTTAAGGGCCCTTGAATTGGGTCTGACTCATAGTGACCCCACGGAAGCAGAAACCTCCTCTTTCTCCCACAGAGCAGCTGGTAGATTTGAACTGCTAACCTTTTGGTTAACAGCTCAGCTTGTGATCTACAATGCTACCAGAGCATGTATTAGTAGACCAAATTTTCTAGAGCAATTTTAGGTTTACAGAGAAATTATGCATAAAGTACAGAGAGCTCCGTGCAACCCTCTGCACATCCTTTGCCCTATTATGATCC
>NW_006408837.1:858582-862212 GCF_000296735.1 Chrysochloris asiatica | reverse complement strand
AGATACATTGTTGCCAGTGATGAGCAGATTCAGATACATTGCTGGAGTCCACAGTTTATTGTATGTACGCAGCCCTGTGGGTTTGGACACGTCCCTCATGTCACATGTCCACCCTTACAGTGTCCTGTAGAATAGTTTCCCTGCCCTGAAAATGCCCTGTGCTTTCCTTTTTGTTCCCACCTCTGTATCTGTGAGCCCCTGGCTACTATTGGTCTTTTCACTGTCTCTATAGTTTTGCCTTTTCCAAAATGTTACATAGTTGTAATCATTCAATACTTAGCCTTTCTAAACTGACTACTTTTCCATGTCTTCTTGTGTCTCGACTGTATGAGTGGACCATGGTTTACCCATTTACCTATCTAGGCTGTTTCAAATTTTGGGGAGTTATGAATAAAGCTGCTGTAAACATCCATGTGAAGGCTTTTGTGTGGACATATGTTTTTCTCTCATGTATGGAAATACCTGGGAGCTTTGTAAGAACTGTCAGGCCTTCCTCCACAGTCTCTGTTCCCACCAGCAGGGAATGAGAATGCCTTCCCCTTCTTCTCCATTCTCCCCAGCACTGGGTAGTGTCGATGTCTTGTATTTCAGCCATTCTGATCGATCTGTGGTGGTATCTCTTTACTGCTTTGAATGCACTTGTTTTTCATTCCTATAGAATTCTTATTCACAGAACAGCCAGAGCAACTCTCAGACTTTATAATAACGAAGCACACCACTGTCCTAGTGCCATCTAGGAGCCCTGCATGGGGCAAATGGTGATTGTGTTTGTCTGCTAACTGAAAGGGCGGTGGTTCGAGTCCACCCAGCAGCACCTCAGAAGAAAGGCCTGGCAATCTTCTTGTAAAAAGCAGCCACTGGGAACTCTGGAGTACAGTGCTGCTCTGACACACACATGTGGGGTCACCGTGAACTACAGCCTGCTAGATGACAAGTGCTTTGGTTGTTTTGTTTCATTTTATTGTTCTAAAGGTATCTGCATTTTCCAGGTGGGGACAGTGAAGTGCAGAGAGGTTCGTTAATTTGCCTAAGCAAACCCCAAGTCCAAATGGAACCAGGCAGTGTGGCTTTGAGCCCCCCGATCTTGGCCCTGTGTTATTTTGCTTCCAGAATATAAAACCAGCTGCTCCCCCACTTGGAGTGCCCCCCTATTTCTAACTGAGCTTCTGGAGGATCCTGGCTGCGCAGCTCTACCTGGTCTGACTCCTGCACCCCTCCCCCTATGTGCTACTACACAGCTACTGCCCACCTGCTCCCCAGATAACTCACACTGCCCCCTCTGCCCAGGACCTGTTCCCTCTCATTCTTCCTAGGGTTCCCCCTCTGGGCACTGACCTCTAGTGTGATCCCAGTCTGACCTTTCCTGATCCTTTGGCCACGTGACGCTGTCCTCGTCTTCTCTGTAGCGCTCAGCACTGGCCCATTCATCTTCTGGGGAGTCATCATTGATTATGAATATAGGGAAATGGTAGTGCCAACAGTGAGGCGCTCAGCTACGAACCACAAGGCTGATGGTTTGAATCCACCCAGACGTACCTGAGAAGAAAGTCCTGGTAATACACTGACAAAAGTTCACAGCCACCAAAACCCCGACTTGTGTGGGGTCTCCCTGAGTCAGAATTCACTCAACAACTGTTCTCTTTTTAAATGAGCCATGGGGACACAACTGTTAAGCACTTGGCTGCTAGCCAAAAAGTTGAGTGTTCAAACCCACCTAGAGGTTTTATACTTGGTGATCTAGTCCGTAAAGATGACAGCCCTGCAAATCCTGTGGGAGCAGTTCCTCTCTGTCCACTGGGGTCACTAGGAGTTGGCATCGACTCAAGGACACCCAACAACAGCTGTGTGGATGTGATACTGGGGTGGGCACTCTGGCCATCTGCATTGTCCCCCTCACCCACACATACACTGAGTTCACTGGGTTTGTATCTGGCATCTAATAACCATGTGGTGGACTGAGCTCTGCTCAGGGGCTTTGAGTCCATGGGGTTTCCCACCACATGCTGCTGCCTCTGCCCAGCTCCCTCTGGGGTGAGCCCTGTATTTACCTCTCTTTGCTCTCGGTACACTCAAACCTGTCTGCTTATTCTAGGTGATAAAGGAAGTCTACAGCGGCTGCAGCGGGCCCGTGGACTCAGAATGCCCACCTCCGTCCAGTTCCCCCGTGCACAAAGCAGAGCTCGAGAAGGTGAGTGTCACTGGCGGGCTTCTCAGACAACAGACCCATGAGGTCTATGTGCACGTACAGACAGGGAGGGGTTGGTGTCCTGCAGGTTAGGGGTAGACTCGTGCAGCCTGGTGACACAAGATCTGCAGGTCAGATGATTGGAAGAGTACAGAGCAGAGAAAGCCAATCCCTGTAATATCTGTCCCCTGGAGGCAAACCCCACCTCAAGGGAACGTCCCTATCAAGTGACTGAGCACATCCCGTTAGATCCCATTACAGTACATTACCTTATACTACATTATGTTGGGTGACATGTTACATTACATCATTGGGGGCAGTACATTTATCTTATACTAATTATGTTGGGTGATATGTTACATTATATCATGGGGGGTCAGTACAGTACATTATTTTATAGAGGGTGAATGCATTGTATTGGAGAGTGCGGTGGCTCCACATGATAAGCACTGGACTACATACCACAAAGTCAGTGATTCAAGTCTACCAGCTGCTTCATAGGAGAAAGATGAGGCTTTCTGCTTCTGCAAAGATTTATAACTTCAGAAACCTTATATAGGATCACTAGGAGTTGGATCCAACTTGATAGCACATAACAACAACAACAACAAAGTTGCATTGCATCACATTACGGAGGATAATTCTATTATATCACCTTACATTATGTTAGGGGATTGCTTTACATTACATCACCTTGTGGAGGGTATTTATATTGGATTACATTGGATTGCATTGTATTACATCATCCTGGGGGGGAGCAGTTACATTGTGTTATATTGTATCACATCACCTGTGAATGGTGGTTACATTGTGTTACATTGTACCACATCACCTTGTAGAGGGTACTTACATTAGGTTACATTCCATTATTGAAGTAGATTACGTTATGTTTCATTACATTATATAACATTACATTATGGAGGGTGATTACATTTTATTCCTTACATTATGGAAGCTGATTACATTATATTACATACTTTATGGAGTCCTCCTGTGGTGCCTTAGAATAAGAACGGGACTGTTAGCCACAAGATTGACAGTTCAGATCCACTAGTCACTTCTTGGAAACCCTATACAGGTCTCTATGTCAGAACCGACTTCACGGCATTCAACAACATTACTTTATATTACATTCCATTAAAGAATAGCAGCTAGTCTACCTTTTTGTCAGGCCAGCCTGGCAGCTTTCCCATGGACTTCTGTGGGTACATGTGCCCCCCTCCCGAGCTCTGCCATTATTCAAAGCTGTCACCACATTGACATGGAATAACAGTCCTCAAAGGTATGTCATTATGCTTAGACAAGATGATGAGAAAAGGTTCCTGGCTCAGTGCCTAGAATATAGAGGGTGCTAGATAAATGCACCTTCGCCAGAGTCTACTCCCAGTCAACCAAGACTGGTCCCTACCCCTGTGTGGATGATCTATAAGAGTATATATGAGTAT
>NW_006408837.1:856526-857787 GCF_000296735.1 Chrysochloris asiatica | reverse complement strand
CCCTATACAGGGTCGCTATGGGTCGGAAACGACTCGATGGCACATAACAACAACAACAGTGACACAATAGATGACAGCCTAGGAAACCCTGTGGGACAGTTCTCCCCCATTACACCAGGGGGAGCTGTGAGTGGATGATATATAAGAGTATATACGAGTATATAGTGACACAATAGATGACAGCCTAGGAAACCCGGTGGGACAGTTCTCCTCTGTCACACCGGGACACCATGAATTGGAATTGACTCCACGCCACCCGGCCACAACAACATACCTCCTTTACTGTTTCTGTGGTCTTATTCCTAACATTCCTTGTGCTTTTTCGTTTCCTCTGACCTTTGTATTATTAGCACTTTTCAGGATTTTTGTAATACAAGGGGGCTTCAAAAAGTTCATGGAAAAACAGAATGAAAGGATCATGGATTTTTTCCATGAACTTTTCAAAGCGCCCTTGTATTTGCGCTAAGCCCTCTAAGAATAACACCAAACCCCCCTGGACAAGTGCTAATCCTACAGAGGTTAAGTCCTCGTGTGGCGCTGTGGAAAACTGCACTGGACCGCAACGTCAATTTGAACTGCAAGGTTTCCGGTTCAATTCACCAGCTGCTCTTTGGAAACCCTATATAGGTTTCAGAACTACATCAGAATTGACTCGAAAACACTTAACAACAAGTGAACGAGACAAAAAGTCACATAGCACTCCTAAGAAGAGGACAGAGGCAGTTTGGGGTTAGAATTCTTGTCTTCCCAAGCGACCTGGGTTCAATTCCCAGCCAGTCCACCTCCTGTATCCCCTCCACCCGTCCATCTATGGAGGCTGACGTGTGGCTGTGATGCTGAACACGTCTCAGTAAAGCTTCTAGACTAAGATAGACTAGGACAAAAGGTCTGGCAATCAACTTCCAAAAATGAGCCAGTGGAAACCCCATGGATCACAAGGATCCAGTCTGCAATTGATCCTGGGGACAGAGGAGGACCGGGCAGAGCCTGAGTGGACAGTAACTAGCCACAACCACATCTAAGAATCATTTCCAAATAGTAAGAAATGTGTAGGGTTCTATCTGTCACTTCTAAGGAACACTGGTGGTTTGGTGGTTAAACACTCGGCTGCCAACTAAAAGGTCAGCAGTTTGAACTCACCAGCTGCTCCGCAGGAGAAAGATAAGGCATGTGCTTCTGTAAAGATGACAACCTTGGGAACTGCACAGGGCAGCCTCCTGTGTCTGTCAGGTCGCTGTGTGTTGGAATCACCTCACCAGCA
>NW_006408837.1:845076-856426 GCF_000296735.1 Chrysochloris asiatica | reverse complement strand
CTGTGTGTTGGAATCACCTCACCAGCAGCCTCCTGTGTCTGTCGGGTCTCTGTGTGTTGGAATCACCTCACCAGCAGTGAGGTCTGGCCCCTGTGCAATTCTTCTTCCAAATCCCGGTTTTTTCCTTAAAAAAGCCATTTCCAATAGCCTGTCTGACTACATGGGTCTACATTCGGGCTTCATCTCTGCTGTCTGAAAATGAACCGCAAGGCCAAAGGGTAGCACGTTTTCTTTATAGCTGTCGATTCATGGGACTAGGAAGCTGCTTTCCAAAAGGGAGCTCCTTATGATTGGATCCCCCGTGCCCCCCCGCCCCCATGTGTGCCCCCTTTCCTGCACTCAGCTCCCACTGCTGGGTCTCGAGCCCTTGTTTTCTGAGGCTGTCTCAGCCCCTCTGCCCATGAACCTGGGTTTCACGGACGCTCTGCCAAGTTTCCAGTGTCTGTTGTCATTGTAACAGCAGTGGGTGGCCCGGATTCCTGGCACCCACATGCAGGGTCACACCATCCCCTGATCAGTTTCCCGTGGGGCCGCGGCTGTCCATGGGGTTCTGATTGACTGGTTTGGGGCATCTGCCAACGTAACTTTATTGAAATGTACCTTTCCCTTTGGGGTGTTTTTGAAGGTGGTGGTCATGCCCTCATCAGCTGACCTCTGTCCCCAGGGAACCCTGACTGTCCCCATGTAGTTGTGAATTAGACCCACAAAGTCTCTCAGAATCCTGGTGTGGTACTGTAGGATAAGTGGGCTACTAATCACAAAGTCAATGGTTCAAACCCACCAGCTGCTCCTCAGAAACCCTCTGCAGGGTCGGTGTGAGTTGGAACCGACTCGACGGCACACAAGCACGAGGTCTCTGGCTTTGGTGCTGGATCGTCACGGATCCGTGAGATGCCTCTCAGCCCACAAAAACAGCCCTTGTAAAAACAGCTTCATCCTTGTCTCCCGACAGAAACTGTCTTCAGAGAGGCCCAGCTCCGACGGGGAGGGTGTCGCAGAAAATGGAACCACCGTGTGCAATGGGAAAGAGCAAGGTGGGTACAGCTCGGACCAGGCACATGCCAACTAACACATGAAATGGAAAGTGCAGCCCGCTCGTGAACTTGGGTCTGTGAGCGCTTTCCTTGGTATGAACACACTTCCACAGATGTCCCTCTGGTCTTTGCTCACAGAGATCCCGGATAGCCCCTGCGTGTCCTCATCTTGCGTCCCGCCAATGTCTGTGCCCTTGTTGTTGTTAGGGGCTGTCGAGTCTGTTCCGACTCCTAATGAGCCCACGTACAACAGACCAGAACACTGCCCGGTGCTACATCACCTTCACAGATGTCTTTAAATTGGAGCTCATTGCTTCTACCACCATGCCAGTCCATCTTGCTGGGGGGCTTCCTCTTTTTCTCTGACCCTCCACTGATGGAGTCCTGGTGTGGCGCTGCGGGTTAATGCACTGGATCGCAAGGTCGGCAGTTCAAGCCCACCAGCTGCTCCTCAGTAGAACGCTGTGACAGTCTGCTTCTGCAAAGATTTACAGCCTCAGAAACCCTAAGAGGAACCAGGATTCATTCCACAGCCATGGGTTGGGGTCTTTTGGGTCTGCAAATATTTTTTCCCAGTCTGTGTCTGGATTTCTCAGTTTCGTGAACACTCTATGAGTGGCAGAGATGCTGTTTGTGGGGAGTAGAGGGTCTCTCCCTCTGCAAGCTCCATGGTCATTAACCCTAGGGCCCCGAATTGTCAAAGAGATCATCTGAGAACTCAGTTCCCAGCTCCTCACATCTCTATGATGAAATCACCTGACACCAAAGAGCTCTGGCGCCCAGATGCTCCGAGCTCTGCCGAGATTACAGTCCCACCTTGCTTACCTGCACGCCACAACTATCACTCTCTTTACGAAGCGAACATCTGTGGCCGTCACACTTGGAGCAAGCTCTCGGGCCATTCGGGCAGTGAGTACTCACTTGGTGTATGCCGGTCCCACACTGGGCCTTCTCACAACAGTGAGACCCTTCCATCATGCTACAGCCTGGCTCGATGGTGCCTAACAACAACAACAACAACAACAAAATGACACACTCCTTAGACGACTGTCTCGTGTCAAGCTTGCTTTCATAGGCACCGGTGTGACTCTTGCTCTCTGTGATGTCTGGCCTGCGTGAGGTTTGCTCTGAGGATCACGAACCCTCTCTCTCAGTGTGGAGTTTCCTCTCTCCGTTTGCAAGACTGAAGTTACCACCATCAGAACGTGCTACCTGTATGTCCCGGCGCAGTCTGTGTAGGCAGCCAGTGTGTGCCATCTCAGTGCCCCAGCACACGGGGCAGTGGCTTGGTTGGCCTGCTTTCTAGTTTTCTATTTCTCTTCCCAAAACCCACATGTAAAATTAACTTCTTCTAAGCACCAATTACACACGTCTGGATGTTCACGAGGCCAGCCATCTGTGTATTTAAAATAGTCTTGGCTCACTGCAAGGATCACTTTTAACAAGAGTGATCTTGCATCAACAAAAGGAACATATCCAGATCAGTCCTGAGGTACACCACTGTCTGTGATAGGATAGTATCCATGCGCCTACAGGGAAGCCCGATTAATACCACTATTATTCAAATTTATGCACCAACCACTAAAGCCAGCGATGATGAAATTGAAGAATTCTACCTTCTTCTTCAGTCTGAAATTGATCAAAGAAGCAATCAAGATGTATTGAGTATTACTGGAAATTAGAAAGCAAAGGTTGGAAACAAAGAGGAAGGCTCAGTCATTAGAAACTGATGGAAACAATGTGTGGAGATCACATGATGGAACTTTGCGAGAGCGATGATTTGTTCATTGCAAATACCTTTTTAAAACAGTATAAAAGGTTGTGTGGGTCATGGCAAGCTATGGACAACATTGCAAAGTATGAGTATTCTAGAACACTTAATTATGCTCATGAGGAATCTGTACATGGACCAAGAAACATTTGTTCAAACAGAACATGGCAACACTAAATGGTTTAAAATTAGGAAAGGTGTGTGACAGGGTTGTATTCTTTCACCATACTTATTCAACCTGTATGCTGAGCAAATAATCCGAGAAGCTGGGTTCTATGAAGAAAAATGTGGCATCAGGATTGGAGGAAGACTCATTAACAACCTGCGATATGCAGATGATACAACCTTGCTTGCTGAAAGTGAAGAGGACTTAAAACATTTACTGATGAAGATCAAAGACCACAGCCTTCGGTATGGATTACATCTCAATGTCAAGAAAACAAAACTCCTCACCACTGGACCAATAAACAACATTCTTATCAACGAAAAAAAGATTGAAGTTATCAGGGACTTCATTCTTCTTGGATCAACTATCAACACTCATGGAAGTAGCAGTCAAGAGATCAGATGATGTATTGCACTGGGCAAATCTGCTGCACAAGACCTTTTTAAAGTGTCCAAGACCAAAGATGTCACCTTGAGGACTAAGGTGCACCTGACCCAAGCCATGGTATTTTCAATAACCTCATATGCATGTAAAAGTTGGACAGTGAATAAGGAAGACTGTAGAAGAATTGATGCATTTCGGTTATGGTGTTGGAGGAGAACATTGAAAGTGCCATGGACTGCCAAAAGAACCAACAGATCTGTGTTGGAAGAAGTGCAGCCAGAGTGCTCCTTGGAAGCCAGGATGGCCAAACTTCATCTCTCATACTTCAGACATATTGTCAGGAGGAACCAGTCCCTGGAGAAGGATATCATGTTTGGTAAGGTGGAGGGTCAGAGAAAAAGAGGAAGACCCCCAGTGAGATGGGTTGGCCAGGTGGCAGCATCAACGGGCTCGAGTTAACAACAATAGTGAGGTTGGCCCAGGATCGGGCAGTGTTTTGTTCTGGTGTGCATAGGGTTGCTATGAGTCAGTGCTGACTTGATGGCACCTAACAACAATGGGCACACTTCATAGAGAGTGCTAGAGTGTAAACATGCCTTTTATATGCACTGGGAAACCTCCAAATTCACATGACTCATTTTATTGTGGTGGAACAGAACCCGCAGTATTGACAACGTATGCCTGTGTGTACATGTGTGTTCCCAGTGGCTTGCTCCCCCAGGTGTCTTACTGCCCTATTGTATGTGTGTGCATGTGTGTATATGTTGTTGTTATGTGTATATATGTGGTTAAGTGTGTATGTGTGTATATGTGTGTTTGTGTATATATGTGATTGTATGTGTGTTTGTATATATATGTGGTTGTATGTGTGTTTGTGTATATATGTGGTTGTATGTGTTTATATGTGGTTGTATGTGTTTGTGCATATGTGTGGTTGTATGTGTGTATCTGTTTATATGTGTGTGCATGGGTGCTTACATGGTTGCATGTGTTCATATGTGTATATATGTGTATGTGTGGTTGTATGTGTATCTGTGTATGCATGTGTGGTTATATACATGTGTGAATGGTTGTATGTGTGTATGCATGTATGTGTGTGCATGTGTGTATATATGCACATGTATGTGTGTATCTGTGTATGCATGTGTATTGTATATGTGTGTATGCTGTGTATGTGTGGTTGTATGTGATTGCATGTATATACACACATGCATATGTGTATACGCATGCATATGTGTATACGCCTGTACATGTGTATTTTCAGCAGCCCGCTCCCCCTTGGTGTCTTGCTGTCCTGGTGTGTCTCTGCCCCAAGCTAGCAGATCATGGGTGCAGTACACACACACGGGGCACGAGGATTTGGGTCCGATTTCCTGCTTTACTTTGATCCTTTCCGCACAGAAGCCCAAACCTGACTTTGTGGTTCTTGTTGTCCTACCTGGTAGTTAAGAGGAAGAAGAGCTCCAAAGCAGAGGCCAAGGGCACGGTCTCCAAGGTAACCGGCAAGAGGATCACCAAGATCATCGGGCTGGGGAAGAAGAAGCCGTCCACCGATGAGCAAACCTCATCTGCGGAGGAGGACGTCCCCACCTGCGGTAAGACAAGTGCATGTGACCAGTCTACTCACCTGAGCGCCCCCCTCTTTGGGTCCTGCTCACCTGAGTGCCCCTCTGTCTCCCAGGTCCCGCTCACCTGAGCGTCCCCTCTCTCTCCCAGATCCCGCTCACCTGGGCTCCCCTCTCTCTTCCGGGTCCTGCTCACCTGAGCGCCCCCTCTCTCCTGGTTAACCTCTGGAGGCAGCTGATTCATGGTCAGCCCTGTGGAGTCTTTGGAAGTGGACTTGTGATCACTGGAATCATGAGAAATGCCCTCTACTTGTTGCATTTGTACGGGTTCTTTGATGAAAGACTTTGAGGTGACTGCTCAGCTTTTTGGAGGTGCAAACTGCCTTCTCAGAGCCAGTGCCGCCCTCCCAGCCCCTTTGTGGGTGATGTTGGTGACATCCAGTGGATTCTGACTCATAGTGACCCCGAATGACGGAGTCGAGTTGCCCCCCAGGGGTTCCGAGGCTGTCATCTCTACAGCAGCAGATCAGCTGGTCTTTTCTCCCAAGCAGTTGCTGGGTGGATTCGAACTACTGACCTTTCAGTCTGCAGTGAAGTGCTTACCCATTCATGCCACCAGGATGCTTTAAGTTCCTTTAAGTGTTGTTTAACTGGAACCTATCCCCATGGTGTGACCGGGCACCTGCAGTTATGTACAACATGAATGGGTCTAGGAGCACTTTCTCCTGGCTGAGGTGATAGGACTACAGTCACCCAGGTAGCATGGCCTCTTCCCAACCTAACTTTCTCATTCCATCCACTGGCCCTGGCATGCCTGCCTCGTGGCACTGTGTATCCGTGGCAGTGTGCTCGGTGTTTAGACATTGTAAACATCGAGCAAAGTTGCATTCGCTGTTCATTTGGTGTTTGCCTTCCAATCCAATGGCTGCATGGACCACCACGTTGGATTTTGCAGAAACATGCAACGTGGTCACTTACAATGGAAACAAAGGCAGTCTTCATTGCGTTGGTGGTTGCTGAGTAGCGGCTGCTAGTCAGGACCCCTTCCCGCATGCGGTCCTCAGCCAGGAACCAAGCCCTCTGCCCTCGCATGGCATTCTGTCTAGGAGCGAACGTCAGCGCACGCTGGCTGCCAGCATTCGAAGAACTACACGCCCTTTTCTAGGAGAAAAAGGTCTTAGGATGAAAGATGGACATTTATTTAAAAAGGGCATACTGCCGATATAAACCCCACAATTCCTTTTATTTGTATAGTAATGACATTTACCCCTCTGTCTCTCTCTCTCATATATTATCTCTCTGTTTCTGTATCTATCCATATATGTCTCTCTCTCAGTTAGTCACTTCCTTGTCTCTTTCTGTCTTAGTCTCTCTGTCTCTGTTTCCCTCTCTGTGTCTCTCAGTCTCTTTCTCTCATTGCACACCCATCACATTGGCAGTGTTGGTTTTATCTGGTGGACAAAGGGCCTGTAATCTGGACCCTGCTTGGGGAGGTGCACCGAGTCCTGGGTGGACAGTTCACTCAGGGGGTATGTGGGGCCAGGAGGATGGAGACGGCAGAGCCCCGGGTTTTGTGACGAAATGACAGGTGCCTCTAGCTCCCCACTGAGCCACGGCGGGCCCCTGGGAAGCTGCTCACTGTAGTTCAGTGTGTACTTCATGGACTCTTAGCCCTGGGGTCCTGGTACAGGAAGTGAGCTGAGGACTGGGGTGCCCACATGGGTGGGTGCCCTCTCCCAAAGTTCCCATTGGAGTGGCTTGTGGGTAGGGGGCAATCTCCAAGTCACAGTGAGAGTGATGGTAGGACTCACCCATCCCCCTGTCACAGCCTGCTGAGCCCCTTCATGTCCACAAAGCACACCAATAGTCCTTGGAGCACAGCATCATGTGAGGTCTCTGGGGTTCCCTTGGGGTCTCTAGTTTTCCAGCATCCCTGTGGGACTCTCCAGAATCCCCATGGAGTCTCAGGGTCCCTGTGGGGTCTCCAGCATGTCTGTGGGGACCTCAGGCTCCTCATGGGGTCTCCAGAGTCTCTGTGGGGGCCTCAGGGTCCCCTTGGGATCTCCAGCATCTCTGTGAGGGCCTCAGGGTCCCCTTTGGGTCTCCAGCATCTCTGTGGGGGTCTTGGAGTCCCTGTGGGGTTTTGCAGTCCCCGTGGGGTCTCTCTCAAGCTTGGTGCACAGTTAGTGCACAGCTTCAGCCCCCATCACGAGCAAGCACACTGTCTGATGGGACGCTGTCATCTAGTTCTTTGCGTGTCCAGGAATAGGGCTGGCCTTTTGGGAACAAGGGACACTCCTCAGTTATTTGAGGGCAGCTTCAAAGCATCAGAGCAGGATAACAGCTGGGTCAGGCTCAGAGTTCCGCTGCCTACAGCTGTTGCCCTCCAGCTCCCCGGGATTAAACTGCCCTGTGTCCCCGAGGGCTCCCTGAGCCATGGTGCACTGTGTCCAAACTCCTACACAGAGCAAACACTGATCTCTTATTCAGGAAGCTCCACTGACTCTGCCCACCATGGGGGACCCTGCTGGTGTGTGGAGTATAAAGTCCTACAGCAACACCCAAGCCACCACAGCAGGATAAATCTTCACACAGCAGACTGCCTTATCTGTCTCCCATTGGGCAACTGGTGGGTTTGAACCACCGACCTTGCAGCCCAACAACACTCAATGCACCAGGCCACAGGAGTGCCTTCCATCTGCCTTATAGGAAGGCCATCTGCATGCTTCTCAGAGACCCTGGATGGGACATGTGGTTAATGTACTTAGTCCCAGCCGCAAGGTTGGAGGTTCAAGTTCATCCAGAAGTGCCTCAGACGATAGGTCAGGCAGCCTCCTTCTGTAAGTTCAGCCTGTGGGCACAGTTTTGCTCTGACACACATGGGGATGCTGGGGTTTAGGACCCATTCCACTTTGCTATCTTGTTCCTCACAGAAAAATCGGGGCGCCTTTCACCAACGGGGTGGAAAGCACTCTTGGTGTGGGTCGTGGGGAGAGGTCTGTCAGAGGTCACACGGCAAAGGTCTGGAAGGAGACCTATGTACCCCTCCCCCACAACACCCCTTTGCTTCTTCGGGGTCCGCTCTGAGACCCGTTTCCTTTGAACTAGTCTTGACCCAGTACTCACTAAGAATGCCTCTCCAAAGTGCCATTTGAGAGGGTCATTGGCCACATGTCCCCAAAGCCCAGTACCCTCTGTCTTAGCCCACACTCACATCCCTTCCTAAAGTGAGAAATAACTGGAAACGTGGACCCCGTGTCTAACCCCGACCCCTCGTGCACACCTGCCGGAAGACAGCTGCCTGCATTCTGGGGCTAGGAGAGGCAGAGGGTGGGGACAGCAGAGGTGGGAGGCCCACGAATCCCGAATCTCAGACTGCACTGCATGAGTTTTGGGTTTCTAAGGAAACCTCCTGTGCACACTTCCTGCGTGATTCTTCCTGAGACCCGCAGGCGAGCTGTCTTTAGAACTGGACACAGACATAATCTCCGAGCGTGAAACCAAGTCCTTAAATCGAAGGCACAGTAACGCCCTTCCATAGCGTGGCACCCTGACCCCTGGTGCACCCCCACCCCAATTTCAGGCTAGAACTGCGCTCCATGATGTTTTAAGGTTTTGGAAGTAAACCTCCAGGCATTTCTTTGGATGCACCTCTAGGTAGATTCAAACCTCCAACCATTCAGTCAGTAGCCGAGTGCGGAGACAGATTAGCTCATTCTTCTAGCAGCCCACAGTACTTTCAATATTCTCCTCCAACACCGCAACTCAAAGGCATCAGTTCTTCTAAGGTCCTCCTTATTCACTGTCCAGCTTTCACATGCATATGAGGTTATTGAAAACACCATGACCTGGGTCAGGCGCACCTTAGTCCTCAAACTGACATCTTTGCTCTTTACAACTTGAAGCAAGTCTTTTACTGATTATTTAGAGCTTCAAGTCCAAATAAGTGGGCTTTGAGCATAATTATGCAAATAATTGATAAATATTCTGGTTGCGTAGTGGTTACAAATTGGGCTGCGAACAGCAAGGTCAACAGTTTGAGACTACCAGCTGTTCTGTGGGAGAAAGATGAGGCGTTCTGCTCCTGTAAAGATTTACAGCCTCAGAAACCCTGTACAGGGCCGCTATGAGTCAGAACCGACTCCATGGCACATAACCACCACCACCATAGTCTTAGTAGAGTCCTGGTGTGGCACTGTAGGTTAAGCACTGGACCGCTATCCACAGTATCAGCGGGTCACACCCACCAGACACTTCTTGGAAACCATATATAGGGTTGCTGTGAGTCAGAACCTAAACAGACGGCACTTAACAACAACATTCTTCCCATATCTCTCTCACATGTGGCTTGTGGGATGGGACTAGAGCATCTGGGTGGTGTAGACGGTTCATACACTTAGCTGCTGATGTAAGGTTGAAAGTGCATGTCCACTCAGTAACAATCTGCTTCCGGAAACCAGCCACTGAAAGCTTCTGGGACACAGTTCTACTCTGACACACACGGGGTCGCAGTGAGTTGGGGGTCTACAACTGGATATATATATATATATATGAGGGGGCTTCCAAAGTTAGTATAAAAATGGAATGAAAAGATACTGAAATTCTACCATAAACTTTCTGAAGCCCTCCCGTGTAAAACAAAACCTGTGAGTGGAAACATGGCCGGGCTGCTCTGTTTTCCCGACTCACATTGGCCACATTTGACAGGGCACGGTCCTAACCGCTGTTCTATCCCTGATCATGGAAAGGCGGCGTGATAGCTCACCGGGGTAAGCCTGAGACTGCTAACCACAAGTCTGCTGGTGCAAACCCATCGGCCGCTCTGCTGGCGTGTTGGGAAGATGGGGCTGTGTGTTCCCATAAAGATTTGCAATCTCTGACACCCCTAAACTAGGTCACTGGGAGTCGGAAGTGACTCGAGAACAGTGAGGTTTGGGGTTTTGTTATTAGTGGAAAATACTGGCAGTTTTCAGCTTTCATAGGTTTTACTATTTATCTAATCCATCTGCCTCTCTAATCTATCATCTATCTATCTATCTATCTATCTATCTATCTATCTATCTATCTATCTATCTATCCTAGGTGTCTAATATATTTATTCTATCTAGTCTATCATCTATTCTATATAATCTATTTATTATATCTATGTAATCTACTTATTCTATCTATCATCTATTCTATCTATCTATGTATCTATCCTATTTTATTTAATCGTTTTATTCTATCTAGTCTAATCTATTGATTATATCTATCTTTCATATAGTCTATCTATTTATTCTATTCTATCTATCTTTTCTATTCTATTTGTCTGTCTGTCTATCTATCCATCTATCCATCCACACACCCACCCCACCCCACCCCCGTCTGTAACTTTAATGTACCAAACCAGACTCGTGAAGGTCAAAGTTTCATAGACTTTCAGACTCAATACCTCCGGTTTCATTTGGACAGCATCACCATTTGGACAAGGCCTTCCCATCCAAAGGACTGACCCCAGCCCTGGCCACGGAGGGACCGGCCATTACCTGTGGAACTCTTACAGTGCTGGCCACAGTCCTTCTACAGTGCCTGCTTCCTGAAAAGCTCTCAGTTTAGCAACTTTTTCTCAGTTTAAGCCAAAATCTGCCTCTAACTTTTTCTCCAGTTGCATCCTTAGCCGGCAGCTACTCAGAAGCAGCCCTCCTGTGCCCTCATTCCTCCCAGCCATCCTGAACTCCTGGCTTCATAACTTTTCACATCTGCCAGGCGGATCCCACAGCACACACCACACACACACACACACACACACACACACACACACACACACATGAAACCTCCAGTATCGGGTTCCAAGGATTCATCACACGGCGTTCGGACCTCCGTGGTGTGTCTGAAAGGCTCCAGCTATTTGGTGGCAGCAGCTCTTCTTATTGGTGTGAACCTGCTTTTACAACTGTGGCAGGGAGGGGTTTATTAGGGAACATTATAAGATTTGCTTTAATCCACTCTCTGGCAGTGCATTGGTGCTTTGGTGTTATTTGAAGGTAGTGTTACCCTCTCCAGACTTCTTCCAGGGGGATTGTAAACATCAGCAGAAGTCCCTGGTGTTGCAAATGGCAGACATGCTCAGCTGCTAGCTGAAAGGTGGGAAGTTCAAGCCCACCTTAGAAGAAAGGTTTGGCAATCTACTTCCAAAAAGCCAGCCACTGAGAACCCTGTGGGCACAGTTCTACTCTGACACACACGGGGAGCCATGAGTGGGTTCTACTTATGAAAAATCATCCACTGAGAACCCTGTGGGGCACAGTTCTACTCTGACACACACAGGGCACCATGAGTGGGATCTCCTTATGAAAAATCATCCACTGAGAACCCTGTGAGCACAGTTCTCCTCTGATACACATGGGGCACCATGAGTGGGTTCTACTTATGAAAAATCATCCACTGAGAA
>NW_006408837.1:839316-844841 GCF_000296735.1 Chrysochloris asiatica | reverse complement strand
GCACAGTTCTACTCTGACACACACAGGGGCGCTGTGAGCTGGAGCAGACTCAACATCAGCTGGATTTAAGCGTGAGTAGATGGAAATGTCTTCAGAGCACTTGATTTTTCTGGAAGGTTACAAGGTGGGGCCCTTGTCTCCCCAGGCTACCTGAATGTGCTGTCCAACAGCCGCTGGCGGGAGCGCTGGTGTCGGGTCCGAGACAATAAGCTCATCCTCCACAAGGACCGAACCGACCTGAAGACCCATATCGTGTCCATCCCTCTGCACGGCTGCGAAGTGATCCCCGGGCTGGACCCCAAGCACCCCCTCACCTTCCGGCTGCTTCGCAACGGGCAAGAGGTGGCCGTGTTGGAGGTACAGAGCTGCACCCACACCAATTCTGACTCTATGTCCAAATGCCTGCTGACTCCATTCCTTTCCTCTCAAGTTGCTCATTGTCTTCTGTTGATCCCTTGCCAACAGCACCCTGACACCTTTTACTGAATCACACATGTAAACTTTGTTCACCCATGTCCCTCTGTGCACTGTGGGCGGGGGTCTTCAGTGCACACCCCCACACATTGTTGCCCTCTGCTGACGAGTCAGCTCCAGCGTCCGGACAACAGAAGGCAACGTTTCTGGCACTGTGCCATCCTGGGGCTCTTTGGTGACTGGAGTCCACTGTTGGCCACTGTGCCTATCCGTCCCATGGATGGCTTGGTTAATTTTTTTCTCCGTAACCAGCCATGGCACCCCCTTTCTAGGGAGGGGGTCCCTCTTGTTGGCATTGTCACACGAAGTGAGTGGAGATCTCACCGCCTTACTTCCAAGGAGTCTTGTGGTTGTTTATCTGCTACGAAAGATTTGTTTTCTTGGCAGTCCACAGTACATTCAGTTTTCTCCACCGAATCATAATTCAAATGCTCCTTTCTCCTGTCTTCCTTTTCCATGGTCCATCTTTTGTAAAAAAAAAAAAAAAATTCTAACAAACAAACTAAGCCTAGATCACAGTTCCACAGACGAGTTGCTTTTCAAAGACAGCCAGAAAATAATTTATTTAACAATTTCCAATAAAACGTGGCTTTTTGTTTTGTTTTGTTTCGTTTTCCTCACTATGGTCTACCTTTGAGTAGTTTTCTTTAGCTGCTCCCTTGGAATTTTCTAGGTTTCCTTAACAGTTGGGCTACTGAGCCAATCAACAGAAGAACATTCTGGGTTTCCAAGGAGCCTTGGATGTGTAAGCGTCTTAGAGTTTCTTTGGACACTATTTTAGAACTTTAAAAGCAGACAGAGCAGAGGCACCTAAGTCCTTAACTACATCCGTCAGCTTTTGTCTCAGCTCTCTAGAGCTGCTATGACAGAAAGACCACAAAGGGGTGGCATTCACAGACAGAAATTCCTCTCACAGTTTGGAGGAATAGACATTTGGATTCAGGGCAACATCTCTCGGGGAAGGCTTGCTTTCTCTCTCTCTGTCAGATGTGGAGGAAGGTCCTTGTCTAATTTCAACCTCTGTGGTCCCAGCGTTCCTTGGAGTCTTGGCATCAGTCTTTCCCTGGGTCTAGGAGATTCCTAAGGAGCTCTGGTAGCGTAGTGGTTACGAATCAGGCTGCGAACCTTAAGGTCAGCAGTTCGAAACTACCATCTGTTCCGCGGGAGGAAGATGAGGCTTTCTGCTCCCATAAAGATTTACAGCCTCGGAAACCCTGTACAGGGTCGCTATGAGTCGGAACCGACTCCATGGCACGTAACCACCACCACCAGGAGATTCCTAGCACAGGGACCCTGGTCCAAATGATGAGGTCTACCCCCACCTCTTCTTCCTCAGTGGTAGTTGTTGTTGTTAAGTGCCGTCGAGTCGGTTCCGACCCATAGCGACCCTGTATAGGGTTTCCAACGAGCGACTGGTGAGCTTGAACCACCGATCTTGCAGTTCAAACGGCTTTACAATCTGGCACATTACCTCACAGCGCCACACCAGGTAGTAGGGTCCTCAGAATCACTGCTCTCCTGTTTGGTGGTGGTGGTGTGCCGGGGACTCATAATACCCCTGTATAGGGTTTCTGAGGTTGGAAATCTTTACGGGAACAGAAAGCCTCAGCTTTCTCCCATGAGTCACAGCCAAGTCAACTAACTAATTCCGCCACCAGGGTCCCTTGCTCACTTGTTCTGTGTCTTTTGTGTTCCTAGAGACACAGTCTAACTCTTTAGAGTGTGTCCTGCCTCAGTACCACCCTCTGGGTGTGGGTTTGCACACCACAAAGTGGAAGATGATTCCAGAGCACTGGGGATCCTGCCCCAGTCAGCTGACAATGCATATTCCATCCTTAACAGCTTTCTCTACTTAAAATATTTTATTCTACTTTTTTATCTTCTTGTTAGTGGCTGTCAAGTCAGGTCCAACTCACAGCGACCCTACGCACAACGGAACGAAACACTGCCTGGTCGTGCACCTTCATCTTAATACAGGATAAATTATTGTTCATCTATAGTAATTCAGATCTTAGGGGCTTTTCTAATGTCTTTAAAAGTTGCATGTAGAAGAGCGCTCAAAATATCCTATTCCCAAAAATCACAACTTATCTCAGCCTAAGTTGGTTACGCGGGACTTTAAGCAGTTCATGGGAAAATGCCATTATTTTTGAATTCCGTTTTTCGCATGAGCTTTTTGAAAGCCCTCTTATGTGATGCCCTCTTCCCACGAGAAACACAATAAACTGCTTGAAGCCAATTCTCGACAAGGTCCCCAAGCTGTATGATCATCAGGGTTGGGGCAGCACCAGGGTAGAGGTGCTTCCTCATGACCCGCTCCTACTGCCAAATGGTGATGCTTCCTAACAGTGGAGTTTCAGCATGGCGGTGATCTCACTCAGCTAGGGGTTCAAGTCCACCCAGCAGTACCACGGAAGAAAGTCCTGGAGATCTCCTTCCGAAAAAACAGCCCCTAAGAGCGCAACGGAGCTCAGTTCTACTCTTACACACACAGAGTGGCTATGAGTCAGAGCCAACTCACAAATGGTGGTTCTTTTCTAAACAACTTCCTTGAGCTGAGTCCACACTGACCACATCAGTTTCTGTGTCTATCCCCAAAATGGCCTGTTTCCTACACAAGTGGAAGGTGTCATCAGGCCACATCCTGGGTTTCCTTTGGTGTGACCGTCTCTTTCCCTACACAGAGCCCAGTGTGCATGCCGGAGTGCCCTCTGCATAGGTGAGGACCACACTCTCACTCTTTTGAACATCTTCGTCCTCCATCATTGTTCCTATTTCATGGTCCCTTTACTGAAAAACTTCCTGGGAAAATGGAAAAGCTTTGATCTTTACCGCAACAGAATGTCCATGGAGAGGGTTAACAGAGGAGGAAAGCCCCCAACGAGATGAATCGGCCCAATGACTGCAGCGAAGGGCTGAAACGTATCGATTGTGAGGACCTCACAGGACCTGGCAGGGTTTCGTTCTGTGGTACACGGGTCACAATGAGCCAGGGCTGATTGCTTCAAGGATGTAGGTAATAATAGGCTATTTATCCACCTGGCTTTTCCCATCTGCACATCTATATCAATTCTGTTATGTGACCATCATAGGTGTATGCCGCCAAGCTGCCCATCACGGAAACCAACTGCCTTTTTGTTCTCTCCCCAACAGGCCTCATCCTCAGAAGACATGGGCAGGTGGGTTGGGATCCTGCTTGCAGAGACGGGCTCGTCCACGGACCCGGGGGCGCTGCACTATGACTACATAGACGTGGAGGTGTCGGCCAACATCACCCAGACAGCCAAGCAGACCTTCTGGTAAGGTCTTACCTGGAGCTTCACTGTTGACTCATTTTAGCATCTGAGGAGCCCTAGTGGCACTGTGGTTAAGCATTCCACTGTTAACGGAAAGGTTGGTGGTTCGAAGCTGCCGTTCCCTCTGTTAGAGAAAGATGGGGGACACTCCACTTCCCCAAAGATGATGGCTGTGGAACCCCATGGGGCTGTTGTGCTCTGCCTTCCCGTTTCCATGGGCGGAAATGAGCTTGATGGCAGTGGGCTTGGGGTTTGGGTTTTATTTTAACATTTAACATTTACCATAACCCCTAACTGAGCAGCCTTTATGAACAGAAATGTACTGTCTCACAGCCCTGGATTCTGGGGATCCGAGAAGACCAGGGTGTCGGCTGTGTTCATTTCTTCTCAAAGCTCTCGGGGTGACGCTGTCTCTGCCTCCTTCCTGGATTCTGGAGATCAGGTGCTCCTCAGCTCTCGGGGAGACTGTGTCCCTGCCTCTCTCCTGGTTTCTGGGTACCAGGCGTTCCTGGGGTACAGCTAATGCGTCACACAGCCTCCTTCCTCTGCCTCGTCTCCTCTTGTATAAGGACGCCCCTCAGCTGCTATGAGGATCCACCCTGCTCCCCAGTGACCTGGTATGAAGCTGACTGATATTTCATCTGAAAGGACCCTGTTTCCAGACAAGGTCCCCTTCACGGGTACCAGGGCAGGTTGAGAACGTCAGCCTGTTTAGGGGACACAGTTCAACCCATCACCATATGACAGGGCTTCAGAGAGTTTGTAAGGAAATTCCATTATCTTTTCATTTCATTTTTCCACAAACTGTTCAAAGCCCTTCGTATCACAGACTGTGTCAACATTTGAGAGGTCCGTTTAAACCGTGGATGGAGAGAAGGGTTATCTGGAGAGCGAGACAGATCACTGATTGTTAATACCCACGTTGCTTCTATTTATGAAAAAGATTATAACTTGTCAAGGTTGGCTGTCGTACCAAAGAGACTTTGTCACCTGTATGTGAAAAAAGCAATGAAAATGTGGCTTCACTTGGCCCGTTTTCTTCGTGTTCAGTCGAGCGTTGGTGAAGGCGCGTGGGAGTCTGGTCCTGCTGTCTCTGTAAGTGTCCAGAATCAGCTCCGTGCTGCGCGGAGCAGTGACCATCAACGCGCCCAGACAGGGATGCACTTCTGGGTTCAGTCCTCAATCCACAGTTACCAACAGCCTCTCCTCGTCTGGCAAGCATTTCCGTCCGCCTGGTCGCTTCAGTGGAGCTGACCCCTCCACAGCCTAAACCATGTTCTCTCTGCTTTGTGGGTCATCGTGAGTGTTGAGTGCAGTGCGCTTAAGTCACCAGATGGCCCCCTTCGTGTTGCTCAGGAAGTTCTGTCCACATCCACATACTTGACCTCTGCCTCTCGCCGCTGCTGTCACAAGCTAGTCTTGCCGCCTTTGGGGGCCTTGGTGCTCTTCACGGTAATATTTTTGGGAGCTAATTAGCCAGATAATGCTAGGACACGGTACGGAAGTCGAAGTCTGCACTCTCGCACCGTTAAACCTTTCAGAACAAAAGCACTGTCCGCACGTAAGCAGTGCCGGACGTTTTCTACAATCATCAAGACAGGTGTGCTGTGGGTGACACAGAATCTAGCTGTTCTGGACCATCATACGTCATGTGGCATACATCAAAGAGCACAGCCTTTGGTATGGATTACATCTCAATGTAAAGAAAACAAAAATCCTCACCACTGGACCAATAAACAACATTCTTATCAATGG
>NW_006408837.1:836351-837411 GCF_000296735.1 Chrysochloris asiatica | reverse complement strand
TGTGAACCACAAGGTCAGCAGTTCAAACCCACCAGCTGCTCCTCTGAAACCCTGTACCTGGTCGCTATGCGTTAGAACCGACTCAATAGCACTTAACAAAAATGATAACACACTACCCCAACACTAATCCTGCGCTCACTTCAACTACAACCAGCAAGCTGATACCCACATTTCAGAAAAAACCGGAATTAAAACTGTTCCCACAGCACACAACTTGGCTGTGGCTTTATAAACCCATTGGATATCAACCTAAACCAAATGTGGGGAGGTCAGGTTTTAAAGAAAGGATGTGAAACCCGATGTTGAAATGGACATATTAAAAACAGGCATGCAATGGCTTTATGACTAAGACTCTCAGGTTGTACATTCAAACCCTTTGTAGTAGAAGTCAGTTAGCAACAAAGCTTATCTTTCTTTGTAAGTTGTGTGACCAGACATTCTTGTAAGAGCACATAGGGAAGAGGTTTCACCAGGAAACAATGTTCCCAATCGGGTCCCATGGCAGTATGAGAAATGTTCTGAGAGCAAATGGATTTCTCCCTTTTGTGTAAATTGACATCCAGTTAAAATGTATCTGTTCAAGGTTCTGAGGCACCTGGTCAGTGCAGTGTGTATTTTCTGGAGGAGAAAAGGATATGGCAACATTTGGGGGAAAGGTTGGGAAAAGAGAGAAAAAAGAAGAATGTCAGTGCACCCAGAAAAAGTGACAACAAAACACTTGAGACATCCGCCTGGCCCCCAGAGGCTGTTTTTAAAAATGTTTTATTGTGAATTATGTGATAGTTTATTTTACATGGGAGAACATTAGCTTTACATTCATCCTATTGTATATCGTTTCATTGCCATTGCTAAAATTCCCTCCATGCTTCATCAACCAACCAAAGGGTATACCCTGCAAGCCTGTCCCCTGGTCGTCAGCACACAGCCCCTCTCCCTCTCTGGGTCTAGAGACCCCAGCTGCTCCATCTCTCCACGTCATCGTCTCTGCCTCCATCTCTGGCGACACTGCTTCTCTGGGTAGGGTCCCGCTCTCCACTCTTCTCCCTTGATGGTCCCAGGG
>NW_006408837.1:816305-834691 GCF_000296735.1 Chrysochloris asiatica | reverse complement strand
GTAATGTCCTCAAGGTTCATCCATGTTTTGCGGTGGCTTGCAGCTTCCTTGTTATTTTTCAAGACAGCATAATATTCCATTGTGTTCATGTATCACAGTTTGCTTATCCATTTTTCAGTTGATGGGCATTTAAGCTGTCTCCATCTTTTTGCTATTGTAAATAGTGCTGCTGTGAACATTGGTGTGCATATATCTACGCATGCTATGGCTTGTAGTGACCCTATGCTCTAACACTCGGGGTCCTGCACCATCCTCACAGTTGGTGTTATGTTGAGCTTATGTTGTAACCCTTGTCAATCCATCCCGAAGGAAGTCTTCCTCTATTTTGCCAACCTGCTACCAGCCATGATGTGTCTAACTGTCCTGACCACATGTCCAAAGTATGAGAGAGAGATAAAGTCTCGCCATCCTGGCTTCTAATAAGCATCCTGGCTGTACTTCTTCCAAGACAGATTTTCTTGTTTTTCTGGAAATATTTTCAGTATTCTTCACCAACACCACAATTCAAATGCATCAATTCTTCAGTCTTCCTTATTCACTGCCCAGCTTCCACACGTATATGTTGTTGTTGTGACGTGCCATCGAGTTGGTTCCAACTCATAGCAACACTGTATAGGGTTTCCAAGGCAGCTGGTGGGTTTAAACTGCCACTGATTTAAAGTCCAGTGCTGATCCCACAGCGCCATCTGAAAATACCGTAACTTGGTTCAAGCACACCTTAGTCCTCAGAGTGACATCTTTGTGTCTTAACACTTTAAAGAGGTCTTTTGCTGCAGATTTGTCCAATGCAATACATCGATGGTTTCATGACTGCTGTTTCCATGAGCACTGATTGTGGACCGAAGTAAAATGAAATCCTTGACAACTTCAGCCTTTCTTCATGTATTAGGATGTTAGCTACTGGCCCACTGGTGAGGAGTTTGCTTTTCTTTACATTGAGGCACAATCCATACTGAAGGCTGTGGTCTTTGATCTTCGTCAGTGAATAGTTTGAGTCCTCTTCACTTTCAGCTAGGGAGGTTGTGTCATCCACACACTGAAGGTTGTTAATGAGTCTTCCTCCAATCTTCATATAATCCAGTTTCTTGGATCATTTGCTCAGCATACACATTGAGTAAGTATGGTGAAAGAATGCAACCCAGACCCACACCTTTCCTGATTTTAAACCATTCAGTGTCCCCTCATTCTGTTTGAACTTCTGCCTCTTGGTCTATGTGCACGATTAAGTGTTCTGGAATACTCATTCTCCACAATGTTGTCCATAGCTTGTCATCATCCACACAGTTGAAAGCCTTTGCTTAGTCAATAAAGCACAGGCAAACATCTTTCTGGTATTTTCCAGTTTTAGCCAAGTTCCATCTGATGTCACTATAGTATCCCTCATTCCATGTCCTCATCTAAATCTGTCTAGAATTTTTGGCAGATCCCTGTCAATGTATTGCTGCAACTGATTTTGCAATTTGCTCTTCATCAAAATTTTACTTGTGTGAAATATTAAAAATGTTGTCCAATGATTTCTGCATTTCGCTGGGTTACCTCTCTTTAGAATGGGCACAAATGTGAATCTCTTCCAATCAGTTGGCCAGGCAGCTGTCTTCCAAATTTCTTGGCATAGATGAGTGAGTGCCTCCAATGCTGCATCCATTTGTTGAAAGATTTCAATTTATATTCTGTCAATTCTTGGAGCCCTGTTTTCTGCTAATGCCTTCAGAGCACTTTGGACTTCTTCCTTCAATCCATCAGTTCTTGATCACATGCTACCTCCTGAAATGGTTGGATGCAGACCCAGGCAAAAAGCATTGTTACAAATTCTCAGAAAACTTTATTATACAAAAAAAGATCTAAATTTGAAGCTTCAACTTCTTGAAACCTCCATATAGGTCTCGGAAACCCTATACAGGGTCGCTATGAGTCAGAACCGATCTGATGGCACTTAACAACAAGGAGCTCTGGTAGCGTAGTGGTTACGAATCGGGCTGTGAACCGCAAGGTCAGCAGTTCGAAACTACCAGCTGTTCTGCTGGAGAAAGATGAGGCTTTCTGCTCCTGTAAAGATTTACAGCCTCAGAAACCCTATACGGGGTCTCTATGAGTCAGAACCAACTCCACGGTACTTAACAACAACAACAAAAACCACTTCTGAAGATGGAGGCTCCATGCCTGTAACCCCAAGAATTCTGTGTTCTTCATCAAAGCCACAATTTTGACATTCTGGAGGGACTCAAATCATGTTTCTTTAAATGTTGTTTTAATCTGGGAACTAAAGGAAGCCTGAAGGGGGCCAGAGCGGAGCTAGAGGGTGAATGGGGTAAGGTTTCCCAGGGAAATTCTCTTAGGATGAGCTGGCGCAATATTGTGATGAACAAATATTCTTGGCATAATTTTCCTGACCTTTCTCACCAATGCAGTTTTTCTATTTTCATAAAACATCCTTGTAATTGCCCCCCTGATCTTCCTGTGTCTTCTGCGAGAATCCATCATGTTCATCCCTTTGGGATTCCAAAAGCTGGTCATCAGAACCTTCTAAGCTGACCACTCTGCCACTTCTTTGATTGGGCCTTTATTTGAAGGCACCCTAGGGAGACTGGTGGTGGTGGTGGTGGTGTGCCGTGGAGTCGGTTCCGACTCATAGTGACCCTGCACAGGGTTTCTGAGGCTATACATCTTCATGGGAGCAGAAAGCCTCATCTCTCTCCCATGGAACCGCTGATAGTTTTGAACTGCTAACCTTGAGCATAGCAGTCTGACTCGTCACCACTACGTGACAAGAGCCGAGTCACTGAGAGAACTCATCTGCTGCCCTCCACTGATCATGGGAACATGCTTAAACACGCTCTGTATGGAATAAACCTGTCCATGTATCAGCTGGAACCCTGACACCAGTCCGTTTTCACGGACCTCGTACATTCCTTCCATCGTCTTTTGATACTTACCGTGCCATTCAATATTTTCCCGCAGAATCCTGCAATATTTCAACTGGAGGCTTGACTATTTCCCCCCCCCCCGACCCTCCCCCCCCAGAAATGCTGAGCCCCTTCTTCCCTTTGGGTTTCCTAACTGCGGGTCTTTGCACACTTCACTGTAAGACTTTGCATTCTCAACACGCCCTCTGGAATCTTGCATTCAGTAACTTCATCCCTCTTGCAGTTGCATTAGCTCCTCCATGTTCAAAAGTAAGTTTCAGAGTCTCTTCCGAGGTCCAGTCGGAGATTTTCTATGAGACGTTATCACCATAACCATCAGAGGTTGATGTGCTCCTGTGTTTTTTTCATAATTGGGTAAATCGCCGTAATAAGATGAGGGATAGCAAGAAACAACACTCAGAAGTAAATGAAGAAAAGATGTGAGGGGAAACTATATTACAAATCAAAGAGCAACTTTGTTGACGAAGTAGATACAGTGTGGTTGCCTGTCTGCTTTCTGCCAGCAGAGGGCAGTAGACACTCTCCCTGAAGGCCCAGGAGCTCAGCTCAGCACAAACACCAACTCAGCAACCCTGAAAGGAGTCCTCAAAAGTCATTTCCTCACGCTCCCTCTCTGGAGGCAGAGTACTCCGTGGCTTTGCTGCAAGACTTCATATCCAACAAGCATATTTCCTAGTTATCATTCACTCTCTTTTTCCTGTTAACCTCAAGGTCAGCGGTTCAAATTCACCAACCACTCCTCAGAAACCCTGTACAGGCTTATTAAGAATTGGAACCAACTCGACGGCACTTAATAACAAAAACAACACGTTACCATAGCAGGGAAAATGGTTTACACGCTCAACTGCTAGCGGAAAGGTTGCAGGTTCGAGTCTGCCCAGAGACACCTTGGAAGAATGTCCTGGCAACTGCTCCAACAAACCAGCCCCTGAAAACTCTGTGGACCGCAGTTGTACGCTGACACACACGGGGGCGCCCTGAGTCAGCTGACTTAGTGACAGCTCTTTCTGTTTTAGTTACCAGAGCAATCTAAAACTCTGAGAAGAAACAGGACACTTGGAGAGGACACAGGTTTTTTCACTCCAGATTAGTGGACGAGGGTGGCGTTATCTCCGTAGACATTTCCAGTTTGACTTACAGCAGACACATCTTCCTGGGAAAATCTCTCCCATGCACATTTGTTGAGTGACTTTTATGTGCCAGGTGGTGTCCTTGGACCTCAGAGATTCACAGGGACCAGAATGAGCAAAGTCTTTGTTCTCCGGAAGCTGCTAGTCCAGTGAGGAGAAACGGACAATAAACAAACACATGGCACAATCTGTAATAAAGAGATGCTCAGAATATCAAAGGGTTCACGTGGTCGACTGCTCACTGAAAGGTCGGGGGTTCAAATCCACCCAGCAGTGCCTCACAAGAAAAGCCTGGCTGTCTACTTCTGAAAAAGCAGCCGTCGGAAGCCCTGTGGAGTGCAGTTGTACTCTGACACCCACGGGGTGGGCAGCACTTGTCTTGGTGATACCAGGAAGAAAGCAGAGACAGTGATAGGGAGGAGGGTGGTCAGGAAGGAGGGAGTGGAGCCTCCAGGAGCCGGTGTGGTTGGCAGTGAGCTGGGGTCTTAGGAAGCCCCTGTGAAGTTTAGAACCAAGGCTTCTCCATCCAGTTTCCTTATAAAGGGCACAGCTGTGCTGAGGCCCAATGGCACCATGTGTCTGTCGCTGAGGTGACCCCAGCTCAGGGAGAATGAAACGCCATCCAGTCTCACCGCATTGCTATGACCGGCTGTGGTCACCACTGGGATCCACAGGACGTTCCCTGGCTGATGTTCAGGACTTTCTTCCTCATCTATCCCTTGAAACCTGCTCAGCACCATAGCAACGCACCAGCCTCCACTGATAGGCAGCAGCTGTGCATGGAGTGCTTGGACCAGGACTCGAACCTCTGCACCACCAGTGCCCCAAGAATGAATATGACGCACGGTTCCCAGTGACATCCAGCGGAAAGCCTCGCCTTTCTCCTGGGGAGTGAGCAGCTGGTGGATTCCAACTGCTGACCTTGTGGTTAGCAAGCCCAAGTATTACCCACTACGCCCCCCAGGGCTCCTTGTGCACACAGGCTCCTCAAACCAGTGTTGAATAAGTGTTCTGAGGCATTCACAGACCAGGGCTCCTCCCACCTCTCTAAGGGACATGTCTCAGCCCCATGGTTAATCAATGCGGCTGTTTGCCAGCAGACCAGACTTTCTTCTAAGAACAGGTGGTGGATGGGAGTCATCCTGTTGTGGACCAGTGAATCGATGGCGTGAATCTGGGCCTTCTCACCGCAGTGGGATTGTGTCCCCCCCCACCCCAACATATGGATGCCCCTGTGTGTGTGAAGGGGTCCCTGTTATGGAGACGGGATGTTTCTCGCAGGCATTAGGAGATCACACACTGGAGGGGTGGGGGTAGGTCTTTGCTGTGAGCGTCCTGGGAGACTGGTGGGCTCTGAAGAGCTGCCCCCGTGGGGTTTGTAGGCAGTCTCTTCTCCCAGAGAGCCCCCAGGTAGGTTTGAACTGCTGACCTCTTGGTCAGTGTTTAAGCCGATGCAGCATGAGGGTTCCCCTAGGAGATGAAGGTGAGTCAGGTCCTCGTTCTATAGTTGAAGGATATGTCCCGGTTCTGTCCAGTCCTCCTGGCCCCCATCTCCACTGAGGCACTCACAGAGGTCTGGCTGGTGGTCAGTGGGCACCACGGTCAGTAACTCTGTGTCTTTCAGCTTCATGAGCAGACGCGGGCTCTCCATCAACCCCTACCTGGGAAGCACCTCGAACGGCTACGCGCACCCCAGCAGTACAGCCCTGCATTACGATGACGTCCCCTGCATCAACGGCTCGGTGAGTGTGGCCTGTCCACGGGCGGCCGTTTCCCAGCCAGTGGCGCGCAGCTGCTTTTCTACTTTGAGTGCTTTGAGGCAAGATGAAATCCCCACCCCAACCGCCTGCCATTACTTGGAGATTCTGGCACACGTTAAGGTGCTGGTTAGAGAATATCATGGTCGAACTGTAACCTGGACCATTCCCAGTGGGCTGAGAAACTGAGCAATTCCCCTCTGAAAGGCAGTGAGCACATCAGGAACATGCAGCTCCCCTCAGGGTATTCTTTGAGGGGTGGGGACCCTGGACACCTGGGTCAAGGCTGTTTAGACGTCATAGGTGAGTATATGCCAGCCCCCAACTGTTAAATGCAAGGGTGAGAGTTCCAGTTCACCCAGAGGCACCTCAGAAGAAAGGTCTGGCAAACTTCTTCTGGAAACCCTGAAGAGCACAGTTCGCTGATGCACCCAGGAGAACCAGGAGTCGGGGACAACAGCTGTTGATATCAGTACCTGTGGATTTGCTCTCTGTTTTGGAGTTTTGTGTGGTATCAGCAGTTGTATTGCTGGGACCTGTTTCCCCATTCAGTGCAGACAGCTGAACCCAGGTCTGTATGTCAGCAGATCCAGCTCCCTTGGGCGTGAGCTTGCTGTCGGCCCTTCACAGCTGCGTGTACTGTGAGATAAAAGCCTGCCCTCTCTGCGGGCATCATGTGGAGGGACGGGTGTGTGGGCTTTGAAGACATGCTGTGCCATGCCCCAGGCCGGCCTTCCAGCTCAGCCTCCTGCCCCTTAACTCTTGCTTCGTCTATCAGCTCGGTGGCCCTCTGTCTCCTTTGGGGTTCGCTTCTAGATTGTTCAAGGCCATGCTTTATAACCACTGACGACCCAATGCCTGCCCATCTCGCTGCATGTTTAGGTTTCAGAACTTTTGCTCATGTAAGACCAAGATGAAATGGCTCACACAAGGGTCTCACCCCTCTATATTTAAAATCTAGAATCTTCTTTGAGGGCCCCATAGGTGCTTTTGTAAGTTTCCACAAAACGGGGACTTTTGGTATTCTAGGCACAATGAGTCTCATTTAGACGCTTTACTAACCCTGGGCTGGGCTGGGTTAGGCTGTCATGAAACGGATCCTTGGGTCCTGGTGTGGCACCACAGGACAAGCACTGGACCGCAAGGTCAGTGGTTCAAAACCATCAGCTGCTCCTTGGAAACCCTAGACAGGGTTGCTATGAGTCAGAACCAGCTCAACGGCACTTTTCACAGCATCCTTTTTTACATGGTCGGTGGGGCCAGGCATCACATAAGTAGACACATTGAAATGACTGCAAAGACGTAGAAGCAACCCTTTTATGGAATTTTCAACTTTTCTATTTTTATAACAAAAAGCTCTAATTACAGTCTGGCAGAGACAAACTCCACCAGAAGGCTATAAAAATAGGGGAAAACAAGCATGAAATGTGGATTCATATTTCCTTTTCTGAAAAGGCACGGCCATTTAGAAGGATCTTTAAAAGTTCAAGGCATCCAAGGCTATGTTAGTTGCTGATGTTAATTTATACCTCAGTGCCTATGTTTTGAAATGTCTCTGTCCCTTGAAGTAGCTATTTTAAGTCCTTTATGAAATGGTCCCGGGGGGTGGGGGGGGATGCAAATGGTGAGCATGCCCGGCTGCTCTCCAAAACATTGGCGATCTGCATCCACCCAGAGGGACCTCAGAAGAAAGACCTGGTGATCTTCTGAAAAATCAGACATTGAAAAGCCTGTGGAGGACAGTTCTGCCCTGACCCATATGGGGGTGCCAGGAGCAGGAATCAACTTGACACCAACAGGTGTGTTTATTGTACCCCCCCCAATAGTTGTTGTTGTTAGGTGTTGTGGAGTTGGTTTCGACTCCTAGCGACCTTGTACAAGATTTTCAAGGCTGTAAATCTTGGTGGGAGCTTAAAGCCTTATCTTTCTCCCAAGGAGCGACTGGTAGGTTTGAACTGCTGACTTTGCAGTTAGCAGCCCAACCAGTGCTCTTACCTCCAATAATAATGTTGTTGTTGTTGTTGTGTGCTGTGGTGTCAATTCTGTCTCATGCAACCCTGTATAGCGTCTCTGAGGAATGGTTGGTGGGTTTGAACCACTGACCTTTTTCGTTCGCTGTCCAGTGCTGATCCTACAGCGCCACATTAGGAGTTTTCCTCCAATAATGTTGTTAACTGCTGTAGTGTAGGTTCCGGATCATATGGACCCAGTATAGGGTTTCCAAGGAGCACTAGGTGAGTTTGAACCACTGACCTTGTGGTTCAAACCAACCTTGTGGTCTTGTACTTATCCTGCAGGGCCACAGGTTAATTAGATTTTGACACACCCTATTTCTACACTGACTTGGTTTCTTGCTCTTAAAACAGACTGTGAGTGAGTTCTGACACTTTCCCCGGGGAACCCGCAGAAGGCTACCTCAGACCCATGAATCTTAAGTTTTGGACGCCTACATGGGGCATTTGGAAGAGTCTGAGTTTGCCTATTGTACCCCATCTTGTAGCTACCCTGGTCACTACAAACAGGAAAGTACTCAGTTACTGACCAACAGGTTGGAGGTTTCATTCCACCCAGAGGGACTGCGGAAGAAAGGTCTGGTGATCTGCTTTTGAGATACCAGCCCCTCCCCCCCAAAAAAAACAAACCCCTGTGGGTCCCAGTTCTGCTCTTGCACACACGGAGTCCACAGGAGTCTACCACAGATGTTTACCTTTCTTTAATCAAACTACGTGAGGCATCCACCGACACAGTAGCCGATGGTTAGGAGCCTGAGTCTTCAATCTGCCTTGTCCCTCTTAGTGACCAGTCTGTCCCTCACATTCAGAGTCACTGCGAGGATGGGAGGATGGGACGTGTCAGTATCTTTAGGCATGGGGAGTGACATCTGCAAGGCAGTTGGTCTGCCCGCTCTTCTCACCCCTCCTGGTCCCGGGCTCCTTCCATCTCTGAGTCCAGCATTGGTCACATATCTGTCAGTCCTGGTACCTCCCCGTCTGCCCACGCCTCTACCTCACTAACACCTCTGCTCTGAGGACGGGGGCTCTCAGACTTCACTGCCAAACACAGCATCTCATTCCAGAATGTTCTAACATGGGATCCCTGCCAAGCCACTGTCATCCCTAATTTTCCAAAGAGGGAAATGTCAAATTGTTGGGGTTCCAAAGAAACAAAGCAAAACAGAACCTTCGTACGCCGGTGACACTCGGCTGAGCTAAGGCATGAACGTTTCCTGAAGTCTGTGCATCCTTCCATCCCTTTCTGAGGTACCCTGGTAGCACAGTGGGCTGCAAGCTGGGCTGCTAACAACCAGAGTCAGTAGTTTGAATCCACTAGCTGCTCCATGGGAGAAAAATGAGGATTTCTGCTCCCGTAAAGATGTACGGTCTCAGAAACCTTATACACAGTGGCTAGGAGAGACAACTGACCTGACAGCCCTCCCCACCCCACCCCCACCCCCCGAGGGCACCGATTTACTGATAGCACCGTGGGTATATGGACGGTGGCCTGGGGTCAGGCAAATGGTTTACAATGGGCTGCTAAACTAAAGGTTGGTGGTGTGAACCCACCCAGCAAGGACAACAAAGAAAAGTCTGCCAATCTGCTTCCATGAAAACTCTTGCTGGGAGCTGTGGTGTGCCCTCGAGTCAATTCCAACTCACTGCCACCCTATAGGAGAGACTGGCTGCCAGCAAGCTTCCCCATGAGAGAAGACAACCAGGTCTTTTGTCCCCAAGAACCCCTGGATGGGCTCAAAACACCAGCCTTTTGGTTGGCACCCACCACACATGTAACCATTGCCCCATTAAAACGCACTGCCGCCAAGCTGAGTCTGACTCACAGCAACTCCTACTGGTGCTGAGGTTGTCCATCTTTTCGGGAGCAGACAGCTTTCTCTTTCTTCTGTTACCCCCCAGCACTTACAGCCAAGTCACCGGGAGTTGGAACTGACTCGGCGGGAACGGGCTTGGGTCTGCCTTGGGGGTGCGGGTCTGTGGGTTTGGGATGCTGTGGCCTGTCTGTCTGGAGCTCTGCACTCCCATCATTAACATAATAGCTCTGTGTATGGCAGTGGGGACCCCGAGGACAACCTGCCTGTGGCCCCTCTGCCTTGAGCTCTGTGCTCCCATCATTAATATACTAGCTCTGTGTATTGCAGTGGGACCCCGAGGACAGCCTTCCTGCTTCCCGAAGCAGAAGCCTGGGAGAAGCCGTGTTCTATGATAATGAGAGCCTGTATGATAACTTGCCGTCTCCGAAAATCTTTGCACGCTGCCCGCCTGCTGAGAGAAGGGCGTCCTCTTCGGACAAACTGTCTTCTAACCACTACCAACATCCTGCCTCGTCCAGTCTGTCCAGCCCCCCGCCTCTCACTAACACCTCTTCTCGGGGGAGGGCGTCTCTCGGGCTCAACTCTCAGGTACAGCGCTGCGTTCTGGAATGTTCTGTACTGGTGACCACCAAGTCACCGTCCCCTGTAGGACTCTGGGATGTTAACGTCGCCGCCAGACTGCCTTACACAGGACGAGTCAAGGGAGGAGCATGCATGTTTCCCTCTTCCAGACTCGTCTGGAATTTGCAGACGCTCACCAAGAAGCGGGTGGAAATCTGACTAGCTGAGTTTGTTTTGTCTAAGCTCTGCTTCTTCTGTTTTGTTTTATTTTTCTCTGTATCTGGCTCTCTGTGGAGAATTTTCTCAATTTGTTTTGGGACTTTTGGTAACTAAAGGCAAAGATTTTGTTTCTGTGTTCTTTTGTTTGATTTTTTTAAAGACAGGGCATTCTTGAACCTATATTGGTGGTGGTAGTTGGTGATTATGTGCCGTGGAGTCGGAACCGACTCATAGCGACCTTGAACAGGGTTTCTGAGGCTGTAAATCTTTACGGGAGCAGAAAGCCTCATCTTTCTCCTATGGAGCAGCTGGTAGTTTCAAACTGCTGACCTTAAGGTTCGCAGCCGGATTCATAACCACTATGCCACCAGAGCTCCTTAGTGTTTATTTAATACGTTCATGAAATCGTATGTACATGTGAGTCTATGGTTGGTTCCTAACCATAATTGCCTTTTGTTCTTTAAACAGGATCATTCTTCATGCCCCCAAATCTTTCCGTAATGAACATAAAAGTGTACAGTCTCACTGTTATTGTTAAGTGTTACGGCCTCTGTGCTGACTCATAGCGACCCTGTATAGGATTTCCAAGGCCTTAAATCTTTTGTGGGAGCAGAAAGCCTCATTTTTCTTCCATGAAGAGGCTGGTGGGCTTGAACCACAGACTTTGTGATTGGCAGTCCTGTGCTTGTCCTACAGAACCACCCAGTCCACAGCCTCCCTGGTGGTGGTGCTGATAGTGTGCTGTGGGATAGGGCTGAGGCACAGCGACCCTGTAACAGGTTTCAAGGCTGTAAACCTTTATGGGTTTAAAGAAACCCTCATATTTCCCTTGAGCAGCTGGTAGATTCAAACTCACGGACCTTGTGATTAGCAGCCCGGGTCATAATCCACTATGCTACCAGAGCTCCTACAATATCCCTCCGGTGGTTGTTGTTACATGCCGTTGAGTCGGTTCTGCCCCATAGCTACCTTGTATAGGGTTCCCTAGGAGCGGCTGGTGAGTTTGAACTGCCGACCTTGAGGTCGAATGCTTAACCTAAGGTTCCACACCAGGACTCCACAATCTCCCTAAAACCAACCCCCCACCCCCTCAAACCCACAGATATCAAGCCAGTTCCTATTCATAGCCACCCTGCGTGGGGCTTCCAGAGCTGTATGTCTTTACAGAGTAGAGTCTCATCTGTGTCCTGTGATAACTCTGGTGGGTTTGAACCACTGACCCTGTGGTTCCCAGCCTTATGCCTGATCCACTGCACTACCAGGGCCCTTACCTTAGAGCCTGGGAGAGAGCATCGCTAGGATTTCACACTCTTCCTGAAGGATAAACTGCGGACGGTTGGGCTGTCATCCACACCGCAGTGACACATCTACGGAAACACAACATTTGCGCTTTTAATCGAAGACTTTTTGAAATGCTTTGCTTCAAGATCTAAGTGACCATGTAAAAATACTCTGCTTACGGACGGCAGATGGAGACCGCGTTTCCTGTCCCTGCCCCTCCATTTGTGGAGCCCCATGAATGCCAGGTGCCACCCCAGGCTTGCAGACAGGAAGCAGCACCCCCATAGAAAGGTTCCATCAACAATCACACGGGAGAGTTGTTTTCTCCCAGATGTTGATTTGGGGATCTTTTTCCCTGGTGAAGGGCCCCGCAGCTGCTGTCTTTCCATGAGCGAGCGCTTTTGAAGTGCATCCTGCTGCCCCTCCCTGGCAGCTGTGCGTCTGTGTACTTACCTGCCTTCTGATTGGCAGCTGAGAACACGGTACTCAAGATGCCGTTGGGGTCACAGTGCTTCAGAGCTCCAGCAAGGCCACCAGTTCAAACCCACCAGTGAGTGACTCCACAGGAGAAAGACGTGACCTTGACAGTGTGCCGGTGTATAGGTGACAACCTCAGAGACCCTCGGGGACAGTTTGGGTCTGCCCTCCAGAGGTGTGTGTGTCAGAATTAACCTGACAACACTGGATCCTGGTTTTTTGGGTTTGACATTTGGATGACCCTAACCCCAGGACTGGGCAGTGTTCCGTTCTGTTGTAGATATGGTCGCTATCAGTAGGTACTGACTTCATGGCACCTAACAACAACAACAACAACAACAACAAATTAGGGAGGGGAGTCCTGATGTGGCGCTGTGGGTTAATGCACTGGACTGCAAAGTCGGTTTGAACCACAAGGGTGGCGGGTCAAGCTCACCGACTGCTCCTTGGAAACCCTATACAGGGTCGCTATGGGTCAGAACCGACTCGACGGCACTTAACAACAAACTTAGGGTGGGTTGTTTGACACGTGGTTTGACTAACCTCGGTTTTTGTTCACGTTAGCTGACTTCTTTTAACGAGGAGGCACATTTTGCATGTCAGACGATTGGCCCTTGGGTTTCTTCTTCTCATTCGGTCATTGTAGCAGGGCATGAAGGAGCCTATCACTCACCAAACACCCACAGAACACCACATGCCATAGACACATGAGGCGTCTTAGAAACCTGGGTAGGTCACGACACCCTCACAGTTTCAGATACGGAAACAAAAGCTCGAGAGCTCCACCCCCGTCACTGGTGGAGATATATTGTTTTGTTGTTGTTTGGGGGTTTTGGGGGGGGTTGGTTAACATCTGCACAGTGCGATTCACTGCCACTGGTCACATTCTTCCAGCAGTGCCACCTTCTCGATATTTTTTCCACCAACTTGTTGCCCAGGTGTCTCGCCACGCCTTTCAGGTGGCCATTTTCAGTTGAAGCCCATTATCAATGGTTCTATAAAAGGGCATGGCGCCCAAGGCAGACGCTGTATTCTAATTAAGCCGTTGTTTGGGAGTCCTGGTGTGGCACTGTAGGATAAGCACTGAACTGCAAGGTTGGAGGTTCAAACCCACCAGCCACTCCTCAGAAGCCCTACAGAGCGTCACTGTGCGTCAGAACTGAGTTGATGGCACATCACAACAGTAACAACATTGTGTGGTTTTAATGATGATTCCTGGGAATCTATTTGAATTAAGGTCGTTAGTTTGTGGGGAGCTCTCCCATGTAGAGCCAGAATGTGAAGCCAGCTCTGTCTGTGGCCTCCCCACCCCGTACCCCTCACCCCACCCCCGCCAAAATAATCTAGTCCTACCATAGAACTAGAAGGTTCTCTGGTAGCGTAGTGGTTACGAATCGGGCTGCTAACCTCAGGGTCAGCAGTTTAAAACCACCAGATGTTCCGCTGGAGAAAGATGAGGCTTTCTGTTCCCCTAAAGATTTGCAGCCTCGGAAACCCTGTGCAGGGTCGCTATGAGTCGGAACTGACTCCATGGCACATGACAACACCACCATAGAACTAGAGAAGAGCATCATGGAGAAAAAAAAGCACGCATCATCTTTTTCATCCTGCTGAATTTATTACACAACTAAAGAGCATATAAAATCAAAAAACAAAGCCCATTACCACCCAGTGGATTCTGATTCATGACGAACATGTTCTACCACTTCAACAAAACACACAGCAGTCCAAAACTAGAGGTACTGCTAGGCCGAAGCCTAAACTAAATTACAACTACACTCTGCTTCTCAAGCTTCCTTCCTCAGACCTGCCCTTCCTCAGTGAGAAAACCCGTGAAGCAGAAAGCTAAGTGTCCAGTCCTGCCACGTCCCTGAACAGAACCCAGTAATAAAAGCTGTTCCTCTCCCACCACACACGCATTGAGTAATCTCCACTGAGTGCGCTGGGCAGATTAGCTGCCGATTCCCTGATTTGTGCCTCTGACCTCCCCACAGAGAGGTATAAGTGCTGTGACTACAACAGAAGTCATTCTGCAAACCCTTGCTTGCTCTGCACCCAGCTTCTAGAGTATTCTTAGCTCTTCGGGGGAAAGTCGCACCCATCTGATGTGTGGAAACCAAAGTGGCTTTCTGTCAGCCTCGTTTTTTATCTGTCTATGCGAGGTCCCAGACGGAAACAATTTACTGCAAAGGAACGAATGTCCGGGCTTGGTTTCGTGTCTCATGTTCTCATATGTTTGTTTCAACAGTTCAAGGGTAAAAAGCCTCCAGTGGCATCTAACGGGGTCACAGGAAAAGGAAAGACCCTGAGCAATCCACAGAAAAAGGCTGACTCCGCGGCTGTCGTCAAGAGAACACCTTCAAGTAAGAGCAGCCTTTGGTCTCTTGGCTTCTCGCTTCCGGTATGGTTGTAGAGTGGGGGGCTCTCAGAGCCGTCTTCCCTCCTCACCTGCTCAGGTAAACGCTGTCAGGTGTAGAGGGAACCATAAGCATCAATATATAACATTCTAAAAAAAAAAAGGCAAAAACAAAATGAACCCACTACTGTTCCTTCTACGGGTGAGGCGGTGGCGCGGAGGGTGATGCTACCTGAGTAGCCTGCCTGTCAACATCTGCATGCCTGTGTCAAGTCTCCACCTCCGGGGACTTCTCCAGGCACGGCGCATTCCCAGATGATTTATTCCTTTATCCGATGAGATCTTCCGCAGGGAATTTTTATTCACTCTGGTTACTTCTAATGGTGACAGAAGAGACTAAGAATTGCCTTCTGTGTTTTTGCTGAACTCAGCCAGTAGCTTTGCAAGCAATTCGGTGATTGCACATGAGGCTCATAAAATGTGGCAACGGACAGGTTACTGCACCTGAGTTCATGGGGGAAACATGTCAGTTTAGAACGAGGTGGGGGATAGTGGGTGGACACCCCCCACATGGGTTCATGGGGGAAATGTGTCAGTTTAGAACGAGGTGGGGGAAGAGTGGGTGGATGCCCCCCACATGGGTTCATGGGGAAACATGTCAGTTTAGAATGAGGTGAGGGAAGAGTGGGTGGATGCCCCCCCATATGGGTTCATGGGGGAAGCATGTTTGTTTAGAACAAGCTGGGGAATAGTGGGTGGACACCCCCACATGGGTTTGTGAGAAACGTATTTGTTTAGAAGGACGTTTTGGAAGATGTGCAACCAGAGTGCTCCTTAGAGGCCAAGATGGCCAAACTTTGTCTCTCATACTTTGGACATATTGTCCGGAGGGACCAGTCACTGGAGAAGGATGTCATGTTTGGTAAGATGGAGGGTCAGAGAAAAAGAGGAAGACCCCTAACGAGATGGATTAGCCAGGTGGCATCATTGATGGCCTCAAGTGTGGCAGCGGTAGTGAGGTTGGCCCAGGATCGGACATTGTTTCGTTCTGCTGTGCATGGGGTCGCTATGAGTCGGTTCCGACTCGATGGCACCTGACAACAACAAAGTGGAGTTAAGGATGTGCTGTCTTGCAGTAGGGGACTGATAGGGCACGTCAGCTTTCAGACTGCTCCCTGAGTGCAGCGTTTCCTGGGCACTGAAGGCGCCCAGTCGGTATCTGGGACAAGGACAGGAAGCTGTGTTCTGGGATTCTGAGCCTTCGGGTAGGATAAGAGTCCCTTATGTGCATGTTCCCTGTGCTCCAGGCCCCATGCTGTTTCGTTGCTGCTGCTCTGTGCCATCCAGTGGCTTCTGACTCATAGTGACCCTGTATAGGGTTTCTGAGGCTGAAATCTTTATGGGAGCAGAAATCCTCAGCAGCTGGTGGATTTGAACTGCTGACCTGGCAGTTAGCAGATCAATGCGTAAGCCGCTACACTAGTTGGCCTCCTTTGACTGTTTTGTTAGCTGCTTTAAAAATGCATGCATCTCACTCTAAAAGGGCGCCCCTGGTGCCACAGATGGTTAAGTTCTGGACAAGTGATGGTTTGAGTTCCTCCAGAGGAGCCTCAGAAGATAGGCCTGGTCATCTATGTCTGACAGAACAGTTCTGCTCTGCACACGTGGGGGCACCAGACACAAGAATGGACTGACTGAAAGGTGGGCAGCTGTGGTCCAGTGGAGGTCCTTCTCCTTCCGTGCGGGAGACCTGGGTTCGAGTCCCTCCAGTGTCCCTCATGCTCAGCCTCTCTGTCTGTCAGGGGAGGCTTGTGTGTTTTTAGGATGCTGCTCCGTCTTCAGCAGAACTCCCAGGCTAGGATAGCCTGGGAAGAAAGTCCTGGAGATCTACTTGTAGAAAACCCAGTGGGTCACTAGGCTCCTTTCCATGGCCAGTGGTGGGGATGGGGCTGGACGGGCAGCGTTCTCTTCTGTCAGGCGTCATGTTGCCACGAGCCAGGGCCAACTCAGAGACAAACAACAACAGTTTTAGAAACAACCCACATGGTAGGGAGGCCTTGGCATTGCTGCCTCAGAGCAGGTGAAGGTAAGTTTGAGGGGGACCCATTGCCAACCCCAAATCCTCTAACCAGTAAGGGCAGCGCCTGGCCATACACCAGCTTTGCCCACGGCACCTTCTCTAGAACCGTGACTTCTCTCCTGGTTGCAGATGGATTATATGTGGGTAGGCATTGGGCCACAAGGTCAGTTTGAACTGCAAGGCTGGTGGTTCAGACTCACCAGCCACTTGGAAGCCCTACATTGGGGTCACTCTGAGTCGGAACCGACTCGATGGCACCTAACACCAACCATGAAAACTAACCTAAAGGTTCCTGGTTTTAATTCATCCAGCGGTGCTGTGAAAGAAAGTGCTGGCTGTTAGCTTCCATAAAGATGACCGCCCAGAAAACCCTGTTGAGCCCTTGTGCTCTGCAATAGCTGGGGCCACGCAAAATCCCAATCAGTGTCCACTCTGGGACAGTGGGCGTGTTTCTGTTGGTGTTGTGATTAATGAGTCCGACAAGCAAGTAAGTCATCTCAGGGCACTGGGGGATTTGCAGCCCTCAACACTGGCCTGAGGCAGGACTGTTGGGCTGTATCAGCTTTGAGGGGGATTTTAGACGCAACTTGGGGCCATTGAAGGCTTGGAGTCTGTGAGCTATGATGTGGGTTCTGTTGGAATCTTCAATCTATGGTTTTCCAAGATTTGTGTGTGTGTGTGTGTGCGTGTGTGTTTTCTCCTAGATTATTACTATTGAAAGGCCAGCAAAATGAAAGGAGAAGGGGCTGGGTTGGGCTTCAATGCCGTGTGAACCACTGGTGTGACTTTGACCACGCCTCTTAATTTTCCCTAAAGCTGGCTTCTGCTCATGCGTTCGTTCATTCGTGTATTTTCTTTAACAAGCAGTACGTCATGTGCATTTTATTCTTTTCTGACATTAATTAGTTGATGCTCGTAACTGCCCTCTGGATGGCCTGCTGCTGCTGTCCCCATGTTCATAGATGAGGAAACTGAGGCACAGAGAAGTTTAGTGACATGCTAAAGGTCACCCAGCTCCATGTGGCAAACTGGAGTCCAGACCGAGACAACTAGAACCAGGCTGCTGATGAGCCCAAGCTCAGCACGAGGGTGCTGTTAGAACCGATGTGAAGATGCCAGGAAAGCATTTTCACAAAGTTGAAGAAACGCTCAGATCCAAGAAGTTATTACTTTTCATTTTATCAGGGTGAAAGACATATAACAAGGCACTCATTGTTTTTCACCATTTTTAAGCATGCATTTCAGCGACATTAACTATATTCACTATGCCATGCACGAGGAAATTGTTTTTGGTGTTAATAGAGGCTTGTCTCCAGATTCTAGCATGTCCACATCCAGTCTTCTGAAGATAAGTAACATTTTGCATGCTTCAAAGAAAAGCAAATTAGAGGGAAATTTTTCTAAGTCTACTCCTGTTTTGTTCTTGCTGTGATGAAGACAACACAACCAAACACACCAGTTGAACAATGCCGGTGTGCACATGTGATTTGAGACGTTCTTCATACAGCTGTCCTCACCAACTTAGTTCTGAATTGTTCCTCCCGTGACCATAAACTCACCGTCCTGGATGCAAAATCTCCCTTTGCCCCCTCCCCCCTTTCCCTGGGAACCACTAATTAATACCCTGTGGTTTTCATATACGAGAGGCCTCCAGAAGGTTTATGGGAAAATGAAAAGGAAGGACAACGGTATCTTTCCACAAACCCTTGGAAGAGCTTTCTTATTTGCTTGCTTGACATAAATGAGATTTGGCCTTAGCCTGCTCAGCATGATGT